>NC_046614.1:23389067-23706567 GCF_900324465.2 Anabas testudineus | reverse complement strand
CGATATCCAACTTAAGCGTGACCATACAGGAATAGAAAGACGTGAACACACACACACAGCTCACAAATGAGCAGAATGAAATGTCAGAATCATTTTCCAGTACCTTCGTTCTGTCTTTTCTCTTCATTTTCCCTCCCTCTCTTCCCTTCTGTTGGCCAGATTGACCAGTTCTTTGCCAAGAAGATTGGCTCTGGCCCCTGACAAAGTGTACTGTGTGTGTGTGTGTGTGTGTGTGTGTGTGTGTGTGTGTGTGTGTGTATGGCCAGTCTTTGCAGGAGTAGAGCACTTCATACAGTTTCAAACACACACACATGCACACAGAGGTATAAGAAGCAGCACGACATTTGTCTGCCCGTCTCCTTTTACGAGGGTGATTCTGTTTTATGAGATAATACTTATCAACCAGCTGCTAGCTCGTCATCTTCCTGCCACACCTCCTCTCATCCATCCTCCTCTCTGCTCCTCCTTTCTGCTCTATTCAGTTTTCCTCTTCTCCTGTCATCATGTCTGCCTCCACATCGTTCCCGCTCCTCCCTCAGACCACTGCTCCTGCCATCCTCTATTTTCATTAATTATTTGCTTTTTCTTTTATTCATAATTTCGCACTTTTGCACTTCTACTCTCACTGTTATTAATGCCACCAGGCCCAAGTGGCTCAATTTCTCTTGTCTTCTCTTCTCTTCCTCCTTGCTGTCTCAATCCCCTCCTCATCTCTCATTCTTGTCCCTTCAGGTAGGATAAATCAAAGTGTTATCCTGAAACTCAGCTGTTAACCAGCTCAAACACTGTTATGCCTGCTGAGCCCATATGTTAATTGCCCAGGAAATAGGCAGCAGGAGAAATGGACAGGCAGACGTACCTGTCATAGACATCATGTATGTCTTTTGTCTGTTAATGACCACACAATAGTGGACAAATAGGTGAAGAAGGAAAAGGGGTGAAGAAACTTTGGAAAGTTCTACCTGTATTTTCCAACAATTCTCCTGCCTCATGTATTTAAGCTCATGTCCTGCATTCTGCACAAGGGGCTACGCAAGTGTCGCTGCCATTTGCTGATTCACATCAAAGTACAATGAAGCAGAATGCAAAAAAACGCCTGAGTGATTTGTGCACTGGCATGAATTTGCTGTCCTACAGCTTTACGAAGTGACGTTAGCATTTTCTCCAGCCATCTGTTCTCCCTACAATTAGAAAGAAATAGCAGAATTAAATATATTTGTTTCATCTGTTGTTCTGTACATGGAATGATATATATCCTTCTTACATCTGTGAATCCATCATCACTCCCTTCTTCAATTCTCCAGCCCCACACCAACCCCTCACTCCTCTGCTTCTACTCCTGACAGTTCTCCTTTTATTCACCCCTTTATCCATTGTACAAATACGGCATCACCACTTTTGTACACTGTATGTGTCGACCCATTAACTCTTCCATTTCTCATGGCTCTCGTGTTCTTTTCCTTGTTCCAGTTGATCTGTCCACCCACTCTTCTATCCTTCATCACCTCCTCTTTTCTAGTTTAATGTGTTCAATTATTTCCAACTATCCTGGCAACCATTTATGCAGTTGTCTATACAGTGCATCTCTCTATTTTTAATCCCGGCTCTTTATTTCACCAGTGCTTCCTCTTCTAATATCTCCTCATTCCTCCTTTCATCCCCCATCTCTCTTTCCCTCATCCTTCCTTCCATATACAGTAAATCATACAGCCACAGAGCTGGCTGCTGTTTGCACTTCATGCTGAGCATTGCAATTATTTTATTGATTGAAGCAGTAAATTAGTGGAAGGAGGATCTGCAGCTTGACCAAGCATGTTGCCATCATCATCATCATCACCATCATCATCCTCATCATTATCACCATCGTTCTCATCATCATCCTAAACCGAGGCTGAGACAGACGGATGGAATACCAATGTGCAGTGAAATGGAAGATGAAGAGAGATGAATAAATGAGAAAGAAATGGAAAAGTTGCAAGAGAGTGGAAACTGAAAGCTGGTGGAAATAAAGAAGTTAAACAAGTCGGGATGTTTTTATCTCTCTAGAAACACTTCATGTTAAAAAAAGACAACACAAGAGGATTGAGCTTCAGTGGGGAGACTATGTGACTCTACTAGTCAGGTTTTTGACCTAGCAATAACATTTTTTATTTTGTACATTTCAATTAATTGTATTGCCTTAAAGATTTACAGTGTAACACTACAATCCTCCAGCTAACTGGCTAATTACATTACTTTAGAAAGAAGAAAACAATTTCCGTTTTGCCTAAAGACAGTAAAGCAAATACACTGTGCGTCTAAGTCAGTAAGTCAGGAAGACATATAAAAGACTTTTATCCGACAGCTCAAGGTTCAGTGGGCAATAGATACAGTAGATATTTTGTGATGATAAAAAAGTTCTTTGGTTCCGTTATTACTTTAATAATTTCATTTCCCTTGAATCCAGTTGTTTGTTATGGCTGAGGTGACCTCCAAGAGTAGCTGAATTTCTCCATTTAATAAATAACATTTCATTTGTAAGAATTCAACATTTAGACACATTCCAGTACCTTTCAGGCTTTTGAAAATGGATAATGGTATCATGAGCCTGAATGGTGCCTGAGAGGATTGTTTTTCACTAGCTTGAAGAGAGAAGGAGAGCTGAGAGAGAGGTGCAGTGAGGGAAGAAAGTTATTAAGACGACAGTGTAAGAGACATACAGATTGGGGGATCAAAGACAGGGAGAAGGAGCTTGGGTAAATCCAGTATGAAATGCAGAGCGGGGTTTAGCTCTGTGTGTGTGTGTGTGTGTGTGTGTGTGTGTGTGTGAGTGTTTATTTTCTTTTGGAATGAGCTACTGTATAGCGTTCTCCATAGCTCAGGTGTTTTCTTGGCTATGGAAATGGGATTTCACACACACACACACACACACACACACACACACACACACACACACACACACACACACACTCTCACTCGCCACACACACACACACACACACACACACACACAATCCCTATATAAGCAACCATACGGAAACCAATACTCACACAGGTAGAGTACTACATGCAGTGGCAAGAAAAAATATGTGAACTAGAATTTCATGTTTTTCTGCATGAATTTGTAATAAAACGTGATCTAGTGAGAGTGGGAAAAAGTATGTGAACCCTTGGAATAATGACCTCAAAAAAGCTAGCTGGAGTCAGGTGTTAGCATACCTTGAGTCTTGTTAGAAAATTAGTTTGGAGGTGTGGTCTAGAGCTACTTTGACTGACAAAAAGCTTTTGAGTTTGCTTCACATTTTATTTACATAAAGCTGGAAAGAGTTACAAAGTGATGTTAAAGATTTTAGAAATTCACCAGTCTACAGTTAGGGAAACAATCTACAAATTGTAAAACAAAAACAGCACTACATCTGGCGTAAAACGGACATGTCATCATGAAAACAGCATCCCAGCTGTAAAGTATGGTGGAGGAAACATTATGATTTGGGCCTGCTTTGCTGCATCAGGGCCTGACCAGCTTGCAGTGAATGAATGGAAGATAAATTCCCAAGTGTATCAAATAATTCTTCAGCATAATGTGAGAATGTCTATACGTCAGCTGACACTCTGACCTCTCAGACCTCAACCCAATAGAGATGCTATGGAACGACTTGAAGAGAGCCACATGCTTTCCACTAGCACTATGAGGTTTTTACGTTTGTTCTCAATAAAGACATGAAAGATTGTTTTGTGTTATTATTTTAGGCACATCATATTTGTTAATACTCTTGATTTACATGAAGATCAGATCACATTTTATGACAAATTAATGCAGAAAACCAGGAAATTGTAAAATGTTCGCATACTTTTTCTTTCCACAGTACACCACAGGAATACAACTATGCATAGAGAGACAAGGACACAGAAGTTACAAATATGCGCAGTCGTACACACTCACGCCGATTCACTTAACGCAGTGTTAACATCGATGCGACATAAATCCACTGGATCATTAGAAAGCCATCGCAGCATGGCGTACATTTCATGTGCAAACACGTTTTCCTCTAAAAATCAATTTCTTCAACACTGATGTAGGTTAAAAGGTTACGCAACACTGTGTGTCATCCTTTCGTGCACAGCCAAGGACAGCACTTTAGTGCTGTTAATACAGAAGACGATGTTTTTTTCCATGGATCTGAAGCTTTTTGTGGTTAATTAGGTACACTCAGTTACACATACAACAAGCAAAGACCTAGACGTTTGCCTTTTTAAAGGCATCTAGCCAACAAGATTAGACACAGCAGTGATGTAGTTAATTGATGGTTGAAAAGTACTTCCCAAAAATTGTCTCCCTGGTCAAGCAGTCCTGGAAACCTTGAAGGAAGTTTTGTGGATAAGAAAAACTGTGAAACACGATTCAGCCGGCCAACTTGCAGAGATAATAAAAAGAAGAAGATCCTTGACTTTTTCATCAAAGAATATACTACTGAAGTGAAAGTCCCTGCCAGCAGACCTCAGTAATGCGACATTTTGCTTTTTAAATGTGTCTATCTGTGAATATTTTGAGGATGCGATGCTGAATCCTCCACCTCCTGTGCAAAAAACTCATGATTTCTATCCACAGCCCTACTTATATTGGAAGTAGTTTTTCCACAGCATTACTGAGGGGCAATTATTTTCCCCAGTCTAGTTCAGCATAGCATTAAGGCTGCATGTAAGGTGATTATGGCTAATGGTAGTCATTTTGTTTGGCCATAATGTGGCAGTGCTGGGTAATTGAAGGTGAGAGCAGGGTTGAGAGATAGTAATTTTTAACCTTTATGTGCTCTGGGAAGATTGAGCCTCTGTGCTCTTTTCTAGCCACATCTTGACTGTCTGCTTACACAGGTTATATCTGGTTATAGTCACATTTTATGGTCTCTCAGTCGTTATTCTGTATCCCTCAGTCCTTCAATCTTGGCCAAGTTGTGTCAGCCTCTCGGCTGTTCTGGTTGATTACATACATCCATCGATAACAATGAAATATTTCAAACTGAAATAGATGATAAAAAGATGTTGATGATAAAAACAAGAATAGGCTCATTTTCACTATTTCATTTCCACAGTGATGGATTGAATCAGATTAGCTGACATATCAGAATATGTATTAGGAGATCAGAAAGATCTGTAATCCTCAAGTCAAGTGAGACAGATAAAAACAACTTTACCACAAAATATGAGCACTACTTGCTCCTAACAATCCTACAGTGCAATACATCACGTAAAAATTGGCATCAAACGACTGGCAGCTGTCTGTTATGATGTTGGATGACAAGATTTAATTTACTGCTTAAACTACTAAGTCTTTTTTATGGTGAGTAGTGAATGACTGAACCATTTCAGACACAGCAGGAGTGTAAAATGCATCATTTCCTGTGTACTAGAAGTTTTTCACACATAAAAATGAGTAGAAGACACCAGCTGCAACAAAGCTGAATGTTTAAAAGGGAAAAAAACATTAATTTGAATGAAAATATTGCAAATTATTACTTTAATCCCCCACGTCTCTGTTAATTATCTTCGTTCATCAGTCAGTAGTTGCCTGTATAATACAGTGGAACTGAAGACAAACAGGGCCTTCCTGCACATAGATAAGAAATTCTCTCTAGAAAAGGGGAAACAGGAGAGTTTTCTGTCTGTCTTTATGTCCACTTTATGTCCCTTTCTCTGTCTCTATGGTCCTTCCTTGCAAGATAAGACTCAATTTGTTAAATAAATAACTCTCTGCAGCTTAGTGACTTCACAGATCTCTGTGTTGGTTTGTGATGCACAAAAAACCCCACTTACACAGTGACAAGAAAAAGTATGTGACCCTTTTGAAATGTTTTGCTTTTCTGCATTAATTTTAGTCCATTCTCCCTGCAGAACCGCTTTAGCTCTGTCATATTCTTTGAACGTCTCGTATGTGTGGCTCTCTTAAAGTCGATCCATGGCATCTCTATTGGATTGAGGTCTGGGCTCTGACTTGGCCGATTTTATTTATCTGTATCCTCTAAGACATTCTGTTGTGTGTTTTGAGTCATTGTCCTGTAGCATCACCCAACTTATACAGAGTTTCAGCTGATGTACAGACATTCTCAAATTATTCTGATTGGGAATCTTCCCCTCAATCACTGCAAGCTGGCCAGACCTTGATGCAGCAAAGCAGGTCCAAATCATGGTGTTTCCTCCACCATACTTTACAGTTTGAATGATGTTTTCATGAGGATATGCTGTGTGTTCTTTCCAGATAGTTTTTCTACTGGCACTATGAGGTTTTTATGGTTGTTCTCAATAAAGACATGAAACAGCATTTCTTTGTTTATTATTTTAGGCACATTATATTTGCTATATATTGACTTAGATGAAGATCAGATCATGTTTTATGACAAATGCAGAAAACCACAAAATTCCAAAAGGTTCACAAAAGTTTCTTTCCACTGTATCTGTGTTTGACTCTGGTGCCGGTAAGATTTAAAGGAATGGACTTTCACATGCATGCTCGCGCTTGTAGGCATTATAGACATGTGTGCATGTGGTCTGGCTCAGAGACATATACACACACAGTCTACACTTTGCAAGTCAGTGATTTCTCTCCTCTTGTCAGAAGAAGGGAGGTGAAATGAGGTAAACCGCTGGGATACTGTCTAGACCAGTTGATCTCCTTGACCCGCAGTGCAGATATATTCTGCTGCCTCTTTTCCTCCACTTATCGCTCCTTTATTTCACTGCTCTTCTTCTCCAGCTTGCCTTCGCCTCCTCTGTCTCTGTGCTTTTGTTGTGGCTTTCAGTCCATCTGTTTTCTCTTATGGCTTTCTCAATTTGAATTCAGTTTGAAAGTCATGCAAGCTGAATTTGCAAACGCGTTTAGAAGACTGCAAAGTAATTAAGTACATCATGTTCATCTAAGAGGTCTGTCAGAGCATTCTGTTTCACAAACTCAATTTATTTCTGCCTTGTTCCCTACTCATTCATCTTCTGATTTACTGTTTTACTTTTTCAGTACACATTTCCCTTCCCTTATGTTAAGCTCCATTTTGTTATATTGTGTAAAATACTGTCAAGTCTCTCGTTTTACTGTTCAATGATTGCAAGACAGACAAGGAAAGTATAAGATCTATTTGGGAAAAGTAAGAAAATGAGGGTTACTCTGGACAGACACATCGTGTGCTCTCATTTTTGTAAACCGAGGCCTTCAAATAGTCTATTTTTACTTTGTCAACTATCTACTTCTACATTTCCTTTATTCTCTGACTTCCCTTTCTCTCCCTCTTTCCCTCTATAATAGCTGAGCTGCACCTATATTTTCTATGTGTACCAAATATCTCACCATTGACCTTGTGCATTAAAGGAAGACAGAGCGAGAAAGAGAGCGAGATTAGGTTATCGTCCACAGCTTTTGCACCTTTTTACAAAGCCTCTCGCTAAGATTTTCCAACTTCACACAGCACATGAGTGGATCCTGCTCTTAACCTTTAATGTTGAAAGGTTTGCACAGCAAGTTATTTACATTCCTTGACACTGTGTAAATTTGTACAGATTTTGCTGCTACTAAGATATTTTTTTCATCTTTTATGTAAATTTGGTCGAATAGCGTGGTGTCATTTACATGTATGTTTAATTGACGCTACAGGTGACAGGCATGTGATATGGTGATTGATTTAATACACTACTGTGGTATTTTTATATATTTATTTTCCATATTAACACTTACAGCACAATACATGCTAATAAACATACACACACCAAAAAAAAAAAAAAAAAAAGATTATGATTGACAGAAAAGTTTCTGAGTGGTTGGAAAGCAAAAATGTACAGCGTTACTTTTGCAGAACTATATTTGTATTAATTATGCAAAGGTTACACAAGTGAAGGCTGCACAGTTTTAAGAATATGTTATGTATTTTTTAAATATAATAATACAGCTAGGGAAGGTAGACTGGTTGTGGAGAAAGAATTAGGAGTTAAAACTGTGACACTCTGAGTCGAAGTCATCCATAACTGAGTCTTAATAAAGTCACAGGATAGGAGGAGGGAACTGTCAACCATGAAGGACTGCATTAAAATACACACTCTCTGACAGCTTAAACCTCCTTCATACACACACACACACACACACACACGAAAAAAAATGTCTAGCACACAATTTGGTCTCACTCACAATCAATGGCTCTCTCTTACAGTATCAAAACACACAGTACCCGCACACACTCGCCATACATCTCTCTGCCACAGACACACACACACACACACACCACTGTGACTGTGGGGTCAATAAATCTCCCCATTAGCATTGAGATGTCTTTATCATAGTCAGTGTTGTGGAGCTGCAGCTATGACTCCATTTCATGCCTGGCTTAATGCATATTTGACCTTGGTTAGCTTCACTCACACACACACACACACACACACACACACACACACACTTTAGACTGAAAGGTAAGCATGTGCATGGACGTGCCTGTCTTATCTTATGAGTTTGCATTCAAACACACACCAGAGACATACAGCACCTGTGACCTTGGAGGCAGCTGTCAGGAGCTCTGAGGATGTTTCAGGGTCTTAGAGACAAATGCTTTGCTTCTTTGTGTGTCTCTGATGGTTGTGTGGTGATGATCACATTCGCATCTAGTTCATGATTTCTGTCTGTTTATGTTAGATTTTAGTCTGATCTGATGTTTTAGGGTCTAGAAGTAGTAATAACAGACAGTCAGTAGAAATCAGGAGTCAAACCACCAATCCTGGGGTTTATGGACAGCTGCTCTACCTGATCCATGGCCACTCCTTTCCACAGGTGCCCCTTTAAGCACAAAACCCTGAGACAGTGTGATACAGTCTGTGGGCTACAGTTGGATTCAGATAGAAGCACATTAATTAAAAAAGACAGTAGGCAGTGAAACAGAAACTAGTTGGAAGAGGTCAAATTAAGACAAAAGAGCAGAGAATGATAAGCATAGAAGATGTCTTCTGCTGGTATTCATAAAATATCTAAATGTCAGTGAGTTTTAAAAATACTTCTGGGAGGAGAGGTTAGGAAACAATAGGCAAGTTTCCCTTTAAACAGCCACCCTGATCCCCTCCTCATGACTTCTTCTCAGGTTAAGGATGGATGTCACACTTCTTGGACTGAGCCCAAATAGGAATTGTATATATGTATATATGTATATATACATAATATATAACCTTTCAGAATGCAGAAAAGTTGATAGAGTTGCATCATGAATACAAATGCGGCCCTAGAGCAGGAGGGCGATATGAGTTGGTCCAGATTTATGTGATAATGTGAAGTTCTGCAGTAAATTCTCAGCTGAACTGTTCTGGAGAGACAGTGTGAAGGAGGAGTGTAAAGTACAACCCAGTTCTGTGTCAGTGAGCCCACAGGTTGTGTTTGTCCTGACCTTTCCTTGTTTCTCCTTTTCTCCTCAGCTCCTTGCTCCTGTCCTTCCTTCACCTTCCCCCCTCGTCTGTGTCCTGCCCTCATCTCTCCTTCTCTCAGCTCCCCTCTCTCCTTTCTTTTCTCTCCTTCTTCCTTGTCTCATTATTTATCCTCCCTGCTCTCCCCTCTCGTCATTTCATCCCTCCTTTAGCTGTTCGCCTGCTTTCTTCTATTTGCCTCCACTGTTCCCTCTCTTATCTTTTCCTCATCTCCCCTTTCATCTGCTCCCCTCCTTTCATCTCCTCCACTTCTCTCTTACCTTATCATTCTGCCTTTTACTCTTTTATCACTTCTTCATCTCACACAACAACTTGTCAGCTAATTTGAATCACTCAGTGTGAACCTATTTGATCTGCTGTCTCGTCTTTTCCCTATCCTGACCACACACATGCTCGCAGCACTCAGTGGGAGCTGCAGAGTGGCCCATGTGGCCGGCTCAGCCTTCATTTGTTTAGGGAAGCCACTGTTTAGATTTTATGCCACTAATGAATCCTCGGCTATCATTAACATGCAAATAGCTCTAATAAGGAAACGTGGTCATGCAGTTTCATATGACAATCCAATTTCCTTCTGAGATACACACATGCGGTGCTAGTACGGACATTGACCAGCTTCATCCACCCCACTGGCTGGATGTCAGCAGTCACATTGTCATAACACAGAACAACAATGAGCAGATTAAAACATGAACTTAAGACTTCACAACTGTCCAATAATATAAAACTGAATCTTCCAACTATTGAAGTCTAATTTCTTATTCCAGACTTCAGCATCTGTTTATTGTTTTCACACAGTCTGACAAGCTTCTCCCCCTCTATTGTTCATTCGGTCCTTCGGCCAGTCTCTTGACATGTGGCCTTCCTCTACCAGTCCCACTGTCCTCTACCAGTCCCACTGTCCTCTACCAGTCCCACTGTCCTCTACCAGTCCCACTGTCCTCTACCACCTCTCCATCTGTCCTCTACCACCTCTCCATCTGTCCTCTACCACCTCTCCATCTGTCCTCTACCAGTCCCACTGTCCTCTACCACCTCTCCATCTGTCCTCTACCAGTCCCACTGTCCTCTACCACCTCTCCATCTGTCCTCTACCAGTCCCACTGTCCTCTACCAGTCCCACTGTCCTCTACCAGTCCCACTGTCCTCTACCACCTCTCCATCTGTCCTGCCTATCGGAGCCCATGTATCAATCTGTCTTCTCCTTAATTGGAGAAGAGATATTCCAATTAACTGTCCCACCAATCAGGGCTCAGGGTGTTAAGTGACTCAATTAACTCATCACTTGTGATCTGGACCATTCGTCCGTCACATAGTGTCCATACAGGACAGCAGCAACAGTGTGTGTGTGTGTGTGTGTGTGTGTGTGTGTGTGTGTGTGTGTGTGTGTGTGTGTGTGTTGTCATCATAACATATTCTCTCTCTCCATTAACAGACAGCAGCCAGCCGTCGCTCACTCAGCCCTCTCTGACCCTGCAGAGTTTCCCCTATGGAGGCTGTGAGTCTGTGGAGCTCTCCTACCAGAGTGGTACGTACACTGGAGCTAGGCTAGCTGTGTGCTCAGGTAGTTAGCTCTTAGCTAGTCACTAGGCTAGCTGTGTGCTCGGGTAGTTAGCTCTTAGCTAGTCACTAGGTTAGCTGTGTGCTCGGGTAGTTAGCTCTTAGCTAGTCACTAGGTTAGCTGTGTGCTCGGGTAGTTAGCTCTTAGCTAGTCACTAGATTAGCTGTGTGCTCGGGTAGTTAGCTCTTAGCTAGTCACTAGGTTAGCTGTGTGCTCGGGTAGTTAGCTCTTAGCTAGTCACTAGGTTAGCTGTGTGCTCGGGTAGTTAGCTCTTAGCTAGTCACTAGGTTAGCTGTGTGCTCGGGTAGTTAGCTCTTAGCTAGTCACTAGGCTAGCTGTGTGCTCGGGTAGTTAGCTCTTAGCTAGTCACTAGGCTAGCTGTGTGCTCGGGTAGTTCGCTCTTAGCTAGTCACTAGGTTAGCTGTGTGCTCGGGTAGTTAGCTCTTAGCTAGTCACTAGGTTAGCTGTGTGCTCGGGTAGTTAGCTTTAGCTAGTCACTAGGCTAGCTGTGTGCTCAGGTAGTTAGCTCTTAGCTAGTCACTAGGTTAGCTGTGTGCTCAGGTAGTTAGCTCTTAGCTAGTCACTAGGTTAGCTGTGTGCTCGGGTAGTTAGCTCTTAGCTAGTCACTAGGTTAGCTGTGTGCTCAGGTAGTTAGCTCTTAGCTAGTCAGTTAGTTAGCTAGATATGTAGTTAGCTAAACAGCCAGTTGGTTATTTGGTATTTGGACAGTAGGCTTTGTTTGACAGTTAGCCAGTTAGCTACCTGGCTAAATAGTTAGGTAGAGGGTTAGTTACATGGTTAGTTAGTAGAAAGATCAGTTAGTTAATTAACTAGCTAGATAACACGTTAAGCCAGTCAGGTAGTTGGTTATTTAGTTAGTTAAATAATTACTTTGACTTTGGGTAATTAGTTATTAGTTAGTCTGACAGTTAGCTACCTGGCTAAATAGTTACTAAGAGAGTAAGTTATCTGGCTAGTTAGTATACAGATCAGCTAGTTCATTAGCTACCTAGGTAACTAGTTAAGTCAGTTATTTGGTTAGTTAAATATTTACTTAGACAGTAGTTAGGTAGATGGTTAGTTTGCTAGTTAATCAGTTAGATAGCCAAATAGTGATCAAATATGTAAATTAGGTATTTGGCTAGTTAAGTCATTACCCGGTATCTTAGTCAGTTAGCTTAGTCAGTCTGCTAGTTAGTCAGTGAGTTAGCTAGGTGGGTAGCTAGTTAAGCAGTTTTAGTTAAGTCAGTCAGATTGGTTAGTTAACATTTTAGTCAGTATCTAGGTCATATCATTTTTTTGCTAATCAGTCAGTAATTAGTTATAGGTGTTAGTTGTAGGTGATTAATTTCCAGTAAGCTGTTTAGCATTGAGTTAGCTTGTAGACTTGTTAGCGAGCTAGTTCACCAACCAGCCTCGTAGCCAGTTATAATGCTTGCTAGCTATCTCTTTGGGTTGGTAGCTGGTTTGTTAAATATTAAGGTTAGTTAGTCAACAGGACAGGAACTAAGTTAGTCACACAGTCTCACAGCAAAACATGGAACTAAAGTTGTTTCCTCATTTTGTTTAGAAAAGTAGGTGATTTAGTTGATTTAACTGGGTTTTCATGCAGACTGATTGTCAATCCACCCACCTCTGCCTCCCACATATTTCCTGTATCTGTATCTCTCATTATGTACTCATCTCTCTCTGTAACATGTTTCTGATCCTGCAGGTCAGTTCCAGGCAGGCCAGTTTCAGCCAGCGATTCGAGTTGCAGACCTCCTCCAGCACATCACCCAGATGAAATGTGGACAGGGCTATGGTTTCAAAGAGGAATATGAGGTGAATACTCACACATACACACATGTGCAAGGGGCTTGTAATGCAAACAACACTAAAACAGGCATCAATCTTCATACCGACAACATTACAAGCAGTGGTTATAAGAAGGCCAAAGGTCTGCAGCTATGCACCCAGATAATAAGTATAATAAAATGTCCTTGTGACCCCAGAATGTGTAAATGTAACAGCAGGTATAACACTGAGTCAGAGGGAAGGATTTGCTTCCACAATAAAAAAGTTGGTATATCAAAGCCCTAAGATGTAATACCGTGCCCGCAACAGTATATGCTCACTTCTTGTTAGGTGAAAAATGGAATATCCTTCAGCTGCCCCCACAAACCTTAATAGAATTTGGTGGTTGACAAGTTTAAAAATGAAATGTAGTTTTAATTTAAATGCATTTTAATCCCACTTAAACAAAAGCAGCGATTATCATAAAACATGTACAATTGTGTCTAGACTGCTAAGAGAAGGGATGTGTCCTTAAAGCACTAATCAAGCTTTTTCATAATAAAATATAAAAATAAATTAAAAACAGTTAGTATCTTTTTTTTGTTTGAGACCTCATAAATTATTTGACAGTAAAATCTAATTTTGACTGCATCTTGAGCAATATTGCTTGGTAATTAGATTCCTTTATTTTGCAAATGTAACATCCATATTTCCTCGCTTTACCCTGTTGTCACATCCCAGTTGTCTGGTGTATGAGTGAGTGTCTTTATGTATTTGTGTGCGAATGAGAGAGATTGTGGGATTAGATTTGTTGTTATGAGGAAGGAAGAGTCTTTTCAATTATTAACTCTTAACCTCATCACTATGGATGATCAGCAAAACAAACAGGGAGTCAGTAAAACAAACTCTTTTACTTTGTGTTCTCCACAAGTTTTCGAAGTTTCTCTTTGTGTATTTGTTCTCTTCTAATATTATTGTCAATTTTATATGTCTGTTCTGTGAATTTCTTTCTTCTCATTCATCATTCTGCTGTCCTCCCCTTTGCTCTCTTCCCACTCATTTGCCATCTACTTCTTTCTTTTACTGATTTTATTTTTCTCTACATCATGTTTCATTCTTGCTGCCTTTCTTCTTTAATTCATCTTTTTCTTTGCTCCACCCATCCCATCTCTCTTTCATCATTTTTATTGCAGTATACTACTTTTTTTTCTTTTTATAAATGGACACTTGATTTCTTCCCCTCTCTGTCTGCTTGGTTGTCTGTTAAAAGAATAGTTTATCACATGCAGACATTTTTATGATAATTGTTTGTCATACACACTCTACCACAGGCTTAATTCATTCCTTCTACTTAATTTATTTCTCTACCTAACCATTCTTCACTTTAACCATATACTTTTATTTTTGGTCTTAAACACTGAAAACGATTCTTTGAAAACACAAAAAGAGTTTCTCTCTACACTTTTGTTTTAGCCACTTTCATAAAAATGAATATTTTCTATTACTGCGTCTGCATGCGTGTTGAAAATTGTCCCACCGTGATGCCGTACGTTATATTTTCATTTGCTTTCTGTCATTTTGGTTTATGCCCACTGATGTGTTTCAGGGGAGACCAAATATGATTTGTTCCTGTGTGTGTAAGTGAGAGAGACAGAGAAAAAGACGAAAAGAGCTCTAGCAGCAGCTGATAGCTGAACATAAAGACCATACATACATGGTGTTTTCTCATGCACTAGTTCTGTTTTTTTGTATTTGCGTGCTTTCAATCAGTAGATGCTTCCAGTCACATTAACAGTACAATACTTGGTGTTCTAATGCTCTTCAAGAAACAGCATTTTGCATGAGTGTGTGTCTGCATGGGCCACTACACTCCATATGGTGCTTTGTTGTCCCCATCTCTGTGTGTGATGTGAGCTCCAGTGGTGGAGCCCATTAACCCCTATACTACCTACAGGAGCCACACTGTCAACATGCCACCACCACCACCACCAAAGGGATTACATGTTTCACATTTAAAGGGATAGTCCACACTGTGTGAGGCTATCTGCTTTATTGTAACCTACATGTAAACTCGGCATGATCAATATTTGAAGATTGAACTTAACAGTTCTGCTCCCAATAGAATGATAGACATTGTAAGCCTGGATATACTGTACTCTGCTTTAGAACTGAATATAAATCATGCTTTAAAACACAAATGCAAAACATTTTATAACCACTAACAGGAAAACTGAACTTCCCACTTGCTAGTATGACAAATGCTGTGTGTGTGTGTGTGTGTGTGTGTGTGTGTGTTTGTGTGCGCCTTAATCTTCCTCTCCTTACCCACTGCACTCTGTGTTTTATATAGAATATTAATACTTTAAAAAGTGATGGAATTCAAATGAAGAGTTTGATTAAGACTGTCTTGTTATTTTCAGGTTAAAAAAGGGCAAGCAACCCACACCTTATGTAAATGTGCACACTCACACTCACACACACACACACACTGCATACATAACCTTCCTACAGAAACCTCCTACCTAATATGTCCGAAATACAAATTTCAGCGTAGATTTTTTTAAATGAATGTATTAAACGCTGTACAGTACACACAAACACACACCCACTCAGACACATATGCCACTTTAAAAGAATCAATTTTCTGCTTGACTGAGCGATACGTTTAGTTGTCTGTTTTTCTGTCACAACGCATTTGTAGAGTATAGTGTATGCCTGTGTGTGTATGTAGGTCATATCAGTGTCTGAGAAGCTGTTGTCTGGTATTAAGCCCTTAATGGACTCAAAAAGGACTCACTCATTCCCTATAGGGAGTGTGTGTGTGTGTGACCTCTTCCTGTGTGTTATAATGGTTGTTCTAAAATAGTTAGGTGTCCATATGGCAACCTTTGAGAGTTGGGCTTTGGTTGCTTAGCACAAGCTTGAGAGTGATCTTACACTTCCTCATACACATATACTTCGGTTACGCACACATATACTGTATGTAGATACACAGTACACTCTCTCACAAAAATGCACTCATAGTTATATTTAGACAAAAATGTTCATAAGTAAACTCACTCTGTATGAGAATTAGTGTGTATTTTTTCCACATATAAAGTACATACATGCACACACATGAACACACACGGGCATGCATGTTTTGTCCTTGTCCTGTCACACGGGCCAGCATCACAGCAGGGAGCTAGGACAATCTGCCTTCTCTCCTCCAACAAAGGACTGACTGAATATTCTCTTTCAAAGTAAACCAACTGAACAATGAACCCAAACTTTTGGTCTTTTCTGTGCTTCTGTTGTGTTTACCTACACCTTTTTTTCAGAATTTCAGACATCCAGGTATATTATATATATTTTTATTCTATCAATCCACTATCAGGTTACTTCTCACTCCTCTTTGCTTTTTAATTCACTATAGGAATTTAAATTCATTAACTCTGCTAATAAGGTTGGAAGGTTGGAAGGAGGTTGTGTTTTTTTACCCCTTCCTTTTTATCTGCTGATCAGTATGAAGGATTTGGCTAAAATCTGATAAACAGTCATCTGGCCAACTGACTGACCTGATTGATAGATCTGGCTATAACTGTTGTGTCATGTTTATCTTTTAGTAGGGTCTTACAGGTCTTACAATTTGGTAATCTAAGTTGACTATTAAGCCACACTAACTGTATGTAGTGAGAGAAATTGTTGCACTAAGGTGCCTTTTAAGATCCTTACTACATTCATTGTAACTGTAGGCTAATATTTCTTCTATGAAAAACAAATTTCAATATTATGCTTTACCATTTTTACCTTTCTGTTGAGGAGTACAACTACATTTAAGCTTCACCTTCAGACAGAATTGTCCAAAGTATGAATAATTGCAGATTAAAAAGGCAACGCAATGCTCATAGTAAACAAATAAAATCAACCACTACAATCACATTATCTTCCAGGGAAATCTGGTGACAGCTGGGAAACAAATCAGCTGAAGTGTAATATAACAGCCTATTAGTGCTACAGAGGGTGAATCACCAAGTTGTTTGATGAATAAATTGGTCAGATCAATATATACATTCCTGTCGTTGTGGCCAAGATTTTGGCAGGTTGGGCTGTCACTGAGCAATTTTACCAGTTGCACAGAATTGTTTTCATCAACATGATGTTTTTTTTTTTTAAATACATTTTCCATTATGAATTTAGGTGAGTAGACCTACAGATTGTTCTTCAATTATTTTGAAAAGTTGTATCACATGTGACCTGCCTGCCAGCATTGCCATATTCTGAAAATTAACTTCTCTTAAGTTTGAGTCACAATAACCTCAGTGCCCTAAGTGATAAATAGTAGGGTCTGTTGCAAACCCAATGAGTTGATTGGCTTTTCATTAATATGTATGTTACTGTTCATCTGCTCATCATCTTCTGCTGCTTGTATTAGAGCACAGGCTCTGGGCATCGGGCCATATGTGCTTGCATATTTCTGTGTGTTCATACCTCAATATGAAAGCATTTTCACATTTATGTGTGTGTGTGTGTGTGTTTGCATGTGTACATGTATATGTTCAGGCCCTGGCAGAGGGACAGACTGCGCCCTGGGAAACGGCCAAGAAGGACGAGAACCGCAACAAGAATCGCTATGGCAACATTATCGCTTGTGAGTACTGCAATGACATAGACTGTTCCTGTAGGACTTGTGCTGATCGTGATGTGGTTTAGGTCAGTCTGGTTTGGTTCAGTATGGTTTATAACAATTGACTTGTGCTAGTTGTTGTTGGTCTGGTCTGGTTTGGTTTGGATTGACTTGACTTGACTAAAGCTTGGATTAGTTTGGTATGTTTTATTCTTCTTAGCTGGTTTTCATGGGTCGCCCATTTAGTAAAAATTCCATCAGAATTTTTGTGTAAGGAGATTCCTTTAGTGAACTTTGACAATAACTATTGAGCGATAAAGGGTAAAGGATAAAAAAAAAAAAGAACTGTAAAAAATAGTCCAACCACAGATTTAAGACAACATGCTAAGGTGCTAGATGTTCTGAGACCTTCTTTATGTTGGAGGACCAGCATTCATCTACCTGGCCATCATCTACCATAATTGGCAGTGACTCCCTCCAGCTCAGGGTGTGTTGTACTGTTAGAAAGAACCTCCTGCTGGGAGCCAGATGTCAGTAGAACCCGGTCTTAGTAGACGAATCTATCCGAGTAACTTCCTGTGACAGTGAGACAGAAATCAAAGTAAATGTTTTCATTTAAACTTCGGTAAAAGTAAAAAATAAAAACTTAAAGTTTGCAGGGGGATTTTATTTCAATCCTGCCTGATGATCAAAGCCTGAAGCCTCTATTTTAGTCAGAGAGACTTTTGTCAAAATGAAGCTTCATTTTCGAGAAAAGAGCAGCTACTGGTATGATGTGCGCAGCGAGGCACCTACCGGTTATGTGTGTGTGCATGCACGGCCATTAGAGTGTGACTTAAACTGTGAATGTGACATTTTGTAATGTTTAATTATATATTATTATATATAAAAGTGTGCGTGTTTGTTATCTTGCATGAGGCAACCTTAGGCCCCTATTATGCTGGAACAAGAGAAGCAGATTGTTTGGTTGAAATTTTTTTAACTGTTCAGTAGTAGTACAAGTTTAGGTGTGTGTGTATGTGTGTCTAAGCCATTAGACCCACATACACATTTATGATTGGTTAGATCTGGAAATTGCACTTTTGTGCTAACATTGTGCACTTTGTGTGTGTTTCCATGCACAGATTTATGCGTGCGTACACATCTCATTACAAGGGTTTAGATGTCAAGGCAGAGACATGCACTAACCTGAAGGCTTTAAAATGAAACATTACACTGAAATGAAATAGCCTGTCAAGGACTTGATAGCCAACAGGAATTATGATAAATTTGCTATTAGTACAAATCCTTTAATTACAAGGGTCTGGTAATGGAAACTGTCCATCTTGCTTGCTGTGATTGTGCAAAGGCTCATTTTCTTTAGAAAATGTTTTAAAAGGCCCCCAGGGAAATGACTTTGTGCGTCTTTATTAGAACAAGGAAATGTGTAAAGAAAGAATGGCTGTGGCTAAAACTTTAAATATGGGTAAAAGGATCTTCTGTCTCTTTTCTACAGTCAGGCTGAACTTTAATTCGCCTTTTGAAACAAGGGATTTGTCTTATTGTTTTGGAGCCTGAGAGCAACAAGCTCAAAACAATTTGTCTCTCAACAGGATACACACTCCTACTGTATTGCATTGCATATTAAAACTAAGGCCCCTAAAGCTCTATTTTTTACTTTTACTACTTTGTTATTAATGATACTTTAAATTGTTTCGAACTATATTTTTTACATTTTTGCATAATATATCAAAAAATGTTTCATTTTCATTTCTGATAACATTTAGTTACATAACTGTAGGAACCCAGTCTGCTTTAATTTGACTGGATATTGGTGTTTAACTTACGTTTTCCCTAAAGCAGCGTCTGTTAAGAAGAGTAAAGTCCTTTAAACTTTAGCCTAAGAGTAACTTTGCTTTGAAAAAAAATTTCTAAACGAATATTTAACAATGCAGCTTAAAACTCAATATGACCATATATCCCCTGTGATGATAGAGATTTGACAAAACATCTTCATACACCTTAATACATCATGATAATTGTAAACTTATTAATATTTTGCAAGTGTGGAAAACATCCACTGAGCATCAGTCGGGACAAACAGCTGCATACTGTAGACGCCTCATCCATCATTATACAGTAGTTTGTGGTTACAGGCACTCACTGCACTGTGAGCATTTGCTGTAGACCTATAAATGAAGCATGACTCTGCAGCTCAGGGGCCTATTTGCCACCTCAAACTGATTCAAAATCCAATTTCCGTTAGAGAGATAGTGGATGTTTTGTCAACTTGAAAAGCAGAAGAAAAAGAACAACACCAGCCTCGTGAGCGGCAGCAGGAAGGGTTCATGTGTAAGTCTCACAAAAGAAGAGGTTCAAATGACGTCTATGTTGACTGGTTAAAGTCTGATCCAGTCTTCTGGAAAATCATTTTGATTTCCATCCAGTGACATCACCTCTAACCCCAGCAAATGTTCATTGAGCCTCAGCAGATCACAGCGAGCAGAGCTAAAGTTGTGGCCTGGGTTTGGGAGACTTAGACCAACACCCAAGATCTCACCCTAAAAATCCCCTCAGAGGCAGACGTGATAATCGTTTTATCCTTGTGAGGACATTTGACTTTCTGTGACTTTGGCAAAGTCCTCTTTCTCTTATTTTTTACTTCTTCACATACACTAACACAGTTTTCACTACCTCCCTCTCTGACTCAGTTTGGAAAGGGCTGATTTGAGTTGAAGTGTTAACACACTCTTCCTCCGGCCATCTGCCAAACACAAACGGTTGATGCCATGTTTGAAATCCCTTCAGTACACTGAATAAATGTTAATCTACCAGCCTCCTGTCCTCCCATCTCCTCATCACTTCCCTTCCTCTCGTCTCTTCCATTTTGTCTCCTAACTTTCTTTTCTTCCTCCCTCATCTTTTCTCTCTTACCAACCATTTTTGCCCTTCTTTTCTACCTTTCTCTTCACCTTCTGATTGTCTTTTTCTACCCCTCTCATCTCTCCTTCTTTATAGTCCACCACCCTTCTTTTACCCTTTACTCTCAAGCTACTCCTTTTAACTCTGCTCATGCTTTACGCTTCTTGTTAGCTCTTTCTCACCTATCCTTTCTTCCAGTCCTCTACTCTATCATCTATTCATCCTGTCTTATTACCTCTGACAGTTTATGGGTTGAGGCAAAGCACAGTAGTGTTTCCTCATTAGAGGCATCTGTCTGCTTCTATTTCCTCCTCCCCCCTCTTTGCTTCTTCATCTCCTTTTTTCTGCTCCTTCTCAGCCCTGAGTTCATAGAACAACCTTCCCATATGGTCATTTATAATTCAACAGAAGCATGCCTTCAAAATAAACAGATTTATTGGCAAGCATTTACATATGTGCAAAGAGGGGTTATGTGTGCTTTTGCACCACTGAGTGTGTTTATAGTGTATTTATACTGTATTTGTGTTAATGTAGACACATAAGATAAGAAGGGATAAGTGTGCACGGTTGTATCCTTGTGTTTATGTTTGTCTTATAGATTTCATGTGCACAAATGTTCAAGATTAAGGTTTTTGAGACACCACATTGTGTCATAGTTCGATACAGTTTCTATAAGTACATGCAAAGACAGCTGGAACATTACAACATATTTCAATTCATCTACCATAGTAAGTTAACCATTTAACATAAACATTTTACTCCCTTCATTTGATGCTATTAGAATAAATGAATTTCACCACTTATTTTCACAGTTAGTCTTAGTCCTACAGTCCTAGTGTGTCCAAGCCATCACACTCTTTAGTTATCATTCTGTGTGATGTTGTTAAATAGAAAAATATGCAGCGTTAAAGATTAAATTTGTTAGCTAGGCAAGGCCAGTATAATTAAAACAAACAATTTTCTGATTAAGATGGCAAGACAAAGACAAAAGCTACGCAAAAAAGACCTGGCCTGTTTAGTTTAGTCCACCCGGCTTGTGCAACTATCAATATTTAGTTCTTTTTTGTAGAAGATCTTCTTTGTATTAACTGACTTTTCGGCAGAAGCTGAGAATTGATTAAGCTGCAACTGAAAGTTCTGAGCTTTGTCTGAAATACTTCAATTTAAAATGAAACATCAGGCAAAAGGAGAAACATGTGATTTATATATGAGGTCCACAAATGTATGGTTTCCTTTGAAAACTATTTTACATAAGCTACATAAGATGTGCTTTATTCTAACACCAACTATTGCTTCCACCTGACATTTCCTTAATATAATTATTATTCAGTTGAAGTCGACACATAGTCTCCTTTTCTCTGGAGCTGTGTTGAAAAAAATGACATGTCTAAAGTTTATGCAACATTACATTCAGAAAAACGCTGGCTAACCTGTGAATCTGTAATGATCATTGATTATTTCATGCTGCTTCTTTATTTCTATCAGTGGGCATACTGCACAATAACCCCTCCAAAATCAATAAAGGCCTTCTTTATAGACTACACGTTACTTCTTATACAAGCAGTCTATCCTCTAAATGTCTACAGGTCATTTTACTCAGGAGAATCTTGATTCATCAAAAAGCATGTTGCTCTCCCAACAATGGATATACTGTAGTGCAAGCCATTTGCTGCTCCACTTATGCTCTTCATTATGTTACAAGAAACCATTTGGGAACAAACCCACACATGCAAAGGAACACACACTCAACAGATCAGTGGATGGCTTGCCAACTAGCAGCTACAGCAAATATCCATATAGTGCTGTTGAAATACACAGCAAAAATCTTTTACACCACTTAAGGTGAAAATCTGCTTCATACTTGCCCTGAACATATGTACATAACGCTTTATACCGTTATTGTTATCATCCTCTCTTTTCCTTTCTTGTCTTTCCTATTTCTCATTTTTGTTTTTTTTTTGTTGTTCTACGCTGTCTTTTCTCTTCAGTTTTGATCTTTGTGTGTCAGACTTCCTTTATAAACTCTCTGTCCATCTCTCCCCTCTTTATATTTTCTTATCTTTATCTTTCCCTAACTCCTCTTTCTCTCCCACACACATACACAAGCACAAAACCCTCTACCCATTCACTAATGTGTTACCGGTCTTCAGGTGAATGGGTATCATTACACAAGCTGTCAATCTTTGCAAGCTAGTGTTACCACACGCACACACTCTTCACCCAGTGCTACACCTCCAAGCATTGCTGGCATAATCAGTATGCCCTCCTGCATCACGTTGCTTCTCATTACTACAGAGGTTATAGCTATGGGTGTGTGTGCATATTTGAGAGAGTGCGAGAGATTGTGAGGGCATCTTGTTTCTGTGCATGTGTGTGAAACTAACAAAGCAAAGAAGGGCTGTGTGTATATGCAGCTGTACATAGTGTGTCTCCCCTCCTTCTCTCTTATCCTATCTGGCGCAAATTCTCGACACGTCTGCTGAGCTGCTCTGAAGTCAGAACGCCAACAACTCCTCTGAAGTGTTTGACCAAAGAACCACAACAAATATTAGCATCCCCCAAGCTGTCTCTCTCTCACACACATGCACATAGTTGTATAAATAAACACACTCTATGTGTGCACATGGTAGCACACACAAATTGAGTGAATAACAAAGTTCTATACCTGTAGCCTACACACACACGCCCATACATATGTCACATAGCCTACACAGGTTAGACTCAGGCCTGTACAGATCACAGCAATCTAGTTTGTGCTTGCAGCAGTGCAGCACTGTTACAACATTACTCTACCCATAGATAATATGGAGAAGTTGTGTTTGGTTCTCTGCAAGCACTTTGCAAATGCATCCACTTTGATGCATTGAAAAATAAACACTATAGAAATAAAATTTAATTAGTATTTCACAAGTCTGTTTAAATCTGCTGGGGTTATTGTTGGACTGTCATTTGTGCACAAGAAAATAACCTTCATCCAATTGTTGCCACAAAATATTCTGTTGTATAATTTCATAATGCAGCCTTAACATTTTACTTGGAACTAAGTGGCCAAAAATATGAAGGGTTTCATTAGGAAAAATTAAAGAAATGTGATTAAATGTAATGAGGTGGCAGTACTTCCCATCAGTGAGTAGGCATCCATTTTTTTTCCTTTCTTGAGCTGATTGCTTTGCTTTGATTCAGAAAACTAAAGATTGATGGAACAACACACTTTTTCTTTCCATGGTGTAAAAACTAAACAAGGGGAAAAAGAAGCTGAAGCAAAGACTGATTGTGTTTGCCAGTCCCCCACCACCAGATGAAAAAATGGTTTCTGTTGCAGCTCCCAGCGGGCGGTAAGCGCACAGATAATGGTGATAATGAGACTGATTCTTAATGCCAGCGGTGGGATTATTGATACTGTCGACTGTGATTGCTGTTAATCATTGTTCCTCTTTAGAAGCAGTTGGGGGTAACAATGACACTGTAATAACAATACATGCAGGATTTTGATGCTGGTTCTTAACAATTGCTGTTTATCACCCAAAAAAAAAGCATCAGGTGGTGGAGGGTTATGATGAAGTAATGATTTTAATTACAATTGTATTTTTAATTAGAAGGTGAAGGATTATGAGTCATTATACTTCATCTTTGGAAAACTTCAGGGGGTTGACAATTGGAAATTCGTTGATAGCTGGTAATGATGAGTTGTGATCATTGCCAGTGTGTGATAATTGATTGTTGATGAATGAATCAGAATTAATGAGATGCACTGCTGTTTAGTCATTTCTAAGACACCCACTGAAGAATGATTTTTACTTTGTGACTGACCTAAACTCTACATGATTTGTCCTCAAAGGCAATATAGGGGATCTTGAGGCTGCAGTTGTTACACTTCCTTTTTGAATTTCTGTGCTGAGAAGAAGGAACAAGGTGACTAATGCTTGACTAATTCTCTTCTCATATACCTAATGAGGCACAGTCTGCTGTCATACCACTACTTATATGCAGATAACTATTATTTCTCAGCCTAGCTTGTGAATAGCCTGCTGCAGGCAAACACTAACTGCCATTAGGCTGAAAAGAAGATGTTCCTCTAACAATCAGAAATTGGACACTAATCAGAAGACAGAGTGTTCTTTGGTCAGTAGGTAATACAGATGTCTGACAGCAGGGCTGGGCTAACAGCGTGTATGTCTTGTGATCACAAACTCATAGGTATTATAGACACCTTGACAACTTTCTGGCTTGGCAGCTTCCAAATAAGAAGAAGATTGTGGGCAAAGAACAGAGAAAGTTGTTAATTTCATTCTTTCATTCTTAATAAGTGATTTTGTGTGAAAGCTTTGCAGTTAGCTGTGAATTACTCACCTTTTTTGGTTGGTAGTTTGGATATTTAAACTAAATACAAATGGCTGGGATCTCTATGTATAGTTGTTGCATTTTTAATTTTTGAAACAGCTGTTTGTTGGACTAAGTATGTAAATGCTCTTTTGGAAAAAAAAATGGATGCCATACTTTTTCATGTTTTGCATCTACTTAGAGAGGCACACTATACTTTACTGCTATGATACACCAATTTAGCTCTGCTAACTTCTTAGTGTAAAGAGACTGCTGCTTTTTCTCCCCTCTCTCTCTTTCTCTTCTGATCCTGGCAGCCTTTAAACAGCTGGTAACTGCATCTCGAGGTGTGTCTCTATCTCTGTGTGTGTGTGTGTATGTGTGTCCATAACATTCAGAGTTGTTTGACACATCAGCTGCAGGGAGCTCTGGTCTTAATAGACTATTACACACTATAATACCCTCCAACACACACACACACACACACACACACACACACACACACACACACACACACACACACACACACACTTACAAATATCCAAACAACTTGACACAGGGGCAACACACACACAAACAGTTGCTGACACCAGAACACACACAAGCTTGAAATACTATTAAAATTGCACACACATAAACCTTTCAACACATATCCCAAAGATTTTCTAGAATGTATGATTATACAGGGATGTGACGAAAGACACACTCAGCTACTCAGTCTCTCACACACACTCTTACACCCAATCACACATGCTATTAAATTCCGTAATGCCTTGAGCTGGGCTGACAGCACAGTGTATGCCATGAGTGAGTTGAGCTCCATAGGGAGTTAACTGATTAAGTATATCTGTGACAGACACAATCCCTGCTTAGTGGCTACTGAAAAAGGAGGCGAGGAAATTGGGGGGAGGAAAAAGAGAGGAGATGAGAGGGAAGGGGAGCACAGAAGTGTAAAACATCTTGTTCAGCAGTTTCAACTCACTATTCTGAGCCGTTCTGAGTTGTGTTTTTCTTCAGGAGTGTAGTTATTAAGAAACCGTCGTGTTGAGGCTTTAGGTTGTGTTTTTAAACCTATGCTCCATATGTTTCTGTACATCTAAGTACATATGCTTTATGATATGTAAGTGCCAGGAAATGCCTCTGAGAATGCAATGCAAGAGATGAAGTTAACAACACTGTGCTTCATATTATACATAATATCTCTTAATCTGTATCATGATCATCATCATAGAAAATAGAAGAAAAGAGGTACCTTTTTAAAAATGGGGTGTGAGGTAAAATATTTTAGTAGCAGAAATCTCCCATCATACATCTCTCCTACATTGGAGCCACTCTATGGTATGCCATTATCTACCCTAGTCTCTCTCCAGCATTGTAAAATAAAACATAATGGGCATACTGAAGCATTAAATTCTTCGCTATCCTCTAACAGCAAGCTCTGACACACTTTCTTGCTCTTTTCATGCAGCTATAAAGACAGTGGAATATAAAAAGCAGTAAGTAGAGCTTATGACTGTGCATGGCTCAAATGACCATAATATATCTGCTGGAGGTTGATACAACTTTTGTTCAGTATCAGTGACCCTGCAATTACTTTGTCCATTGCTCCTGAAAACAAAAACCAAAGCCACCAGGGTTTCAGACAAATCCCTTTTTAGCTGCCTAGTCTCTTTCCCAATACACAGTGGTTGTGATATATTGTGCATTTGCAGTAACCTTTGATTAAATTCTAATTGCAGAGTGCTCCTACCACCACTGGGCCCACTTTGGCCTTCACTTTCTACATCCTCTCCAGTTCCTCTTTAAGGCCCCGGTGCTCTATCTGCTCAAACTCCCTCTTCTTGATGTTGCTGTCACTTGGAACTGTTTTGTCTATCACCACTGCCTTTTTCCGTTCCTTGTCTACTACCACAATTGTCTGTTTGTTCTGTTAGCCAATACCTTCTTGCCCTTCTGGATCTAGACGTCCCTGAGGAACTTTGCTCTGTCAGTCTCCATAACTATCTGAGGATTCATGAGAGAGTCTAGCCCATAGTCAGTGCAGACATACTGATGTGTGTGTATAATATATCTCTCTGTTGTTATTATTATTATTATTATTATTATTATTATTAATATGATAATTTTTATTATTATTAAGATGAGAAAGCAAAGGCAAAAACTTGTAAGACAAGAAAAAAAAGGGTCTTGCTTGTCTTTGATAGATAAAGATCCTAGATCATTAAATTTCCAAACATGATTTGAGTTGGGCCATGCTGGTTAAAAAAAAATCATCAGTACTCTTTTCAGTGGAGGATTTTTGTATTTTATGACATTAGTGCTTATTAAATGTCTTTTTGCCTCATCAAGTGAAAGCAATCCAGGGTAGACAGTGGCCTTATAAAGCAATAACAGGGCAATATATTCATGAAACTGAAACATAATGACCCCATAGATGATCACCTCCTCCTATTAGGACATTTGCAGTATACAGTATTATATGGGCTGAACCTTTGGTGATGTGCATTAAAAAAACTCATCATGACCTTTGGTTGTTGAAAGCTTCCAAAAAAAGGCTGCTCCTGTTTGCTGTTGTGGTGCAGCAGCAGTCATTAAGCACTGGTGGCTCCTGTTCTTGTTATTTGTGTACAGCGGCTGTGTGCAGGCTCTTAGAACATACAATCTGATCTGATGTCTCCAAATTACATCTTTTTGCTGCATTCGGCAGCCCTGCAAATCTCCCCAAGATAAAAACACAGAAGTCTATTTTGTTTGGCCTTTTCTGGACCACTCAAATTAACAAGTTTTCTCCAACAAAACTTTTACAGTGGCTGCTGTTCTAACGACAAGACTTGGATGAGTAGAAAAAAAAAGATGAGGCACAGAGAGAGCTGGTGGAGCCAAACTAAAAGCTGAGAGTAGAGAGAAGAGAAAAGCAGAAGGTATGAGGGGAGACAGGAGGGGTGAGTTGCAAGGTTATGAGGAGAGGAAGACTCAGCAGAGGAGTGGAGCTCATTAATGAGTAATGGGTTCATGACCCTTTGCCCTTGGACACCCCAGCTTCTCGATGTCTTTGTTGTTACTCCAGGGCTGCAGATGCCAGTTTGAGCTGGTGTGTACATATATACTGTATATCCAGATTTATAAGACAAGGTTGAACAAATGTAGTTCAAGAATATGTGTCTAGGTATTTATATAGGTGAAGTTTTTTATATTACTGGATTTAATATTGTATAATTAAATATACATTTACAAACCTGTCTATGAATTTAAGGTAGCTCTATATTTGACACCAAAATCTTAAACTTCTTGTATTTTGTGTTCATACACATATGCACACATACATTACACTAATTAAAATAAAACTTTAATACTTTTTATTTCCTCTCACTCACCCACTTCTACGCAGATACACAGACACTGTCAGCCTCTTCAAACCTGTGGCCTGTGTCCAGATATGCAGTGTTTGCACGCCATTACTTCCTGCCTTCTCAGCCCAATTAGAAGCTCCCCTCCCTCGGCAGAGAGAAGTGGAAAGGACCCCTCCCTCCTTCCAGTCTCATATCAGTGGCTCTCATGTTATGACAGCCTCTGACACTAGCCCTGTGTAATTACTGCTGTCTGAAGAAGCGAGACAGTATGGGGCAAGGAAGAGGGAGAGGAAGAGAAAAGGATAAATGAAGGAGGGAGGGAGAGAAAGACCTGAGAAGGCAGTCAGAGATGGTACATAACAGAATCAGCTGACAAATGGAAGAGCAATAGAAATGAAAGAAGAAAGGGAGAAGTAGTAGAAGTCAGAATAGGAGAGAAATAGCAGAAGGCTGGCAGAGTACCCCCTGTTGTGTTTGTTGTTACATACATGGAGCGTGTGTGTGTGTGAAAGAGAGAGAGATGAGTGTGAGTGAGCTGATAGCTGGTGACAGTATCTTGTACTGGCAACAATAATGGCAGAAGTGGACTCATGCTGCCATCATTGCTGCAGCTCAGCCAGAGCTGGAAAATTACTCTGATAGAAGCTGTACAAATAATTCTTCTCAAGGTGATCCAAGAGATGATCATGAAGAAGGAGGCTCACTGCAAGCCTCTGTATAGGATGTAGCTTTATTAATTAACAATGTACTGTTTGTATAAAGCTATTAATCAGTGCCAGTGGTGCAAGTAATGTACAGGTAGTTGTGCTGCAAAGAGTGAGGGTGTGGGTTTGGGTCTACTGGATGGACCTGCAAGCAATTGGCTTGAACACCAGAGATCCAGCTTTACGTCTCATGCTCACGGTGAGATGGTATAGGCTACCTGTCTAACATTACTCCTATGAAATTTCTGTCCTATCAGGGTGCCCTACTGGTTGTCTTTAGGGGAAGTCATTTAGAAACTTGGAATTGGGCTAATCCTTATGTCACACGAGTGACATTTGGCCAACAGACATAAATAAAATTAAATTTGTTGGTTTAATGTCTGATACTTTTGTCGATGTTTAAATCTGCTTGTAAACCTGCGTAAACAACATCCATATACAAGGTTTACAATAATACCAATTATTATCAACATCATCTTAATACTAGGTCCACTTTCTGCCTCTTTCAAGGGCAACTTATGGTCTCTAAAGTATATTCAAAAGTGTTCTGAAGGATCTTGCTTTTTAAGTAAGGGTTCAAATTTAAGCTTCTCTGCAATTTTCTGCTACATCTGATTATTTTGTACCAGCCATGAATAGAAAATTCACACATCTATTCTAAGATATTCACCAAAAACAAAAAAAGTTAACGCCTACTTGACAAAATGATTGCTCCAATGCTCCCACTATAAACACAGAGGAAATGGGTTACAATTGAAGGTATGAGTCATCAACAACACGGTAGATGTGCTCACATAAGAGCTGTTTTGGAGGACAAACTCTTCTTAGAGACAGATAAATTTGAGCCTTCCTTTAAAAGGGGGAAAACAAAAACTATTCGGCCTTTACTTTCTGCATTTCTGGTATATTATAAGTGTAAAGGCCCCTCTGCATATTAACACAGTTTCGATGTATAATTTAATTTTAAATTAAAATTAGAGCATTTTATTATACAAAGCACATTTTTTTTTTCAACTTTGTGCAGCTGGATAATGTAGTGGTAACATTGCCACCCTCTATGCAGGAGACTGGGGTTCAAATCCTGGCTGGGATATGACTAATAATAACAGAATCTCCGAGCAAATTCCAGCAGGGGGGCTTGAAGAGCGATGAGGGGAGGAAATAGCGCACCCTAAAACCTAGGCGTAGTATACTATCAAGTTTATCTGCACAAATAACTTGGTTATATGTGACATTGCAAAACAGTCTATATGAGCAGAACCATTGGAAATAAGGGGGCTAGGGGCTCAGTGTTCTATCCCCCAGAAATGTGGGCCCACATACAACAGCAAAGCTTTTCCAGTGTTTTGTCTGGTGCTTAATCTTGAAGCTGGTTGAGGAGTTCCTTCAACCATCTCTCTGGCTGGTTTATCCAGTACCCTCATTCATGAATCAAACATAAAAAAATTATCATATTTTAATTAGGATCCATGATGATGAAGATACAAGATACCCAAATATGTGACATAAATAGCACATTGTCAAAATCTGCCTAAATATTGGAAATCATGTTTTCAGGGCAGTTCATGTCTTATTAAGGCGAAGCCGAATTCCCCACGGCTCCTTCATAGTTTGCACCATGTTTACGTCAATCAGTCATTTTCATTAACATTTCAAGAACTTCAAAGAAACACAGAGGTGATCCCTTTTTTAATTTCCTCCTCTGTTGCCAGGTTTTCTTCCCAGACCCTCTCTTTGTTCTCCATCCCATATTAATTGACTTCCAGTCCACCTCTTCTTTTTCCTGTCTCCTGCTAATGTTTTCTTTTTATCATCTCCCATTAATCCACCTCTTCTCTGCTGCTGACACCATTGCGTCTGCTGTTTTTTTTTTTTTCCACACATACATGTTGAAGAAAAAGCAGTGGTATCATCATATTGTGGTCAATGAAAATGTAAGGTGGGAATTGGAGCATATCACAACAAGGAAGAAACAGACTGAGACTGAGAAGGAACAATAGACATAATCAGACTCAATCATGTCTGCTTCAGCTGCAATTACTTGCCGTTGCCACATTACAACTCACAAAATCAGTGCCTGCCATTAGCCATAATCACCCCTGTATGTGTCCTAATATTATTGATGGGTAGAGCTAAGAACAAAATAATTGACATTTAAAAGAGAACTCAAAAAAGGAAAAAGCAGACTTAATGTTGGTGACATGAACTTTGGCTATAGCCCACACAAGAGAACCATGAGAGAAGAAACTGTTCAGCTGATATGTATGACTCATAAATATCATCCCATATTTAAAACTAGTTATTGTATGGTATCTGTTATGCACTGTTTTAAAGTGGTAATATTCTGTTTTCTTAATTGTGTTATAGTAAAACTAGAAATGTTTATTGAACTTTAACATGCCACTTTTTCTAGACGTGGTGCTAAATGAGTTTGTCAGCTATAAGGAATCAGTGAGTAATGTCCTAAAAGGCCTGTGAGGCTTACATCTAAACAGTGCTCTTTAGAAATACTTTTTAAGCAATAATGTCACATAACCTTTTTAATTTGAATTACTCTTAATGACTTAATTCAGTTTCTGCTCCTCAAAACAGATGTTTGTGGGCAGCACAGGTTGTGATGGGTGAGTTTCAAAGGGACTATTAAAAATCAGCTTGAAATCAGTTTGCTAAAAATGAAATAGAAACTGTTTTTAAGCTTCAGCTACAGTGTGTTAAACAGTCCAACAAGCATTGAGGAAAGGCTTAAAAACACACTGTCCTCCTGTGAAAAAGTATATATGTCGCTTTTAGGTTTTTACAACCAACATTAGGGAAGTTCTTATTTTAAATCAAACAAAGTAGTTTTTCTGCCAAAGAGTTGTTTATATTTGTAATCTTGTGTTTGTGATTGTTTCCATGACATGAAAAGCAGGTACGCTCATAACCATTTAGTTACTACTGTATCTCTAGATTAGTGGTGCTATTTCAAAATACACTTCTATGCCTTGAATGAGCAGGAAGGAACAGATGACCTATGAAGTTGTTTAGGTTCACAGAAAAAATATGCATATTAATCAAAGAGTTTGCATTGCCGTCGCATTACAGTGTTTCAGTTTTATTGGTTATTACTGTTGTTTTGCAATAAATAGGATGCTGTTAATTGACAGAGGCCACTTGTAATGGAAACAGTGTTTGTTCCATTTCCTTGACTTCAAATAATATTTGTTATAAATTGGGTTTATTACTTTAATATTTTTCTGCTGTTTCAGCTCATAAGAATGGCGGTGTATATAGAACCAACATATATTTTCAAAATGGCGTCTCTGCAATAAATAATACTGGACCAGACCATATACGTTTTTTTTATTTATGAATGTGTTTTATAGAATCACTCAAAGGGACATGTTAATGAAATGTAAACATGGCTCATTTGAGGAAAGACAGTCTAATGTCTTTGACCATGGTTAGATAGCTCCCCATTCAATCGGTTGGCTGCTCGGATCTGTGGGTAAATGTAACTTTAGGCCTGTTGTATTTTTGTGCTATCTGACCCCACAGACGATCACACCAGAGTCCGACTACAGCTGCTGGATGGAGACCCCCACTCTGACTACATCAACGCCAACTATATAGACGTGAGTGTTTACACACACTTAGAATTTTAGCCTTGTGAAGGACTGGAGACCAAAGATTTTGCAATATTAACCTTACTACCAACTAACCCTCCATCAGGCCTTTGAAGAGTATTGGAGAATGGAAAAATTTTAATCCTAACAGCACATGCCCTCAGTGAACGTAACGCCAGGCTCAAAGCATCGTCTTAACGACAACATGTAAATGATATGTTTTCATCTCAACAAGGTTATGTGTCTCATAGGTGCAGAGACAAGAAGTAGATAATCTACTTCTTGGCGTCGCTTTTCACCTGTACCATGGAGGGAGAATTTGGTCCTCTTTATTATTTAATTTGATGTTTATTTGGAAAACGACCTTGAGTTATGCTTCTGGGACAATTGGAGGGACTGGAGGAGGAGACAGACAAATGAAACTAAATAAATCATGGGAGGAGGAAACTGGAGAGAGAAGGAATGAGTAGAGAAACTGATGAATAGAAGGCATGAGAAGATGAAAAACAGAACGGGATGATGCAGAAAAGATTGAAGGAAAAGTAAGAAAGGGAAGTAGAAACTGTTTTAAAGGAGAAGTAGCAAAAAGTAGCATACTAAAATTAAGATATCTGGGCATTAAAAAAGGATATGAAAGAGAAAAACTGGTAGTGCTAAAAGTATTAATCATTTTTATACATCACTTTTTTTCTGTCTCACAGGGGTACCACAGACCCAGACATTACATCGCCACACAAGGTAATTACAGTGACGTGATGAGGTTGTGTGTACATGGGATTTTACATTTGTGCAGATACAAATGTGTGTGTGTTCCTCTATGTATGTGTGTAGCCGCCACCTGGTAAATGTCGTCCTTTCGGACAGGGAGGCTATTACCACAGCCTCCTAAATCTAAACTGCTGTATAAACCCCCTCTGACAAATTTAAGACCCTATTACCTCAAACCCCTGAACCACTACCTGGAATTGATAGTGTGAGTGAGTCCATCTATATGTGTTTATGTGTATGTTTGTGTGCAATCAGTGACATTTTTACACAGCACTGAAGTAACCGAGTATATGCATCTGTTTGTGTCAGTATGCTAATATCTCTAATTTGTGTGTGTGTGCTTCTTAGGGCCCATGCAGGAGACGGTCAGAGATTTCTGGAGGATGGTCTGGCAGGAAAACTCTGCCTCTATCGTCATGGTTACCAATCTGGTGGAGGTGGGCAGGGTGAGTTGATCATCCAAGAGATTACAAAATATGTGTATGTGCATGTGTGTTTGACAAAGAGGATCCACACCTGTATGGTTAGGAGTTCACAAACTAATTGATTTAAGGAATCGGTTTGTATTTTATTTCAAAGACACTTATATATTTAAATAAGCTTAAATAAGCTAAGACTAGCAAAATTAAAACCACACTGTAACAGAAACCCTATTACTTTACAGGTCATGTTAATAGCATTGATATAAACTATTCATAAGTGATGAATGTAGTAATACCTATGTATGTATTTATATACTTTTTATTGTATTTCAGTTTTTTAGAAGGCAAACTGCTGACCTGCAAGTTCCAATACCTCAACATTAAATCTAGTTACAAGTGGTGTACAAGTAGCATCTGGGTTTTCACTTCTGCCCCAGGTTATCTTTAGCAGGACCTTATGAATTACTTTGATGTTGTCTAGTAATTTCAAATCAATATCCTTGAAATGTCAAATCTCTGCTAAGTACCCAATTATAATGCAGGAGAGACAATACAAACCTTGATATTATTCATCTATTATATTATTCATGGTGATCATGTTGGCCTCCGCCTCATTCCGCTCTGTTAATGCTTATTGGGTTATAATAAGTAACATGTAGAACATACTTAAATACACAGTGTGCATGTAAAATGTCATTTCCAGGTGAAGTGTGTGCGTTACTGGCCTGATGAAACAGAGGTATACGGAGACATCAAGGTGACCCTGATAGAAACTGAACCACTGGCTGAATACGTCATAAGGACATTCACTGTCCAAAAGGTAAATGAATCATCGACAATAAAACACTGATGTTTTTTTTGTAATATGATATAATAGAAGGACCCTTACCACAAGGAATCAATTTGATTCCCCCTTTCTTTAAAAAAAACAAAAAATTATATATATGGGAGAAACTTTTTTACATTCATGGAATAGGGAAAAGAAATCAGCTCTACACACAGTATGAATTGGGATTATAAAGATTTTCCTGTCCTGATGACAAAATGATTCAGCTGTTGAAGTCTTTGTCATCGTGTTTACCCAGGATTTTAACATAGTAGCATAATGACATATCAATATGTTGTGACTCTGGTTTACTGAATTTTTACCACAAGACCAAATGCAGGATTTGAATCCACTCTAGCAGCTCAGTGGTTGGTTTCTCATTTATTGCTTCCATTTTTTATGCGCCCCAAACCTGGATTACCATTACAGCCACTGTGTGACTGGGGATTTAAGGCAAGCAAGCAGTGTTTCTTGTTTGTTTCTTGCTGTTTAAGAGGAGGCTTGAACATGTAATTGGGGCCCTTGTAATCAGCCAGGAGGGATTTGAAAAGAGAGAAGGCAAGTGAAAGTGGATGAATGTCTCGTCCTTGATGTGATGCTGTTTTCCAAGGCTCTGCACAGTGACACGCACTTCACAACTAAAAGAAAAATGTACTGATCTAAAATCTTCATTTTCTAAACTACTGTTTACATGCCTGCAACTCTAGGGGCCTGTACTTTTCTTTTCATGGTCTTTCCTCTTAATGTTATATTCATTGTATAAGTGTTGGTTCCACTCAATTTACTTAACATTTCTGTTTTGTTGTTGTTGTTTTGTTTGTTTGTTTTTACATATAATTAATTTCAGTAGACTATGAACAACTGTTTATTTTAAAAAGTTGACAGGCCAGTATTTATAGTTACTGCTATCAAATTCTACTTACGCTAACACTTATTTTATGAACTTCTGGCAGAGGCTTAGTTTCAATGGGGGCACAATTGGAAATCCATTCCTACTGAATGGAAAGAGGACTGTAAAGTGAAGAGATAGGTGCCTCCCTTTTCCAGTGGAAACTACATTCCTTTTGAAAAAGTAATATCCTTCTGCCTTCACTGTGTGAAATCAGCTTATGGAGACAAGTCTTCAAGTGCTCGTTTAGCAAGCCATTAATCCATAACACCTGTGTGTATGTGCATGCACAAGTAGTGTAAAATTTAAAGGAAAGCTGATTTTGTACTGCCCATCAATTTGAAGAAGCATTAATATGTACAAATACACATTCACTAATGTAGGATGTTTTACAGTAAGTTTTGTGACTGTATGTGTGTATGTACATTTGTGTGCTTGAAGAACAAAGAGAAAGCAAGAAAGAGAGAGTATTCAGGTTCTGCACCTTAGTTTAAGAGCTTTAATTGCAGTGAATAATGAGTACAGGATTTTTTAACGACACAACTAAGGAGATTAATTGAACATTGTGGAAGAAAGGGAGGGTTATATATTCAAAATAGAAACGTGGCTAAGTTTGTACAGTAAGTGTGTGTGTGTGTGTGTGAAAAGGAGATTCAAGATGAAAAGCATGCAGATCCTAAAAAGACATTCAGGAAGTGTCAGAATCAGTCACAGTTGTGGGTGAGTAGGATTTTAAGTAGGTGTAAATTTAGTATTTTCCTGCTCACCAGCATAATATGCACTCATGATGACCAGCTCATTTTATCTGTAGAATTAGACGTTTCTTTTTTTTAAATTTACAGTAAAAACAAACTATATTTAACCTTAGTTAACACAGTAAACTCATATATATTCTGATTTGCAAAATCTACATTTTACTCAACACATCTCTTACCTTTCTTACCTAATCTTATCTTTACAACAGCTCTAAACACTGATGTGATTGAAGGTTAGAGATAAAAGAGCTAACAGTGCCCTGACTATTCTGATCTTATACAGAAAACAAACTCCAATGTCTCGATTTAATTATTTAAATTTATTTTTTGGAATATTTGCTCTTATTATATATTATATTATATTATTATATTATAACTGAAAAACAGCCCAATGACAGGCCGTAGTTTACTCGATGAAACAAATTCAAAACAGTTGGATAGTGATCTTCCTGCATTTCTTCCCACAAATTAATTAATTTTTGAATCTTGTATTTTTAATCTGTGGCACTCGGATCTGCAGAAACCACACAATTACATGTCACTGCAGAAGTTAAAGTGTGTCAGGAAGGAACTTAGTTGACTACAAAAGTCGACTGGTGGTCAAACTCTCCTTTGAGGACCAGCACATATGCATATTCCAGAGATAGATAACTGATGGTTGGACAGTAGTACAAAATAGGCTGTTTATTGTATGTAAATCTATAGAGATGCTCCCTGAACTGACACCCACTGGTGGGCTTGGTTGCCGCATGCTGATAATACCTGGATTATTTTCAACAAAATGTGTTGCTACAGGAGCATCAGATGAAACATCCTCAATCAGAGCTCTAAAGCAGTGTTTTGAAGTTGATTTTCTCCAGACAATGTCCAATCAAGATGATTGATCTCAACCTTCATAAAAAACTTTATAGCCAGTGAGCATTAAGTGACAGGTGTTTGGAGGTTGTTCAGACTGAATATAGCAGAGGTACAAACAAGGGGGCTGGGCTGATGTATCAGTGCTGTGTAAGTTTAAATGGCAATTGTATTTTTTGAAGCAAAAAGTCTGCATCGATCAGTCTGAGAAGGTTTACCAAGTTATTTCGAAGACTCTGACTCACAGTCGAGCCAACATGCCAAAATTAGTCTGGGAGCATGATAGCGACTCATCCAGGAAGAGGAGAAACATCCAGAGAACTGCAGATCTCGCTCACCTCCATAAAAACAGTTATCATGACTAACATAGATACTGGATAGAAATGGAATCTATAGGGTAGTTTCACTGTCAAGGGAAAAACCACTGCTAACCCAGTAGAAGATTAAGACTCATTTGAATTTAGCTACAGCACATGTAGATGACCCTCAGACCTTTTGGGAAAATATTTTATGGATTGATGAGTCAAATGTCTGCTTGGAAGAAATTACGCCTGGCATAAACTAAACATAGCATTCCACATCATGCCCATAGTTAATCATGGAAGTAGCAGTACTTGTGCTTGGCTGCTTCAGTGCCAGGGAGGACATAATTGATATATATATAACATATTGAATAAACTATTTGTATTATTATTATTAATATTTTCCTCAGGTTGTCTTTCTTCTTATATCCTTAGCTACAGTAGAATATATGTGTGTTCAGTCAACGCATTACTTCCAGCATGTACTGTTTTATAACATTTATATTTTTAAGCCACTGTTTCAATTAGTCTTTCAGTCTTTGTTTTGTCTCCCATTTATTCTTGTAGTTATTCCACAGTAACATCTATCATTAATGTTTTGGGGTATCAAATAAACTTTCACCTTTTTCCATTCTCTCTCTTCTGCACGGTTTGAAATGTTAGTATCATATTTGAGGGATTAGATGGAGGACATGGCAACAAGTACTGTGCAATGCTTTGTTTTTGTAGTTTCCACAGTATAGAGGAATCCTATAAATGTCAAAGTGAACTTGGTGGTTAGGGAGCCCATGCACCCCGACTATGAGGTCATGGGTTCAGCCTCCAGCTGAAAGAGAAGATATTGTCAGTGACCTTGAAGATGATACAGTACAATATGTGCATGTAACTCTGTAACAGCAGAACACAAACTCACTTTTCATGGCAGCACAGTGGTGCAGATCCTCACACCAAGACTGGGTGACCCAAGGCCTTTCTGTGTGGTGTTTGCATCTTCTCACTGTGCCGGCATTTCTCTCTGGTACTCTGGTTTCCTCCCACAAGTCCAACACATGCTGGCTGTCTGTCTCTGTGTGGGCCTTGTGACAGACTGACACGCTGTCCAGCATGTACCCTGCCTATGTCAGTTGTGATTGGCTCTAGCCTCTACCCCCCCCCCCCCCCCCCCCTTATGCATGGATGGTTCAGTCAGTTAAATGAGTATAACATTTAAAGAAAAACACAGCAACAAAACACAGCAGAGATCACCTGATATATCATGTGCATTAATGCTGTCTTTCTCTCTCTCTGTGTGTGTGTGTGTGTGTGTGTGTGTGTGTGTGTGTGTGTGTGTGTGTGTGTGTGTGTGTGTGTGTGTGTGTGTGTGTGTGTGTGTGTGGTTTTAAATAACCAGTCATGCATTTGAGTCCCTGGCTGTGTTGGACTACCGTCCATCGATTTAGAGAAGTAATTTCAACATCACAGCAGAGCAAATCAATGAGAAGTCGAGTTATCAAATCACCTTGTGGTTTCCTGGGTATTATTTTTCTCCTCCTTGTCTCTCTCACTCTCTTTGTGTGTCTGTTTCTTTCTTCTCTTGCTCTATCTTTTCCTTCTTCATTTTATCTCTTCATCTTTTCACACCATCGCTCTTTCTCCCTGAGTTTGTCTTTCCTTCACCCACTCTGTTGTTTGACCTCTGCTCCTTCCCACTCACAGTCGGCATTTCTTGACTTCTTCCTACCGTCTTTCTCCTCTGTTATCCACACTTCTCGGGTTATGATAAAGCATTTTTCTCTGCTCTGTCTGTCTATAAAACAGACAGAATGGGATCTGGAATAACAACACATTCCTCACAGTTCTATTCTAAGGATGTAAACTGAGGAGAACATAGCTCTCTACATTTACGACCTGTTTAGTTGTAATTAAAGTAGTAATCAAATCAAACAAAGAGTTTGAATTATAAATGCAGAAGCCCATGTTGTTGTGGAAAAACACTGAATTACTGGAAGCAAAAGAAAGTCTCAAGAAAGTCGCTGTCTGAAGGTTAGGGAATTTCTACATCCCATGAGAGTAGGTACAAGTCAGGATTTAGAGTAGGGAACCAGATGCAAGACCTTTCAGGCTTGAGGCTGCTGGGATGCAGTTATCTGAGTTCAGTGATTTCAAGGTTAGATTCACAAGTTTTTAGCCACTTCAGCCTCATTCTCATCATCATTTAAGATGTTGCTTTAACTCACTCCATCAAGTCTGTTGTTCATAAAATAATTCTAATAGTAAAGCTTTTTACATGCTTGTCTTAAAATGTCTGTGTGCTTTTAGTGTCCGCCTGTTTCATAATTCAGTCCAATTGGCAACAGAAACAATGTTAAAATATATATATATATATATTTATTTATGAGTACAGTATTATTTTTGTCATAGTAAACAATTTCATACACATAGGAAACAAATTATTAAAATGACTTTGCTAGAAACCAAAGATTCCTCCAGTTACAATACAACTGATATTTCTGACTTACATCTATGAACTGCAGCATTTGTACTGATCTACAATAAAAGTGCTTCAATTTCTACATACAGTATGTTAAGAAGACACTCTAATGTGAGACTTAGCTGCTATCTATTAAATATCAGAATGTCATCTGTAGTTTCATAATAACCCAATTGTTAGACAGGAAAGTATTTACCAGCCCTTTGTGTCTCTGGAAAGTCCATCATTAAAATGTCGAGATATTATCACATGGAGAGACACAATGGATGCCCATTTCCATTTCATTCTCCTATAATCTCCACTGATAAGTACCAAATTGTCTCTTTCTGTATCTTTTTCCAAGAAGTACCACAGTGAGTAGTCTGGAATCAAATTCATTTATTTATTTTTATCTCTGTCTTTTTTTTTTTTTTTAATCTGGCAGAGCCCTTGTGAAAGTTGCGGTGCATCATAAAATGCTCTTTCACTTTTCTTAGATATATATTTTTTCTCATTTATTTAACAGAAGGTAATTCCAAATTTAAATGTGTTCAATGTTTTTTTTTTATATATTTTGTGATCATTCCTGGTATAGAAGAACAGAAGAGAAGGGAACTGGAAGGAACCCAAACTGAATGTTAGATATCCGAAATCTCTTTGTAAATTAGGTTGCTGAACTGAACCGTGGCATTTCCTCCTGCAAGTGTTTCCCAAAAGAGCCATCACGAGATTTGTGAAATCAATTAATCTTTTTTTTGTGGAGCTAAAATGGCCATCAGTTTCCTCAAATCTCCCTAGTAAATTAGGCAAATGAGCCACAATAAGTCTTCCTGTCTCTCATTCCCTGAAGTGGACCAAAGTGCCATCTTGACACCCACACGATCAATTTATTTTCCATCTGAAGCCAACGAGGCATTGTGGCCCCTAGATTCCTGAAATCCCTGCTGTAAATTGGGCTGCTGAACCAAGATATCTCGTCTTGTCAGTCTTCCCCAAACGGGCCATGATAAGATTTGTGAGATCAACGCATTTGTCATCATCAAGAGAGCAAATGGCTGCTACATTTCATGAAGAGACAGAATCTTCTCCTGAAAATGTAAAATATTCTCCTTTGTTGATGAAACATGTCTTGCTGTGTGTGCTTTGCAGAAGGGTCATCATGAGATCCGTGAACTCCGCCAGTTTCATTTCACCAGCTGGCCTGACCACGGCGTTCCCTGCTACGCCACCGGTCTGCTGGGCTTCATTCGACAGGTCAAGTTCCTCAATCCACCAGATGCTGGTCCCATAGTGGTGCACTGCAGGTAAAAAGAACACAGACACAAGCATGAAGGACAGTTAAGGTTTTTATGGTGTGTGCGTGTGTGTGCTCAATCAACACTGTATTCACAAGAAAGATATATACATACATGTCATTTCCTAAAATCTACTGTAATTAAACCTGTGTTTAAATATGTGACAAGAAGCTCTAGTAGCAGTGTGAATTGTGTCTTTTGTTTTTCCATGTACAGTGGCAGAAGTAGGATGACTGTTGTTAGTGTGACAAAAGGTCAAGGTGAATGAGTGGGTCAACAATGAAATTTAGACATGAGAAACCACTGTTTACCAGTGTTATCATTACACCATGGTCCAAATTATTCCCTAACCTCAATTATCCTTCAAACCATGGCCACCCTTGTTTCTTAGTCATAGGCCCGTTCACATGCATTTTAGTAATCTGGTGTCACCGCCTGTGCTTGGCTATTCTCCTGTGTTGCTTTTCTCATTCCTTTTCTGTTTCTTTTTTTAAGACAGTAGCACAGGTTATCAGTACCAATGTGTCCAAACACACCAATCTCCCTTGTCCATGAATTAGATTGATGGTGTTAACCTTAAAAAAGTCAGCAAAAAAAGAAAGAAAGAAAGAAATTGCCTTCCATCCTGTTTTTATTCCACCACCACCACCACCACCATCATCTATCAGAAATAGAGGAATACAATAAATAATGACAGTTTTAAGATCCCCATGATGGTAGTATATTTAACCTCTGTGTTCTGTTCTTTATGGGATGTATCAGTTCAGCTGTGGGGACAGGGTGTCAGCAGGCACAAGATTTAAAAGGTCACCGCTCTGGCAAGCTATAAAAAAAGGTTTGGAGAGCATTTATCATATTGGCTTTCAATTTAAAATAAATGTACTCCATTTGGTGGTCCATCTTGTTACAACCTATAGCTTTGGAAGGTTAGTCCTTTACACAGAAACACACCATCCCTAATGCAAGCGTTTTGTCTACATTGTTTTCTTCTTCAGTAATGTTTAGTTATCAGCTTACTAAATTCAGGTGTGTCCTACATTGCTATTCCAAACCTGTCTTTTAGAAATTATGTTTATATAAATGCAATTTGGAAAAGCAATATGTTATGTCTGAAATGTAATCCAGCCCATTTTATTTTTACCAAAGTAATGAGGCAGAGGTGTTTGCCAAGTTTCTAATTGTTTATATCTAAAATGTTCACAAAACAATGTGACTAAATGTAATCAGAGCAGCAAAATGTGTGTTACAAAACACTTTAGTGCTTTATAAACTTTCTAGGACGCATGGTTGACTCTTTAGGAACCAACTCAACAACTGTAACACAAACTTTCACCAACACAATTACAAATCATCTTTGTTCCCACCTCTGTTAGCTTTAACTGTCCTTCGGCTCTACTTAATAAATATGACAAGTTGTTCATTGTGATATATTACTAAAGTGTCTTTTCTTGTTCTCTCATTATTAGTCCGTGCTAAAATGGACTGTTAGGGTAGCTGTATATAGACGGCAAACAATTCCTTGTGGAAAGTTTTTACCCCTGGCCGAAAGATTATTAATAAAGTGTGGTTATAGTTCAGTGTTTACACCTTCAAAAGCAAAGGAATCAAAGAATGCGGTTACACACATCAACTTATTAAAAATCAAACATAAACAGTCGGGCAATTAGACAAAACAGGAGCTTTGAAAACTGTGGATGGACAATCTAGCAGAGCAGTATGTAAACACACAGCAGTAGTAAAAGTATGTGGACCGACAGGCAGGAAGTTATGGCAGTCACTTCTAATTTCCGGGGACACTCTGACACTATTGGCCCATGTCACGAGGCGTTCAAATACACACATACACACATGCACACACAGAGGCCCAGCAGTATTCTAGTCTCAACATTAATCACAGAGGTTGACAGGTAATCTGCCAAGGCGCTCCCTCCTTTTCTGTCTCTTTCTATCTTTCCTCGTTCTCTCCTTTTTTCTGTTCTCTCTCTCTCTCTCTCTCTCTCTCTCTGGGAACTGTCAGTGGGATTTCAAAGAAGACGGGTTTCTCCCATCCCTATCCCTCAGCACCGCATCTTCTCACTTCCATCTCCATCCTTCCATTCATGCCTCCTCTCCTCCCTTGATCACTCCCCTGTGACGACCACTTCTATTGCTCCCAATCACTAACCTCTTCACACCTTCTCTCCCCCTTGTTCACTCTATTGCTCATGCAATCCATTCATCCATCTGTTAGTCTGTCCCTGCATCCGTCTCTACCTTGCAGACATTACCGTTCAGGATGTGTTGCCTTAACACCTGACATAGGGTATTAAAGTCTCTATGGGTTTGTGTGTGTGATGGACATAAAGAGAGGCAGAGAGAGAAAGAGGCCACACCTCCGTATTACACTCAGTGTGTATTTAGGGATCATTTAGTCCAATGTTTGCTTGTTCAGACCTTGAAGTCATGTTTCCATTTATCTAACAAAGACATCTTTTGATGAATAATCACTGTGTAATGTTGTTACACCCCAAATAAATGTCTTAGACATAAATAACCAAGCTTTGATCTACAAAATAATTTTCTTCATACTGCTAGTGGCACTACAGGCTGTTTCAAAACCACTGATCATAACTAAAAAACAATTATATTTCAGTATATATTTATAAGTAATGCATTGGTTGTTTATCTGCTTGTCGTGGTAAAGCAGGAGACAATAGGAGATTGAGTTAAATCTGTTATGTTGCAGGTTGGTTTATTGTCAGAAAGCAAATCGATAAGAAATAAAACAGAGGCATTGGTTTAACAAAGGATTCTAAAATTGGTAATTTTGCAGTGACATTAATTCCGTTGGGAACACTGGTGGTTGTTTCTTGTCTCTGCAGTGCTGGTGCAGGGAGGACAGGCTGTTTTATAGCAGTAGACATCATGTTGGACATGGCAGAGAATGAAGGCGTGGTGGACATTTTCAACTGCATCCGAGAACTCAGATCCCAGCGAGTCAACATGGTCCAGACAGAGGTGAGTGTAAAAACATGCAACATGTCTACTTTACAGGTAAATTGACACACATTCTTACACATAGGCTTTTACTGCTGTCTATCTATAGTTGGCATATGAGAACTGTGAGCAGTGTCTTGGTACTTCTCGCTATCTTGTATCAGTCATATGTCTATGAGGCTATCAATATCAAACATAACTGGAATCATAGAAACCTCTGGTACAAGTATGGTGTGCTCTATGGCTCTAATAGGAAATGTACTATAAGATTGAGAAACAAACACAGTTAGGTTTGTCTTCACATCACTTTTATAATTAGTTGCAACTGTAAAGTACTGTACCAGCAATTGGAGTAATTCTCTACATTGCAGGTTCTCCAGCAAGTGATATAGAGCTGTCCAGAGTCAGCTCAATAGATTCAATATCCTAACCAAGCTAACTAGCACTTATACTGTTGCTGTTTTTTATGTTTTTTGTTCAATATCCCCAGAACACAGAGTTCTTTTAGGAAACAGATTTGGGTTTCTCACGTTCCTTTACACAGTGCTAGAATTTGTTCTAAATGTGCACCATCAATCATTTTAAAAGAGTCTGTGTCTTCAAATGTCGTGTGTTTCATTCTGGAACAGGAGCAGGCCTGTTCATTTCTTCTCTAAGCCACCTTAAGCCAACCTAATCTATCCCGCCTCTGCATCCCATTTGTACTACTGATGAAAACCTTCCATATCCAAAAAGTCAACTTTACCCACAATAAGGGGAAACAGCCTCATTTTCAGACTGACAGCACAAGCTCGGAGTCTGACATTGACTTGAATGGGTTTTAGAAGTTTAGGGAAGTTACCTAAGGCATCATATGACAGCAGTAGTATGAAAGCTAGTTGTGTGTATGTCTGCACACTCATGTGTGAAACCAAGCTAAATGCATCCTGCCCTGTCTTTTGAATACATGTGGGGGGTAATTTGTGTCAGTGTCGAAGTCTCTTGATGCTATTATAATCTTGCTCCACACAACACAACACAATTCAACTTTTCAAAAAGGCACAGGGAAAAGAGGCATGTGTTTTAATTAACAATCGTCCGTTTGTGTGGCTTTGTATATGTGTGGCATTAGAATAGGTAATGTCCAGGAGGGGTCATTTCAGTGATGCTTTTAAAACTCTCCTCTCTGCTCCAAGGGCAACAATTAACATTCAACAGACACAGAGAAAGAGAGAAAATGAGAGGGAAAGATAAAGTGAAAACCAAATTGAAAAAGTGAGAGAAGACAAACACAAGTGTGACATAAAACAAGTGAAAGAAATTGGAGACATAAAACGGTAAAGAACAACAGCATGAGAGAGGTAAATTAACATGCACGGTGGCGGCTGTAGCTCATGGTGGCTGATGCTTTTTCTAGTGAGCTAGTTGGTTGGAGCACAAAGAGCACACTTGATCCAGAGCACAGAAACTGCAGGGCAAAGCACTAATGCCTTTTAATTCACTGTCAGGCTACTGAGACAGCACAAACACACAAATAATAGATTTACACACAAAGCAAATGACAACTATATTCACAGTGGGATTTTTGAGTTTGTTAGAGACTTGTACAGGCAGGAGATAAATTTTAGCACAGTGGCATCCCCTGTTCCAATCTTATAGCCACACAGCAACACTACACTCGTAGGGCCACATGTATGTCCAAGACTAAACCTCAGTGAACTCAAAAAGGCCAGAAATCAGTTTTTTTTTTGTCTCAGAAGAAATCTCGACTGCAGCATTTCTTTGATTGTCAGCTTTTTCTCATGTTGCAGGAGCAGTATGTGTTTGTTCATGATGCCATCTTGGAGGCATGTCTATGTGGGAACACAGCCATACCCGTGTGTGAGTTCAGAGCCATTTATTACAACATCAGCAGACTGGACCCACAGACCAACTCCAGCCAGATTAAAGATGAGTTCCAGGTGGGCAGACACACTAACACAAATCATTGTTGTTTTCATTTCAGTGGATTGGAAAAGAAGATCAATTAAGAACTAGGAAATAAGACAGATACTAAATAAGTGGTTAAGTTAGTCTCCACATGATTGTTCTGTGGTCCAAAGTAAGTTATTTTGTTTACACAGTATAGTTAAAGTAGGTAGGATTAACAATGTTTTTATTTCCTATCAGACTCTGAACATAGTGACCCCCAGAGTTCGTCCAGAGGACTGCAGTGTGGGTTTGCTACCCAGGAATCATGACAAGAATCGTAGTATGGACGTTTTATCAGCAGACCGATGCCTGCCTTTCCTCATATCTGTGGACGGCGAGAGCTCCAATTACATTAACGCTGCACTGATGGATGTAAGAGCACATTTAGTTATGTGAATGTATTTGTGTGTTGTTTGTTTATTTTGTCAGTGTCTAGTCTTAAGAGCTATGTTTTTTTTTGTTTTTTTTATTCCAGCGCTTGATCTATTAGCCTTTTCTGTTTACTTGTTTTGTGTCTCCTGTGTTTGCTGTTATTTATTTCTGGTCCATCTCAACACTCCAGAGCCACAAACAGCCAGCAGCCTTCATCGTTACCCAGCATCCTTTGCCAAACACCATGGGCGACTTCTGGAGGCTGGTGTTTGACTACAACTGCTCCTCCATTGTAATGCTCAATGAGATGGACGCAGCACAGGTACAAAAACACAAAGCACTCACAAATACACGTTTTCCCAGCTTTTGTGTAAGTAAGTTTTTTAGAAAAAGACGAGACAACAGACAGCCAGAGGCTGGCACATCAGCTGTAACATCACAGGGCCTAGTCAATACACCCAGCGATATTGTGAATATGAAAGGGTATTGACAGTCTTAGAGGGTTTCAGTTACATTTTTGTAAATCATATCGCTGACCAACTCCACCAGTTATTAAAAATACAATTTGTAATTCATGAAGCTATTTCTTCAGTAGTTCTAAAACCTATCTTACCTATCTCAACTGCTAAATTAACGATTAGCATACACTCCGGTCAAAACCAGATCTGAAAACTAACACTGTCCAAAAGCTGTTTAAGGGGATTGCAGATTGCAATCGTCAGAGGTGGTTCCACAGATTGTGTCGGCGGCTGCCACTCTTGGTTATCATTGATTTTTATTAAGTCAGCATTATTGTAATACATCCCTCACCACACATTAGAGTTAAAGTATAAAAACTTGAAAATTTTATTCACACCTGTCCTGAAGGAAATAGTCTAATAATAAGTGAGGAAAATTCATACATACATAAGAAAAACTGAAACTGGTTATTGCAGAGGATGTCTTGCTATTTGAAAGGAAATCCATTTAAATCTACAGCACCGGGTAAACCTTATTTATTCTCACTTTGTCTTATGTCTTATTTACAGTTGTGTATGCAGTACTGGCCAGAGAAAAGTTCGTGTTGCTATGGTCCCATTCAAGTGGAGTTCATATCGGCAGACATCGATGAGGACATCATCAACCGAATCTTCAGGATCTGCAACATGGCCAGGGTATTTACATTCACACATTTTCACTGTTTTAAATAAAACTACATTGAAATTTTAGTAAATGAAAGCAGTGGACATGCAGTATTGCTCAAATTCAAGATGTTTTGCAAATACTATTTTCCTTCTGCTATGAAATTCTGTTAAACAGTAGTAGTGAAGACAGCCTTCAAAATGTAAAGCAGCTCCCACAGAGTTCACATTTCCATGTCAGTGACCATCAATCTAAGAGAAATTGATCAATTGATTCGAGACATTGCAGTAAATATGCATTTAGAAGAAACAACCAAGTCCATCCACAGTCTTTAGTGGTGGTCCTGAAACTCTCTTTATCCTCTTGTCTACACTGTTTTCCATTATTCCTCGTTACACTGTCAAATTACTGAACCACCAGCCTGTAGAGACCATCAGGTTCTTCCACACTCAATTTTAAAAAGTAAAACCTAAAAGTTAATCAACTTGTGGACAGAAATACAATATACGTTTATCAGTTTTCTTGATCTCCAAATATAAGTTGTTCACCATGTCAGTGTGATACCATCTTACAATTTCAGTCTTATCAAGGGGCAGTGTTTCAGTACTACTGTAAGTGTACTTTGTTGACCTTGATTTGATGTTTTACAAGGAGAAGGATCACTTGGATTATTTACAGAAATACAAGACATTTTGCTTTTCAGACAAAAATACTCAAAAATGCATTTAACCTTTATTTGACATGAGGCAATATACTGGGAACATGATGTAAAAACACAGCAAAGGTATTTTTCTTTTCATGTGACCTTTACTTTCCCCTGAGCAGCTGGTAAGATGATGCTGTAGCAAACTAACACACTGTGGAAGCCAGGTTAACTGACTCCTGGCTTTGTGAGAATTCCTTAGATAAAACAGCAGTGTGGTAGCAGGCGATGCAATAAAAACATATTTAGAAGATTTCTGTCCACTCATCTACTTGTTCCTTGTCTTTTCCCACCTCTGTTCTTTTGTTGACCTCTCCTCTCCCTGCACTTCCTTTCATCTCTTCTTCCCCATTTTATTTCTACCCCTTTGCCTTGTCTTGTGACTCCCTTCTCATCTCATTTTGTCACCCATCCATGACGGTACAACTCCAGTAGCACCATATCATCTGCATGCTCCTATAGCACTCAGTGAACTCCCTACTACCCTACACTACAATGTAGTTCTCTCACTCTCCCTCTCAAACACACCACCAGTCTAGCGTGAAATGGCTCATATCATCACCACAACAGTACATCTCACACTGTGAAAGCAGCTTCAACCTTGCTGAGTCTGTACCACCAACCACTAAGCCATCAAATGAAGAAAGGGATAGTGAAAAAGTAAGGAGAGAGAAGCAAAAAATAAAAATAGAGGGAAGAGAAAAGTAGAATACATGACTTAGAGAAAGAAATTGGCTGAAGGGAAAAAGTGGGGCTCAGAAAATATTGTGAAACAGGAAGAGGTGATGGAGGAAGTGAGGAGAGGTAAAACTGAGTCAATGCAGTGAATGAGGGAAGGAAGGGAAATGGAAGAGAAATGGGAAGGCAGGTAAACTGGAAGGGGAGAGAAGACAGTGGAGAAAAAAAAAAAAACAGACACTGCTGCATCTGTGTGGTTGTGTTTGAAAATGTCACTGTGCATTTGCATGTGTGGCAAACCCAGCAGTAAATCAGTCTGACAGCAGGTTTTGGTATTTTAGGTGGTGGATGCCAACTGCCTCGAGCCAGACGACTCAAAACATCATGTCTGCCATGAAATTGAATTAAACATTATAAAATGTCATCTTTGTTAAGTCCAATCCTATTTCTTTTCAAAAGGCATTTTGTTCAGAAACAAGAACTGATTGGAGCACAATGGCCTGTTAACTCATGAAAAAAATGTTTTATGTATCATTTCATTATATCATTACCAAATGAGACTACCACTGAGAACTTATTATTTTCATACCCCTTTTCTTCAGCCACAGGACGGTTACCGCCTGGTGCAGCACTTCCAGTTTATCGGCTGGCCGGCCTACAGGGACACGCCTCTCTCCAAGCGCTCTATCCTTCAACTGGTCAGGAGGCTGGCTAAGTGGCAGGAGCAGTATGACGGAGGAGATGGGAGGACTGTGGTACACTGCCTGTAAGTTCAACACACACACACACATATATATATATATATATATATATATATACACACACCGGAGAACGTGATAGAATAGTAGGAAGCAAGTGAAAGGAGGACAAGAACAAATGCTGCTTACTGGGATGATAAATCAACACAAAATTGTGAAAAGACAAATGTGCACTCAGTGTGTGTGTGACAGAGAGAGAGCCACAGAGAGGGGAAAGATGTTGAGATGTACTATACTTAACAATGATAAAGTACACGTTCTCTAAAAGAACATTCACACCCACCTAAGACAAAACAAATGTTCACACACACAGGTGTTCACTCATAGAACCACATACACACAGTGAAGATGATACACTGCCCGTCCAAAAACAAGTCACCACCTGGATTTAACTAAGCAAATAGGTAAGAGCCTCCCACTGGTTCATTCATTTCTTAAACAACCATGTCCGAAGACACATCCTGTGGTCGTGGAAAATATGTTAATCTGTTTCAGAAGGGTCAAATTACTGACATGAATCAAAGAAAACATCTAAGGAGATGATGAAACTACAAAAACTGGGTTAAGAAGTGTCCCATGGAAGAAGGTCATGTGGTCTGATGACTCCTAGATTTACCCTGTTCCAGAGTGATGGAGCATCAGGATAAGAAGAGAGGAGGGTGAAGTGATGCACCCATCATGTCTAGTGTCTACTGTACAACCTGTGGGGGCAGTGCTATGATCTGGGGTTGCTGCATTTGATCAGGTCTAGGCTCAGCAATGTTATTTGTCCAAAGAATGAGGTCAGCTGACTACCTGAATATACTGAATGACCAGTGGGCTTTTTCTTCCCTGATGACACGCACATATTCTAGGCAGCTGGATAGTGTAGTGGTAAGATCCAGTAGGAGTCCCTAGGCAAGACCTCCTAACGCTTACCCTGCCTGCCTTTGTACCTTGTACCTCACTGTAAGTCACTTTGGATAAAAGCGTCTGCCAAACGACAAGTGTTAATGTAAGATGACAATACCAGGATTCATCGGGCTCAAATTGTGAAAGAGTGGTTCAGGGAGGATGACACATCATTTTCACCCATGAATTGGCCACCACAGAGTCCAGAGCTTAACACTAAGAATCTTTGAGATGTGTTGGAGAAGACTTTGAGCAGCTTCATTAGGAAGGAACTAGATTTATTAACACTGTAAAGATTGCACTAATTTATATCAATGTCTAAGCCAAAATGTGTTTATCAGAGCCTAGAACACAAATTGTGCAAAGATTGTTTCATGAATTTAAACAAGTTAGATACATGTATGGGTACATATGGCTGTGTGTTTGTGCACAAACACTGCTCAGTTCCTATCTGATCAGATCAAATGGAGCTGATAATGAGGGAGGGAAACAGAGGCTGTAAAATCTATATATGAGAGATTAGAGGCAACTTCACTAACAATAACACACACTCCAAACATTGCCTCAAGCACATCACTGGTGCTCATCCAATCAGCTTCCTCTGTCACAGATCATTGGGCCAATCAAAATTGGCATTGATTTGTTTCTTCTAGCTGCTGTGAGCTTCTGTTTGCTTGTCAGAATTTTCTATCACTACACCTATGAGAAAGAGAGAGAGTCAAAAATACAGACTGTAGCTGTTAAAACAAGCTTAAAGAACAAAATAAATCTGAAATTAATTCTAAATCACAGCTTATAAATGGGATTTTTATTGATTTTTAGCAAAGTTTGAAGAAACCAAAGTTACTTCATGTTCATAATGGTGTTTTATTTTGCCAGTCAATACTTTGTCAACTGCTGAGTCACTAATGGTAAAGTTTTCAGTTTCAAGGCCTAAAGAGTTTGTCTGTAAAAACAGCAGAGTGATCCAGTATCAATGCTGCTGAGTAAAGAGAGTTCTTAACATCCGTTGTTTTAAAATAAAAATAATAATGATGTGAAATTATTTTTATGGCACTCTTGATGCAATCGCCTCTACCCTAACAACTCAATTCAACCCAGTAAATGTGAGTGACAAGGATATAAGCTTTCTCTGCTTCTGGCTAAAGACAGCTACACTGGCTAATCAGCCCAGCTATTGATTTCACAGACTCCATAATACCAGAGATAAGTAGAAACATGATGGTTCAATCTGTAGCTGGTGAAAATTGATTATTTTTCTGCTCTTCACTTGTCCTGCAGGTCTGAATCTGATGGGACTTTAATGCTAAGCACGTCTCATTTTTAGTATATCTCATTGAAGGAATCTGTTAAGAGAGCTGTGATGAGCAGTGGGTATACCCCAGCAGTCTGTCTCTTCTGGAGATATGTCTTTTAGATACAGGCTAATAACAAGAATAATGTCCTGTATCTATAAACCCAATTTCCAGATAAGTTGGGACTAAAATACAACAAAAACGAAATTCATCAAAAGTAAGAAAGGTAATAAAATCTAAAAAAAATAATAATCTGGCACTAGGTTATTGAGACTAGAGAGCAAAGTTTAGTGTTTCTGACATTGCTAATGCAGAGGAGGTAGACACAGGGTGATTTATGTGAAGGCTGCCACTCCACCTCTCAGTCCCTGAATGTTTTATTCAGTCTGAATACTGAAGGAATTCAGCTGGAACCAGGTGAGACGGGGGAAAAGTCTGGAGCTCTTTTCACGGCGGGTGGTCTGACTTTTGACTGACAGAGCACTGACTGCTGATTGGGGCATGTAGCCAGTAAACTCACAGATATGTTTCATCACTGCACCTTTCTAAAATCCAAGGTGAAGAAATGCATTCGAATGCCTACGTTCCATTAGTAGAGCACATTCGCTCCTTGTAGTGACAGCTTTCTTTGTACTGCATGTTCAGACTGTCACTTCATGTCAGTTAGGTTTTTCTCAATCTTCTGTTGTTGTACTTTTGGGTACCATTAAAAAATGTAATGTCTCAAATATGGCTTTAACAAAGGAGGTGTACTGTGTGTGTTGTTCAACAAGTAAAATGATGGAATTTGACAAAGTCGAATGCGCATCGCCAGGTTTTTGAAATTGAATTCACCTTCTTTGGTTTGTAGAAAGATATTCAGAGATGGTAATTATATTAATCAACATACTACATCAACAATTCTCTTCTAACCTGTCTATAACCTATCTAATGTGTACCACATGTAGAATCAAACAATGATTACAATTCTAATCTTTTCCAGTCACCCTTGAATCTGATGCTGTTGCCTTTTCTAAACAGAAAACTGTTCCTCCTACACAAAGGCCTAAATGCCAGCAAACCTAACTTTGCTTCTCATAACATGTTCTATTAAATTTTATTAAAATCAAATAAAAGTTTTAGGATTTGAGAGTTGCTTTTTTTTTTGTTGTTTTTTTTGGAAAGGCTGACACAATCAACCTCTGCTCAGCAACCTTAACAATGTGGAGAAGAATAAGAGAAATGCCTGAAGGAGACATAATAGAAATAATAAACACATTTTAAAAAAAAGACAGGGCTCCCAGGGAGATAAAAGGGAAAAACAAGTCCTGCTGACTCTTTGAGCTTCAAAGCAGCTGGTCTGAAGGGCTAGAGGTCAATTTTTGCATTCTCCCTTTTTCTTTCTTAATTCTTTCTATCTCTTGTTCTGTCTTCCTTTCATCTGTCATGCTCTCCAGCTATTGCTTTCTTCTCTTCCTTCTTTTATTATCCATGCAATGATTTTGGCTTACATACCTAGATTTACAAGGTGATGATGATGATGATGATGATTTCTCTCTTCCTCATCCTTTTGCAGTACTGGCGGAGGGCGTTCTGGAACGTTCTGTGCCATCTGCAGCATCAATGAGATGATCCAGCAGCAGAACATTGTGGATGTTTTCCACACCGTCAAAACACTGAGGAACAACAAGACTAATATGGTGGAGACGATGGTGAGGACACACACAAACAGCCAGAAACTCTACATGTTCATATTGTAATTAAGCCAGAAAAACGTATAAAAACACAGACAGCATGAGGGAGGAACTCGTGACAGTTACTTGTAACACAGTGCTCTCAGCATAAATCTTCTCTCTGACAAGTTAGTTGCCATGAATAGATACATATTAATATATGCTGTATGAAGTAAGACACATTTTTAGACACAGAAACAGACTGTTATCGTTCTCTCCATGTCTGCTCACATAATCATACAAGTAGACTATAACTACTACAGACTACTTGAAAGCTGCTTTTAATTCCTACCATCACCAAACTAAATAGTTCATAATTGACAGCTTAGGTCATCCTCATGTCTTCACTGTGTCTGCTTAGTCTAAGCTGCCATTTTGTTGTTGTTGTTTGTCCAGCCAGCACGTTTGTTTACGTATGTAGCTCCAGCCTGTCAAACAGAACAGCACATTGTTACAGCATGCTGCTTAGTTGACTATGCACCTAATGGCAAGTTGGTTAATATGCTAGCATTGCCATCTGGCACACTCAAGTCACATTTGGTTCACATGATATAGAGAATCATGGAAGGAAGGTAGACATACTTTGTGTACAGGAGACCAGGTGAAAAGGTAGCAAAGCTAAACTTTAGGATCAGGCTTCAAGTAGTTTTACCATGTTATGGATGGAAAGAGAAATTGAAAAATGGAGTAGGAGTTATTCTGAAAGAGGAGTTTATCAGGAATGTTCTGGTGAAAAGAGGATGAGATAGGGTGATAACTTTAAAGGAGTTGCCGTTACTGGTTATGCCCCACAGGAAGGATGTGAGTCAGAAGAAAAGGAAAAATTCTGGAGTGAGTTAGATGATGTGATGCAGAGCAGAGTTGAGAGAGTGGTGACTGGTGCAGATTTCAATGAACATGTTGGTGAACAGAGGTGATGAGATTGTGATGGACAGGTTTGGTCTTCAGGACAGAAACACAGAAGGTGGTCGACTTCACAAAAAGGATGGAAATGGTTGTACTGAATACTTTCTTCCAGAAGAGACAGGAACATAAGGTGACATTAGAAGCACCCAGGTGGACGAGATCAGTGCCTGCAAAGTATTGGTAGGGGAGAGTGTAGCCAGACAACACAGGATGGTGGAGTGTAAAATGACTATGGTGGTGAGGAAGATGAGGAGGACTAAGGCAGAGGACAGGACGAAGTGGAGGAAATTGAAAAAAGGTGAGACAGGCTCTGGAGGTCAGGAGGTGTTTTCACAACTACAGCTAATGTGATCAGAGAGACAGGTAGGAGGGTACTTGGTGTGTCGTCAGGAAAGTGGACACGGAGACGAGGTGGTGGAAAGAGAAACTTCAGGTGTGTACACAGAGGAAGAGGTTAGCTAACAAGAAGTGGGACACTGAGAGAACTAAGGGTAGACAGAAATAAAAGGAGATGCAGCGTTAGGTGAAGGTAGAGGTGGAGAAGGATGTGCAGCAGGTGAGGGTGATAAAAGATGGAGATGGAAATGTATTGACAGGTGCCAGGAGTGTGGTGGGAAGATGGAAGGAGGAGTTGATAAATAGGGAAATGAAATAGATGAATAGGTGACTGTTGTGGATCAGGAAGTAGCAAAGATTAGTGAGAGTGAGGAGGGCAATGAAAAGGATTAAGAGTGGAAAGACAGTTGGTCCTGGTGACATACCTGTTTCTGACTCGTTTGTTTAACAAGATCTTTGAGAGTGAGAGGATGCTGAGGAGTCGAGGGGAAGTGTACTGGTGGCAGGAGGTCTAGAGGAAGATCAAAGAGGAGATTTATGGATGTAGTGAGAGGGTAGGGTTAAATGGAGGCAGATGATTTGCTGTGGTGACCTCTGAAAGGGAACAGCCATATGGAAAAGACAATGAAAAATTTAACAATGAATGAACTAGTACTTTTACAAACGCTAACATGGCTGTCTGTTATGTTTGTCCCTCCACAGGAACAGTACAAGTTCTGCTACGAAGTGGCTCTGGAAGCGCTCAGCTCCTTCTGATTGGCTGCGGGCTGAAATGATCTTTTTCTGATTCACCATTGACGCTGCCTATCGTTTTCAACGCAACACTGGGACACACAAAGTGCACCACCGCTTCGTGTTGACCCAAACCCAACCTGTGAGCATGTGTGCCAGTGTGCCTGTGGGTGGGGGGTGTGTGTTTGAGAGTGTGTGCATGTGACTGTGAATAAGAGCGAGCATGCTTGTGCATTTGAATGTGTGCGTATCTATAAGGGTGCCTGTGACAACACACGCACACCACTTGTACAGAAGAGGAAAAAAAAGCAGACAGAAATACACACTGGTGATTTTCATGTGTGTACGTTCACTTCAGCTAGACTGGGGACTTTACATGCTTGTACAAAGAAAAAAAGAAGAAATGATATGTTGAAAAAACTAAATCATACATAAAAAAGCGCCACTTTTTCCTCCTCTCTCTCTCTGTCCTCTCTGCTGGGCTGTGATGTGACTATTGTACAGTAATTCCTTTTTAGATATATTCTACACCTTGAATGTTGTCTCCCTCTGAAGGCTGGATGCACACTGGAAGATTTTTTACATTTACTGTAGGTGACGTTAAAGCTGTGACACAGCATTTTGAACTTCGGTAGTTATCTACATAAAGTGTTGAGAAGTAATAAGAAGTAATTGACAGAGTTTTGCTCATGTGGATCAAATCAAAAACATTTTAATATTTCTAGTAGTTTTCTTTGAAATCACAAGCTGATAAATTTCCTTGTGGTTCAGGCCTCAGTGTGACATTCTGCTTAATACTTGTAATACAGTAATTAGCTACAAACCTTCTCAGGATGGTTTCTGTAATGCATTCAAAGATGTCAAAACAAAGTTTGTAAAAACACATTTGTTTTTACAGCAGCAAATGGAAGATGTAGCATAGCAGAAGCTATGTGGAGTCAAATACATGAAGAAGAACAAAGAAAACAAACTAATTACACTTTACCTTCATGACAGAGTGCGATTGCCATCTCTGCTGTTTTTCCACTGGGTTTATAAAATAAAAAAAGAAAATCTATGTTTTCATAGAAAATGGATTTGTCAAAATCTCATAGTGTGCATCCACCCTTACTGTAAATAAGAAAAGACAACCACAGTCAAACAACAAACAGACAAACATCATGCACCAGACACATTACAAATCCAAGTTTTCATTTCAAAACACTCCTAAAAGCTGTGTCAGTGTCATTTTCAGCAACCCAGTGATCATAGTTTGGAGCAAACGTTCTATTTGGACATGTCATTGCATATTTACCTGATGCCCACATGTGGAGTGACTTACAATGGAGAAAACCTGACGAAAGAACAGTGTTTGCTTTAAACTTGTGATGCTCTGGTTGCAGGAAATACTCTTAATGAACTGCACTTAGAAGCTCCCTTGCTGAAAATGGTTTGCATCTCTACAAAGTTAGAGCTGTGACTTGTTCGTTTGGATTATTGAGATTTAACTGGGCTGGGAAATTTTCCACTTTTTTCCATCCAACTTAGCAGAATGTGTTTATACCTTGTTATTTAAAGTACCAAATTTGGATCCCAAAGCAGATGGGCTTTATTTAAACACAGACTTTGGAACTGTCGACTGCCCAATTTTTTTATGGTTCACCTGAGGCAGTTGTTATGACATTATCAGCTTAGCTGAGCAGCATTAGCATCGGGGAAAAGCAAGACACAGGAAAACAGCTGTGCACACATTTTTTTCCCCACTATAAATAAGCTGGCTAAATCAAAAAGAGATATTTGTTCATGTTCTTTGATTTCAGTCAGATCTATAAGCCATGCAGCGCTACATGTAATACCTTCTGGATAAATAGTGAAAAAGGAGCTTTAGAGCTTATAGAGTGTTTCCATCCATCACTAAAATGACAACGACTAAGACAAAGAGACAGGTCAGGTCACATTTACTTTTCCTCTGCAAACAAAGTTTTCAAATTTGCTTTCTGCCGAGCCCACTGACGTGTGCAGGTTGTGGAAATTCATTTGACAAGTTCGCTCCCCAGTTTAAGAGGAAATTACTTTAGTTGGTGATCGACCCCGGGGTGAAAGAAGGTCAACGTGGCTGACAGTTCAGATTTCCCTGTAGCTCAAAGGACGTGTTAGAGAATTAATGAGAATTATACAGGAAGTGACGCCAACCTAAGCTCCCAACTATCTTCTCATTTGATCAGATGTTTGTATTTGTGATCTAATTCAAAAGAAGACAGAAGCACTGAGTTAATGCTGAATGTGCTCCCTGGTTTTCTTTAGGCACCCTCTGAACTGTGTTGAGTCAAACAAACTGTGACAGATTTCTTGGCCATTCGGTACGAGAGCAGGGCGGCAGATTAAGGGCTTCATTTTCAAACACTACAGATCTATTTTAGAAGAATCACTGAAGAGAACGATTTTGTAAGCCAAATCCTAATTTTAACCAATTACATGATTAACTTTGTCATCAGTCATTAATTCAAACCAGCAGGTGTCGGTATTTCGAGAAAACAGCTCCCAGTTTGGAGTGAAACTTCACCTTTTCCAAACATAAAGGCCGATCTTTCGTGATTACTTGGTTTTCTCATCAGTTTCTGTGCTTGTGGTCAGAACAGACATACTTGTGGCAAACTGTTCTGTCTGCGCTTCTCTTTTTGTTTTGTTTTGTTTTTTTCTTTCGCTAGAGTCCAGTCAGGCTCATTAACGGACCTATCAAGACGAAAACAGTGTTGTAATGAAGACAATGTGAATGCCAGAAGTGTTTATCGTTTTATTTCCACTAAGTCTTTACTTTATTGGCTTGATCCATGGCCGTTCATGTGTACTATATTTGGATTTTCTCTTTTTGTTTCATTTTGTCTTGAATTTGTACATTTTTTCTTTTTGTATAATTATTCCAATGATTATTTGTCAAGTGTTGTTTAGATCTGGTGATGCCATTACCCTTGGTTGTTTAGTTGTTTGAAATGTGGTTAACATGAAATAAAAGGGACCAAAATGTTGAATGTGACTTAATTTGTCTCTTTGCAGCCTCTAATTTTGATGTACTGACCTCATCTGCAGCTGGCGTCATGGCCGGTCAGGTTTTCACCACGATCCAGTGGGACACAGTGACATAGCGTTTTTCCACCACTCGACTCCCTGCTGTTAACATCCATCCATCCGTCCATTATCCTATTAAGGGTCTCCGGGCTGCTGGAGTCAATTCCAGCTGTCACTGGGTGAGAGGCAGGGTACACCTTGGACAGGTTTCCAGTCCATCACAGGGCTGACATACAGAGACAGACAACTATTCACACCTATGGGTAATTTAGAGTCACCAGTTAACCTAACTGCATGGCTTTGGACTGTGAAGAAACCCACACAGGCACAGGAAGGCAGATAATGTATTGGAAACCAGGTCCTTCTAGCAGTGAGGTGACCGAGCTGATCACTACACCTCTGTGACGTCACGCTACTCACCCACTTCTTTCTACTTCTGTACCATTTTATCTGGAGATCTCCACCTTTTGTTTGCTCTTTCACAAGTCACGAGCTCCCGTTATGATCCTTGAGCTGAGGAGAGGAGAAAAAATTAAAGTCTTTATGAGCTGATTTTTTTTTTCTTCTTTCTAATCAATCAGAGTTGGTGATGAACGCAGCTCCAAGCCAACTGACTCATCCTTTATTTAGATGGTTGATTCCCAAGGAGCTCATACATATGCATGAGCTTGCGATTAACATAGGCACCAAGGACAGTGTCTGTACCTTGGCATTATGACGATCAATCAGAAGCACTAAGGGGCTCCTCAGAGGGAAGCTGTCTGTCAGCTTGGCTTTGGGCTGAGTTGATGCACACACACTCAGGTAAAAAAAAAAAAAGCTGCGCTCAAAGCATACGTAACACACAGAGAAACAGTCCAAAGAAAACATCTACACACACGGAGTGAGGCAGGCAAACAGCATGAAAGAATATATGCACACACCTAAAGGCACAAACAAGACGTGCCCACTCACAGATAACACACAGTTACAAAGTCACCGGCAGCGAGCATCATTTGTCTCATTCTTTACTCTCTCTCTCTTTCCTCTTTTTTTTTTTATTTCTTTCAGAACTGAGTTTGTAATGAGTTTGAAAATTGGCCCATTTCATTTGCTCTCACTGAAATGTCATTATCTGGGGGAGGAAGGAGGGGTTCACAGTGGCACCATAATATATTTTTCCACTCTAACAGGGTTATTAATATATTTTCTCCCAGAGAGCTTGTAACAAGGTTATTTGGTGTCCACAGCCGATCCCATGCATCTCCATGTGCTGCATTTACACCAATTCAGGAAATCTGATTCATCTGTTTACTGTGGCCAACACGGTTTTCCAGCTTCATGCATTTAATCTGCTGCTGTGCTGTATGTTACTGCGTCTAGCTACAGTGAGCCCCTTTTTAAGAGTTTACAGTACTTTCTCTTGTACCAGCCAGAGATTTTAATGTCCTTCTCAAACCCAAAAAATTATCTTCACTGAATGGAATTTATGAATTTTTAGCCTTAAAGATTTGACAGACCTCGTGTCCTGTTCAAGGTGTCCTGTTCAAAGATTAACACGTGGAATTTATAATATGTGAAATATGCTTTTGAGGTCAAATAGAAATGTTTTGGTTGCTGTAAAATACCATGTTTACCACATAAATATCTTGAAATCTTATTGAACAGGTTCTGATTTAAATTGTTTGTTGGCTCCATTTGCCCAGAATCACTGTAAATGGAACCAGTCTTGAGAAATAATCTACATTTTTAACAGAGGACTGAGCCAGATGTATAAAACTGTGTGTTCACACGTAAAGGAGGAATAAACTTTACATGTGTTGTTATTTCCATTTGATTTATAAAGCGACGCAGTCTCCTAAAAGTTACAAAAGCAATGAGTTATAAGGATGTGCTTAACATAGACTAACAAACTGCAGAGCTAAGTTCAAGTCCTGAGTCCTGTGTGAAGAAGGAGCACTTGGGTTAGGTTGGGGTTAGAGTCAGTCCACTATCTTTCCCTGACCAAGTGCATAAAAAAAATAAATAATAACGCTGGAGTCACACGACCTGATGTTCAACTGCAAGATTAGATCATTTTGCAGTAAATAATACAGGATGTTGGCAGAAATAAGTCATGTTGCCTGTATATATCTAATATATATCAACATATTTGCTTCATTTACATTAATTCTGAACAAATAGTCATAATGTTAATAGGAAATGTTACTGGGTTTTAATTATCTAGCATAAAAAAATAAATTGTTATTGAATTAATAACTCATTATTATTATTAGTAGTAGTATACATGTACTATTTATACTTTTGATACAGAATATTTTTGCACTTTTGAAGTAGAATTTTGAACACAGTATTTTTACAGTATATTTACTTTACTCTATGACTAACTGTGAGTGTCCTGTGCTCAGCTCCACAATGATTCAAGAGATTAACTGTTCAAGATGTCGTAGAATTGAACCAAAACCCTTTTTAACCTTTCCTTCATGACACTGCACAAAATGAACAGCTGGCATAAAACTGACACGTGTGTGTTACTACCAAAGATATTGAAACCCGTCACCTCCCAAACAGAAAGCTGTGACCTCAGCAGAAACAATCAGCTCGTTTACCTCTCTGTGTCTGTGGAAATCCTGCCTTTGTTCCACCATCTCTGCTGGCGGGGGCAGCTAACGAGATGCTAAGCCATGCATGACCCAGGGTGCAATCCATCAGCCCCACTCTCATTCACTTCTGCTGGGTTTCTGTGGAGTTGGACAGAAAATGAAGACATATGGGAAATCTCACCTCTACTGCGGAACAGAATGGACGTGTTTCGAGATTGCTGCCTCTGTAGCGGTGCAGGCTTAAAAGGCTTTTGTTGTCTCCACCACGACCTTCGTATCGAGTTAGTTTCTCTGCATTTGGTACACGTGCCTAAAAAAGCAAGAAGCCAAAGTGAAAAGCCACAGGACTGAAACGGTGTCCTAGAATCTGGAGCAGTATAAGGATCTGATAATCGATGCTTCTGATGCTTCCATTTTATTTCTTGGTGCTGTTTTACCTAATGGCTCAGTCAGTTAATTCAAAATGTCATTCTGGGCCTTGGCAACGTCCCATTGAGTTGGAAACAAAATGAATACATGTTGAAAAGAGTCCCACAAGCACAAATGACACAAATGTGTGTGTACAGACATTGACAGACAGTTCTGTATTTACCAACTCTAAACCTTTGCTGGTTCTCAGGCGACTTCCTTCCTAAATTAATCCCAACACAGACACAACTATCACCTTGTGTAATTTCCATAATCCCCTCTAGCGTGGATTTGCTGCCTGTTTGACCCCTTCCAACTGTGATGAGGTGAGGATAAGCTGTGCTGGACTCATTCTGTTGACGTGATGAAGGAATCACAGATGCAAAGCTGAGGGGCGAGTAGCTTACTGACATTTTCAGATGAAGAATGTCAAATCAAAGAGCCAATTACAGAAACAGATGTGTTGTTGTGACCTCTAAACTGTTCATAACACTACACATTAGAGACATCTGCATTGCAGGATACAATAGATACTCATCAACACAGATGAAGAAAGATTCATCTGTGGGATTTAAGTCGACCTCTGTCATAACTAATGAATCTTTACAGTTGGAGATCATCACAGATCCTCATTTTGGACTAAAAACTGCCTGATGCTGGAGTTTTATTGTCTACAAAACAAAGTTCTATAATACAAAGGTCTCATTACCGTGGAGAGTACAGATACAGGTAAGTGAAATATGGTGCTGATGTTTGTGACTTTGGTGAAGATCACATCACATTTCGTGTCTAATTTATCCAGAAAACCAGGAAATGTTTTCTTGCAGCTTTATTTTACATTGCAATAGTAACCTTAGCCTGCAAAGCTGGAGTTAATTAGGAATATAGTAATGTAAAATAGGAATCCAGTAATGTCAGTCGAGACATGTAGTTTGTTGGTGGTTTCCATTGCATATGGCTATAAATATAGATTAGGGGTGGTCAGCCTTGGTCCTCGAGAGTCACTGTCCTGCTCGTTTTCCAACTATCCCTTCCCTTCCCTCGGCTGATTACCTGGATTAAGTGTTCAGCCAATCAGAGGCTGAAAAACAAGCAGGACAGTGGCCCACGAGGACCAGGCAGATATTCATTAGCTTAAATTCCCTAATCACTTTACATACTACAGAAACACACGCTGCTTTTCTCTTTCTTTTATAATAGCACAGACACTGAAGCAACACAAAAGTAAATATGACCAGACTGAAATTTTCAGGTGCTGGGAAACAACTCTGCAGTGTAATTGTAATGGTTCATGGAACATATTGACATTACTACAGTACATGAAGTGAACCAAATTACACAGCATTTAACATCAATATTTAGTTGCCTGTGGCGATCGGCAGCATTCAAACAGTCACACAATAAAAATACTGCTACTAGGTCCAAGCTGAAAGCCTGAAAGCTGCTGCTGCTGGGGACCACACCTTTGCACCACTGTGAGTGAGCTCCACTGAAGTACAACACACCTAATTGGACATAATGAAGTTAACATGGAGAGAGAGAGAGAGAAAGAGAAAGCTGGCTATACTTTTAAAATCACCAAAGAGGGGACGTGAGGACAGCTACACAGGAGGGTGAGGGGGGGAGAGGGTTCAGGAATGAAGGAGAAATCAGTGTAGGAAGTACAGATGATAACATACACAAAGGAAATGCTAGAGAGAAATGAATGTTTCAGAGGGAAACTGTCTCTAGATGTAAAACTAAACATGCAGGATATTCCGTGATGAGTCTGCCGTGACGCTCTGTTGAAGCTGTGATGTGCTTGTAATGAACTTCTAAATCAAACCTCAGTCTTTTCTCTTCCAGACGACATGTTGTGGTGAGGACACACTGCTCCTGCTGCTGCTGCTGCTGCACTAAATTGTTTTTCTCAGTTGCTTTGCTTCACTTTCTACTCGAGACTTTACTTTTCTCTTTGGTGTCAAACAGGCTAGTAGTGCCTGGAGGGTTAGGATGTTTAGTAAAATGCAACGGAAACTAAAAAGATGCTGTAACTTCCTTCATCTAAGAGTAAAATAAAAACGTAGTCACGCCGTCATCCTGTGTGTCCAACAGAAACGTTACTGGCTTCAAGTCAGCGAGTCGTTTGATTTGATAATGAATTATATCCAATTATTTCATTTACAATAAAATGTTTTTCTCTCTCTTACAAAATAAACCACTAACATGATGCTGCGCTAGTTCAACACAGAATCACGTTGATATAATGGAAAACATTTCCACTTATTGCAATGCACTATGCGACTCCACTCTTCTTTAAAGATGTATTAATGGACTCTCGCTTTAGAGGCACGATCAGCCAGTTGTATTGATAGTTTTCATTTACTAAGCAGAGGATAACTGCAGCCACTCAGCTCAGTTAGCTTTATGAATATGAGTGAACCAGCAGGCAAATCTGCAAACAGATGATTAACTGTGATCTTTGTCCACTCGCTGATTGTTCAGTGGCCTCATCCGCCAGCGGCCCAGTCCTCTCTGCAGTCATTTGTTTTTATAGGATGTGTTTCATTCTCTCCTCTGTCAGCCTGCACACACACACACACACACACACACACACACACACTGTACATACAGGACCACTGGGGTCTTTACCCAAAGTTCTTCGGTGTGAGGTTTAGTGGAAAGACAGAAAACTTGGTGATGTGGATCATTAAAACCATTGGTTCTCCTCAATTTACCTGTGACAGGGTTCAGATTTTCACTTGCAAACTGACTTTGTTTGAAGTGTGAACCATCAGTCTCTTTTGTGAAGCTGTTTAGACTCAGTCAGAGAAGAATTGACAGCATTTGCATGTGAAAACTCACTAATTTTGACACAAAAGAAAATGTTATTCCATTCATATGATTTTAGTCGTAAGAGTAAAACTAAGTACGAGGTGGTAAAGTACTAACTGGGTTAATAGTAAAACTACTGGTTTGGTGAATAGTGCTTTTACTATTAGTTTCAGTGAAATCAGCCAAATTGTCTCCACTCCGTTAACTGCATTGTTAGAAGCTGACAGCACTGATGATTATTATTCAGGCAAACTGCCGGAAAATGAAGCTTCTCGACAGGGCTTTGGGCAGAGTTCATTGACTCCTGTTAAGCAGCTCGGTATCACAGAGCACATGCAGTCAGACGTATTCAGTGTCGGGGAAGTGAAAGTGAAGCCTTTGTGTGCCGGAGATGTGTGTGACTTACTCCAACACTAATTTCAGAGTGCTTACTTAGACTCACCAAGCTTAACGGTGCTTATTAGCCTACGGGAGAATCCTGCGATGGTAATTGTCGCTTCGAAAGACTGTGTGTGTGTGTGTGTGTGCGTGTGAGGAGTAGGTTTTAATATCCTGTGATGGAGAGAGAGGAAGAAAGAAAAAGAGCAATGGGACGTAAAACAGAAACATTAGGAGATGGAATCCATCCAGTCTCCTATGAACTGTAATCATAATACACTTTTCTAGGGATGGATTAGTGCATCATTCCAATGCAACATATCTTCGAAAGAATGAAGCACTGCAACCAGGGGCTGGTCGTACAAAGAGCACAACTATCACACCACAGGTTCAGGCACAAGTTTTGTTTACAAGTAAATAAAAATGTGTCTGAAGTCACTGTGAAGTTTTTCTCCATTAAGTTGATTCTCGTTTTCTGACTTTTGTCCATTTCTTGAGCAAGTTTATTAGTTTCAGGATCAATTTGTAAAAGTTATAACAAGTCAAGTGAAGTTAGAATCTATGATCACATCAGACTGTTTGTAATTAGAAATCAGCCTCATTTTGATTCATTGTGTCACAGAACAGGCTTCAAGAATTAACTTTTATTTATTTACTTTTGTTTTTTATTCAAGTTTGATGAAAGTCATGATGGAAGGTCTTACATGAAAGGTGGAGCAAGCATTTAGCACAGATTATTCCACCAGTGTAAACAGACTATTTAGTAAACTACTTTAGTGAAGGAGGGCCTACATGTGCTCTTCAGTGAGAACTGGTCTTTCAAGACACTTTGCCTCTCAACCAAAATGCGTCCTCAGTTCTCTCTGCCGGTGTCGTTTGTGCTGCTGAAAACGTGAGAACAACAGTTTCACATATCTCACGTTTCAGAATTACTATTTGAAAAATAAACGGCCTCTAAAGATTTTTTCAAGGACACAGTTTTATGCGAACAATTAGCAAAGAAGCAGCAAATATTATACACAGTCCATGACAAATACAGCTGCTGCATCTTAATACAGCGAGACGTGAAATCTGTTGATTTATTTGCAAGTTAAAATTAGTTGAAATGCAGAAATTAAGACTAACAGCAGGAGCAAAGATGCTTCATTTGTTTTTCTCTCCCTCTCGTTGTCAGCTGGTGTAATGTATTTTTGATATGAGCAAAAAGCTCCCAAGCATGTAGCAGAAATCCCCTGCTCTCCTGTGTGCACCCTGTGTGCACGTCTGCATGTGGGAGAATTATAATGTACGTGCACGTGCACACACATTAACAATTAGTAAGATCTAACAGAAAGACTTAAACACTGGTTTTATTTATTGTGCTATTGTTATAATGTTAACGAACTAAAAAACACAAAAGTTGAATGATGATGAAACAAATTGCTGTCGATGTTACCATCTTAAATATTTTAACAAGTGAACAAATGAAGACCTCAGCAGAGATAAAATAAAATACAGGGTTCATATTTATTGGTTGTGTTTTCCATGAAGTTCCAACAAATCTATGACTATACTGAGCTCCAAAAAGAAAAGACACAGTAGAACGTGTCAGAGGTAATCTAGGCATCCAGTATCATGTAATATCATGCAAACACCTCGATATTGATTTGAAATGATTATTTTTATTTAAACTCTGTCACCATCTCTCCATGTGAAGGCCAAAAATCAGTGTTTCTTTCTTGTGGGTTTAGATAATGACTGCACTCACAAACACACGCCGCACACATGCCCAGAGGGGAAAGAAGCCCAGACTGTATGTTCACTGTAGAGCAATGAGTGCAGCAGAGGGAACCAAACATCAGAGGCCCTGTTAAAGCACCAAGGAGCATTTTGTCTCCTCAAAGACTCAGAGATACCAGACAAAATGTCTCAGAGTCTTCTCAAAAGCAGCCGAAGAAAAGAGACGCTCAGCACAGCCATCACTTTAGAGGGAATTTTTTATCAGACAAACCTAATCTAATGCTCTGCTCTTGTTTCAAAACTTCAAACTAGACGGCAACTCATTCTGACGAGGGCGGATCTGAGTGTGAGCATGGCAACAAGAGGAAAAAATAAAGAAGAAGAATCTCACAGAAGCTTACTGTTAGTTTCTTCAGGGTGACTGCTTCCATCTTTAATGGGGATCTGTGTGTGTGTGTGTGTGTAAAAATAATGAACAGAGAGATGGAGGATTGCAAGAAAGATCGACAGACAGATAGAGAGAGAAAATGGAAAAGGTGAAACTGTAAGAAATGAAGTGATGGCTATATTAAGCTTGTTCATTCAAATCAATTCCGAGTGCTTTTGTTTCCAAGAAATACAGTTGTACAGAGCGACCAGATGCAGACAGGCTATAAACAGAGAAGCAGAGGAATGAGAGAGCAAGTGGTTCTGCCAATTTACTATTTGACAACATCAAAAATGCACAACAGTTTCCTTCACAGAAGGCTACCCGGGAACAGATGCATGAAGAAAGACAGCAAAGAAGAAGAAGGAGAGAACAGTGTAACAAGCTCCGCTCCTCAAATGACGGTCGAACACACACAGGCAATTAAGGTGTGACCCGGAAACTGGCCTGATGCACAGACCGGTACAGAAAACAGCGGCCAGACGACGCAACAGAGTGTGTGTCGGAGTGACAAATATCTAGTTGTAAGCAACGTGGCGCCACACATCACACACATGTAGGAGAGTAAGAGGTGACAATGTTCACTACTCTCAACAGGTTTGCAGTTCACTTTGACAGCTGGGAGTCGGGGGGGTGGATTACACATTAAGTAAAACGTGTAATCGCTGTTATATGTTCTACTGAATGTTAGGCTATGCTGAATTTTCCTTTCACTGTTATTGACTTTTCTAAATCAAGACGTCTCTACTGCTTGTTACAGCATAAAGAACAAGGACAAGAGACAAGGTCATGATTGATAGAACACACTGGTCTTAAAGCTGTGGCTGATTGCTGTAGATCTCACAAAGTAAATATAATATAGCATAATATATTGAATTGCAGTAACAAACTGACACAGAGAAAAAACAAGAAAAGCATTTTATATGAATCATATCTTATAACCAGTAGATGGAAACCTGGTGTTTACACACAGCATCACTGTTACAGTGACCTTTACACTCCAGACTGTAGAAGAAACAATAAACTGACCTTTCAACTTGAGGAGCTATAGCTACAAAACAACAACAAGCACCATGACAACAGCTGCTCCACTTGACCACTGATCATAATCCAAGCACCTTAAAGTAAATCTAAGCTAATCTGCTTTCTTCTCACTCTCTATGAGTTTGCTGCTTTGGAGTGTGAGTGTGCATCTGGTGGTGTAGTTGAAAACACGTGTGCAGGTGAAGAAATCGATACCAAAATCAGATACTGAAGAGAATGTCAGTGTGTATACAAACAGAAATGCTAGTTTGCTGGTGTGTGTGTGTGTCTGGGGATCATTAACTTGCTCTAGTTGTCTATAAAAATGACATTGATGAATTATTGCTGTTTCTGAGCCTGGGGCAGCCTAAGAACTGGAGCGAGCGTGTGAGCTCGTATTTGAGTGAATGTAAGAATGTGTGTGTGTGTGTGTGTGTGTGTGTGTGTGTGTGTGTGTGTGTGTGTGTGTGTGTGTGTGTGTGTGTTCAAGGTTTTTGTGTTATTACTGAAATGGAGGACTGGGATTGGTGAAGTGGCTAAAAGTTACTACAGTAGGTTCAAGGATAAATTGCAAAATGTCAAATGTTGTGTGTGCATGTTACACGTCTCTCTCTCTGTCTCTCTCTCTCTCTCTCTCTCTCTTTCTGTCTCTCTCTCTCTCGAAGCATGTTTATCATTTTTCTTCTCATACTTTTACTCACACATTTGTTCCCTCTCACCTGCTGCCTGTCTGTCTGTCTGTCTTTCTCCCTTTTCACGTGTCCTGCCTTGACAAACCAACTCATCCTCCACATTCACAAATACACAAAGTCACAACTTGGGATGAGGAGCGATGAAATATTGACAGTGTTAATAAATATGATGATTATTTTACAGCCTTCAGTCCAATATAGTAGCCTCAAGCAAGGTGTGTGTGTGTGTGTGTGTGTGTGTGTGTGTGTGTGTGTGTGTGTGTGTGTGTGTGCTTGAATGTATTTTTAAATCACAGTGTTGCTGCACTGCTCCATCTGAATGTCCAGTGGGTTTTGAATTATTTCAGTGCATCACTCTGCTGGACTACTTACTAGTATGTTATTTAAAGTAGGAGTAAAGGTCCTGTTATTATGTTTAAATTGGACATCAGTGAAATTACTGGGGTAAAAACCTATTAAAGTAAAGAGCAGCTTATTTAAAATGTTCTCTGCACCAACATTACATGGTTCTTCTTTTTGTCCTGTAGGACAGAGGTTTGTTTTGAAGTGTGGTGAAGTTCAAACGCGTCTACTTCATTATTTTGAAGCTTTTCAGCAATTTGCCCTTTGTGCAACAAATAAAAGTTTTTCTTCGTATCTTAACTTCCAGATACGAAGAAAATGTAGAAGAAAATGTTTTGTTTTTCACATTATGTAATATAATACTTTTGTTGTTTTTTGTTTTGTCTGTAGTTTATTACATATTTTGTAATTTGTACTTTGTAAATCCAGAACTCATATTCATGGTGGTCATCTGATTGGTCATGTGATACTGTAAATAATTTTACTCCTGCTGTTCCCACGTGTCCCTCTTCATGAGTTTGAGACTAAATGTGTGTCCACTGCCTCAAACACGCTGTGTGAATGAGAGAGAGATGTAATTGTCCAGTGATCATGTTTATGTTTGCTCGCTCACTCTCTCTCCCACACACACACACACACACACACACACACACACACACACACACACACACACACACACACACACACACACACACACACACACACACACACACACGGTGCATTCATCACCTTCACTCATCTCTTGTTTCTCACTCTCTCCAACCTCTGTAGTCTGTTACCAATCCTTTCAGCCAACACAGTGCAGCCCAGTCTCCATGTCACACTCTTTCACTTTCACACACACACACGTACAAATACACATATAATGGACTTCATTTCACAGCACATTGCCACCATTATTTGCCATTTCTACCAATGGCCATAATCATAGAGACTGAGATGAGTCTATGGTGAAATCATTCCCCCTCCAGTCAGATCAGCCTGCCCTCACCATGTGTGTGTACATAAAATATCTGTCTGTGTGTTCAAGCTTACATTGTGCATTTGTGTTTCTGTGTGTGTGTATGTTGGGCTTAATTAACATTTGTTAACTATTTGTGTGTGAGGAAGATACATGTGTTCATGCATTTCCACAGCTTCCTGTTTTCACTGGCTGGTGATGCGGAGATATATAACCTTAGCCAATCACCTTGCAGCATTCGAGGTGATTGGCTAAAGGTTGATTGTAAAAACTCTGCTGTAACAGCCTGTTCCCTACTACTGAGCACCTGAATATTGTGCTGAGGACCATACTGATACATTTAGTAAGACACTTGCTAACACTGGCTGGTATGTTTTGGTGGCTTCTATGTTTGCAATGGCTAAAATACAAAATACAATAAAAGGACAATACAAGAGCAGAGGTTTGACTTTCTAATAAATAGTCCACAGGACAGGACATCATTTCGTCCAAAGTGAACAGCACCAGAGATCAATGGGTTGTGTATTATGTCCAGTACTGTACACCCTGTTTACCAAAGATTGGACTAACAACAATATCATCACAGAGTTGAAGGATGATACCACCATCATCATCAGCCTGATCACTGGGAACGATGAGTTATACAGAGAGGAGATAGAAACCCTAACATCATTGTGTAAGGACAACAAGCTCCATCTCAATGTGTGCAGGACTAAAGTGTTGGTGTTGGACTTCAGGAAGATACAGAGAACACACATCTCTGTCTACATCTATGAGACACAGGGGGAGAAAGTGTTTAGGTCCATATCAATGAGGACAGAAATGGACAACCCATAATGAGTCAGTGGTGAGGACTGCGAACCAGCACCTTTTCTTCCTTTAGAGACTGACAAGGTTTGGTTTGGATAAAATGATACTCTGCAACTTCTAAAGCTGCACCACTCAAATAGTCTTTTCTGACTAAAAGCAACTCCAAGCAGGAACGGAAAGCACGGCAGAAATGATGGCACAACACTTTAATAAAGCGCCGTCCATGTAGGATATTCTTTATTAAGAGGAGCACAAAGAAAGCTGCAAAAACCATCAAGGACCCCAACCACCCAGACAAGGACTCTTTACACTGCTGCCATCAGAAAAATGACAGAAAAGCATCAGATCGAGATCAAGCAGGCTCAGAACAACTTCTACTAACAGACCATCATCCTTCTAAACTCAGGGACTTAGTAAACAAATGTTTTTACTCTTACTCCAACACAATCGTAAGTCTTTTCCTTTTATTATTTTCCTTTCTTAAATATTGTTCTGATTTTGAGATTGAAGCTTGAACAAGCCTAATTGCACTGGTTGATAATTTGTTGTCCATGTGACAATTAATCTCTTGAATGTTGTTTGCCAGTTGTTTCCAGTTTGCCTTCACTTGCCTGCAGCTAAAACCTCGACCTAATCATGACGTAGGCTGTAAAATTATTTCTATTATGTGAAGATTTTATGGTAAATGCTTTTAACTAAACAAGTGGTCTGGTGTTTCACTGTTCCACTGATTGTTCTACAGACTGTTGAAAAGTTTAGAGTAGATGTTCCATCTACAACTTCAAACCAATTATTTGTGTGTCGAAGTTATAACACAAACTATAAAAAGGTTGCTTTTCTTTGTCCATGTCAAGTCAACATTTTTCTCCCAACCTTCAGAGATAATTGCTTTGCTTTCACTTTGTCTACAGACATCAATGTTGCTGTCAGAGAAAGATCAGAGTCAGTACCTTCACCCATTTCTCACACACACGCTTACACCTATTAGCTGTAAACAGGAAATTAGGAACAAAGTAATATATTGACTTCTCGTGGGCTCCCTCTAAAACCAGAAGCAAAGAAACAGCTAGAAAAGAGCATCAAGTTGATAAAGGTGCTTCAAGAAAGTAAGAAACTCAACACAAAGAGCAGAAATAGGAGAAGTAAATCCCAGAGAAACAGAGACGGGTAAGGTCTGGACCATAAGAGGGGGGAGAAATTAAGGAAAACGTAAAAGAAAGAACAGGGATGTACAATAGGATATCTAAAACCCCTTTTTATAAAACTATGTTTAGATGGAATAGAGGGGTTGAATCTCCCCTCGGGCTTCTTCGCAGTGTTATTGCAGGACTATATAGAGATACAATTTTTTTTTTTTTTCCCAAAGAGAGACAATTTTCTCCCCTATGCTCTTTGCTCGATGTGAAGGTTGCTGTAATTTAGCTCCTCGCCTGGGGAGGAACACGATGCCACAGCTAGGTCATCAAAAAGCATCGGTTCACTAAAATGCCAAGGAGATTATTCCTCGTTTCAGGTTGTTGAAAAGCAGGCCCAGAGAGGTGGAAAGGATGTCGGCGGAATGGAGAAAGAAATGAGAAGAGATGACAAAGGAGGGGTAAGGAGGAGATGAGTGGAGAGGAGATGAGAAGAGAGGGCAAACGGAGAAAAAGGCAGAAGTGGCTGGGAGACAAGAGAGGATATACAAAGAAGGAACAAGGAGAACATGGGGAATAAGGCAGACTGAGCAAGATCCTGGAAGAGACGTGAGGTTGAGGAGATAAAAGAAAAGCGAATATCCCAAATGGAACCTACACTAGATCAAATAAGTGGAAAGAAAGAGGAGAGGAGCAACACACAGAAGGTGTGCCTCTGATTTAACAGTACTATATGTAGTAATTAGCAGGTATACAGAGTACTAGACATAGGATTCTTACTAGTATTGCTTATTACTATAAGTCTGACCTGGTTAATTTCCCCTTTACTAGAACAGCGTTACTGTTCCTAACTTTCCAAACACATTAGTTTTATTCCTAATAAATAAAAAAGTTAAAAAGCTTTTATCTTGAATCAGTATGATGATGATGATGATGATGATGATGATGATGAGTTTTCCTCACCTTTCCACGCTGGTGTTTCTGGGCTCCTTTTGAATCTGTGAAGCTCCATGAAGCACACACCTGCAAACCTTTACATCCACATCTGTGAATACCCCCTCAGGAAACTCATTTGGTTAAAAAATGCACTTTATCACATCAAGACAAGACGTCCCTCAACCCATCAGACCTGGCTCACTGTAAATCATTGTAAGTTTATTTAACTTAGAAAATCAAAGTTTACCTGCTGCCTTGAAAACACAGTTTAACTGAACTTAGGTCCAATAGTTAGTTTAAAGCCCTTTTATGAGGTAAGTTGACTAAACTTGGAAAAACAAGTTGAGTTATTTTTACATATTAAGTTAAATAAACTATTTAGTCCCATCACATTACGACAGTCATGCAAAGAAGAATATATTTTAAATATTTTATTTTTCCTTTTGCATTTCTCACTAATCAGTCTGATTCAGGCAGTTAGTTGTGATGGTTAGGGTGAGAGAAGGCAGTACATGTAATAAATTAAAAATCAACACAGAGTAGATTAGCATGGCCTCACAGTGACGGCCATACAAAAATGTGTGTGTGTGTGTGTGTGTGTGTGTGTGTGCTGTACAGTAAAGATGCAGCTGTAAGCTGCCCAGCGGAGAAAAAGTGCAGACGAGCGGACATCATTATAATTCTAGGTAGAAGGTTGACTTATCACCTCCTGGTCCCCTGCCATGTGCTCTGTGGCCCATACTAATAGACACAACACACACACACCTTTAGCATCATCATGCTGGGTGAGACATGACCCCTGGTCCTGCTGTGTGAATCACAACATGCCTGCAGTACACAAATATGCTAATATATGCATAATACTTCACATATGCACTCATGTCACTACGCAGATGATTACTCAATTCTACAGAGGTGAGCACACACACACACACACACACACACACACACACACACACACACACACAGCACCCAGAGTGAGGATGACTTCTAACCTGCGCTGGAGTGATGATGTTCACAGGAAGGCAGTGATCTCTTATTGTTGTTTTTATTGGCCTATCACTATGTACACATGCATACTTGCTGCATGCATTGGCTTCACATATGCAGCGTTGTGCATACAGTCCTGCTTTATGCACCGTGCACATCCAGTTTCCCCATGTTGTGTGTAGAACAGACTACTGAGACACCCTGGAGGATCAGCAGGGCAGGTACCTGACCGGTATTCTTAAAGTTTTGGCTGAGTTTCTATTTCTATTTCCAATTTTTGGGAACTGGAGGTGATTGTAGAAGTTATCAAACTCTGTAAAGGGATGATATTCTTAATTTATTTCCTATTTTACTACTTATCTCCATACCGGTGGCCTACTGGGCCAGTCAAGACCTTCCCAGTGTTTAGATGTTTTGTTGTTTTAGCGTATGTTTGGTTTCTTTGTCCTGCAGTATTAAACCCATTCATTTAAAATCCACTGTGTTGAGCCAAAACAATAAAATAACATGTCACTATACTACTATTTTCTTACACTCCAGACCTGGTGTAGGTACTGGTTGCTATGACATGTAATTTAAACTTTTTTGGGGTGTTTAGGCTTGAATTGCTTTTAATCTGTGCTCTAAAACTCCCAAATCTTATTCTGTCTAATACTTGACAGAATCCTCAAAGATCACTTAAAGACCTAAAGACTTTCTTTACTCCCTGAATGTCTGTTACCTACATGACATATTATAAGAGTGAGAAGACCGAGTAAATCCTAAACAAAAATATGATTATATAGAAAATAAAATTAACTGAACTTGGACGACGGCAGAAATTGTAAAGAGTCAGAGTGGTCAAGACAAGTTCAAGTGAAAACTCTTAAGTCAAGTAGAAAGTCACAACAATACAGTTTGAAACATTCAGTGATTAATAAAATATGATTCAATTTGCTAAAGTGGAGCCACCTACTTGTTGCTACCCCATCCTTTAAATATACTGTACACTGTTCACTTTTGAATTACACCTTTAGCCTGTAAAATGCAGTTCCCTGTCAATAACCTAAAACTGTTCAGCTGAAAAGCTTGTAGTTCAGCAGATGTGGGCCTTGATTGCATTCTAATGTAAGACAAAAATACCATGATGGAGGTGTTGTGTCTGTCTTATCTATATGGTAACTAGCTGTGCTGCGAAAACATTGTTATTCTGCACACAGCTCAGTGTGTAACTGCTGATTACATGGATCTATCAGCTAGAGAGGCGTTTCCAATTGTTTTTCCATCCGACTGCAATCAGCAGACGCTCAGGCAAGTGCGCGCCCACATATACACACCCACCAACACACATCTCAAGCAAATGCAAACACACATGCATGCACATTTTAGCTAGAAAAAAAAACAAACACCCACAACAACCTACAAGCACACACACTTTCGTGCACGTGTCTAAACGTACAAGAGACAAACGGTCAAAAACATTCCCACATGATTACAGTAATGTGTGATGTACTATACAGGTTACCATGCACTTGAGCACAAAGAACACATTCCCTTTGATAATATGGTCAATTTTCTACCTGAACTCCAAATTCAGCCACGGTGGTTTTATAATTTTATTTTAAATGAGTGTTTCCTCTGTGAAGAAATGCATTTAATCTCTACATGACTTGTACAACAGGTGTGGACCACTCAAGAACTTTAGTTGTATCTGAAAGAAAGTTTCATTCATAAGAAAACTGATCGACAGATTCTCTTAGCTTGAACATGCCATTTAAAAGTAAATCTGTTTTTATGACTGGTTCTTTAGTTAAGGTCTGATGACTTTCATCTTCCCACATTTGAGGGTGTTCACATCAATACCGAAAAAACAGGTAGAGAGTCCAAGAAAGTTTGTATTAACAGACTGGTGGATTCTGTATGATCCATCCATCCTCTTTCCCTTATTTGAGGGCAGATCACAGGGCAGCAGCCTAAGCAGATATGCCCAGACTTCCCTTTTGATAGACACCTCCTCCAGCTCTTCCAAGGGAAAACAGAGGCCTTCCCAGGCCAATTGAGAAACATCGTTCCTCCAACATGTCCTGGGTCTTCCCCAGGGCCTTCTACTGGTGGGACATGTCCGTAACGCCTGGAGTACAAATTATAAACTTCTCAAAGAGCATTTTCTTTCTTTTTTTTGCAACAAATGCTTTAAAACGTGTGAATACAACAAAGGTCTTTTGTCACAAACTGCACTTCAAATACGAGGGAGTACAGAGGAATTATGTCAGTCAGGCATGAAGACTAACTAGAAATAAGTAGAATTTACAGCTCTCAGCGCCCACTGACTACAGCCCCTTTCAAAATAAAAGATAATCATCAGTCTATAAATACCATTAGTGTTGAGTGGTCCACTGCCAGCACTCTTGATTCACCACCCCTCATTCTTTCGCAGGCTGTCAAGAAGTGTAAAATAATTTTCTTGAGAAGTTGTTTCAGGGCAGTAATTGTTGATTGTTTGGATTCATATGAGAGCCCCCACATTTCCATTTGTTATGCCAGTCCTTTTCTAACCACACTTGGTGATGCACACAGTCATTTTCCCTGACAGTTGTTCAAAGTTATCGGTCATTTAAGCAACAACAGACCACAGATATTTCACTCATCCATCACTTTGGCTGTATACTTAGTCTGCTACTCAACAGCTTACACAACAATGAAATGTATTTTTGATGTAAGGACATTGTGAGTTTAACAACCTTGTTTTAAACAAACCTCTTTTAACTTAATACAGAAATCCCATTATCTGTGTTAAAAAAACTAAACCCTGTCCTGACATGGTGCATCCAAATCATTTAACCTATGTAGACTTGCAAAGTGACTGTAAACATGTTTGTGTACTTTGTAGATTTGAATGGAAGCTAATGGAGGTAATTACATTCATATTTTCAGTCAATGCTAAACTCAGCATCATTGTTTTAGTACCATCCAATTGGAAAGACATGCATTCCCATCACTTCACTTTTTGGCTTCAAAAGAAGCTGTGTCAAATACTAATAGTTACATAATTTACAGTTATTTTGTTTTTTCAAGGTTAATTTACCTTCTGGTAAATTAACCTCACCCTCACCAAGAATAAATAAATAAGAAAGTGAGTACCGCACCAGGAAGAAGTTACTTACTAGAAGCTTTATTACCTTCCAGACTGTCCTGTTATATGAAATGAATAATTGCAAGTCACTCAAAGACAAGTACATTTTAAAACCACTGGTAGAGAAGATAAACTTATTTAATAACCCAAAGAGTTAAATTATAGTTTATAAATTAGTTGTTTTGCTGTTATAGAGGGTGTCACAAATACTGTACACAGTACATACTGTATATAACAACACATAGACCATATAAGCGCACAGACATGCTAAACTGCAGCTTTGACTATGGTTTTGAAGTTAACACAATCGTATAATAATTATGGAATGATGCAGTGTCTTTTTTGAATAAATAAAGTGGCACATTTATTAATGGAAAGCAAGGTTGCAAGGAGGTGGTCAGCGTACAGTCTCCGTGACCCGAGTCCTGAGTCCTGAGTGAGTTTGGGTTTTGGCTATGATTGTGTTCTTTAATTGTGAATATATAGTCATTACATTTACGAGAAGCATAACTGACTTGATAGAAATGTATTTGTGATTGACATTACTTCTAAATATTTCATACTAAGGAGATTAGCTTGCGCACACACACACTCAAGAACTCAATTTTCTTATGCTCACTCTTTTTGTCGCCATCTCAAACACACACACACACACACACACACACACACACACACACACACACACACACACACACACACACACACACACACACACACACACCTTGTCTGGTTCTTATAATGTATTTGGTGATGGGGGTCATTGGCCTTTCAGATCTCCACTGAGGTGAAGGAAATGGATATAGAACGAAGAGTAGCATAAAAAACAAATGTGGGACAGGACGAGTGGGAGAAATAAATATTTTAGAACAGTTTGTAATTCAGATTACATTGTTTAGACAGCCAGAAGATGCCTTTTTTGTCTGTATTCTATATCTTTATCTCTCAGTTCCCTCCTAATCACTCGTCTTAAGTCCATTATAAGTGCATATTTGCTTGTATAAAGTTTTTATTGCCAACAGCAATAATACCACAAACTACCACAAAAATACAAGTTGTAATTAAGCTTTACAAATTCCACTTTGATACATTTGGCATCAACAAAATTAAAACACTAACTTAAATGTAACTGTTTAATGAACTGTAATGAGTTCTAAACTCAACAAACAATGTTAAGTTTCTTAGCAACTTTGATAATCAGCCTTGCAGATGAAGAAACAGGCCGATGTCTTCTAGATGCCAATGATGACCATCCAGCCTCTTCCTATAACTCACAGTGTGATGTAATTATAACTATTATATCTATTGTCACATCACAAATGTCCCAAATTGCATCAAACAGCATCCAGAGTCATAGGAGGAGTGTACACACAAAAAAATAATTTTGGAAATGTAGAAAAACTTTTAAATTGAACAGCAGGGTCTGCAAAAGCATTACAGCGGTAAGTTGGAAAATTAACAGTATTTGTTCACTTCAATTAAAAGAGTAAGAAAAAAAGCAGTTGGTCCGATATTAATCCCTGAGGAACACCTTTTTTAGTTGAGAACATGCAAACTCTAGACAGAAAAGCACCTGGTGGATTAGTGGGCTTGAACCTAGGTCTTTCTTGCTTTCTTGTTAGGTGACAGTGCCAACCACTACACAAACATGTCACCCTCATCCTACTGTTCCTCAGTCAGTCTGTGCACTGTTCTCAATTCTCAGGATATGCAACTCACTAACCGTCTGCCATACAAGATAAATTCTGTTCAAATCTGCACTGTCACTGCAATATGAATTTATAATCTACACAAACACCATATTTGCTACCCAGGCATTACAGGACTTACAAATTTATTTTCAACAATGCAGCAATACTTACAATGAGTGCCACATGCCACAAACCAGTACTCTGCCTATCTTCTCTTATATCTCTTCCATGATATCTTGTTTTATCACAAATCATTTTTGTGAAATAGTTGGTTCATCTGTTTGCACATACTGACATATTAACATTATACTCATTATTCTGAGCCTGTGTTTTTGTAGTTGTGTCATTTTAAGCAGAGATGTATTGTTTTCATCTTTGATGAAGTAAGTTCTTCTTTACTAATGTTTATTAGTGCATGTATAGATACACTTCAACAATTACTGAAAAGGGACTTAAGAATCTCCACTTGGCATTAAAACCAGAATATTTGCTATGAATCTGTCTTTCTTCCTCTGTCCACCCTCTGTTGATGACAGTGGGCAGATCAAACAGTCGTCGTCGTGATGGACTTTCCTTTGAAAAACTGCAACTGAAAGAATATTAAAAGACCACGGAAGACAGAACATGCACCAGTCAGATACCTGCCTGTGTGTGTGTGTGTGTGTCTTGGTATGAAAGGCTCCTTTAAAAATAGATGAAAAGTGCCAACATCGCCAGTCATTCTAGCTTTCGACACTCTTTTTCACACACACTGATATATGCAATGCAGATATATACTAGACACTCATAAATACTGCTTCTGACAATCTTTCGTTCTCTCAGGGATGCTCAGAAAAGCCAAATAATATTAATTCAGTAACCCTCGTTATCTAAATTGTAACCCTGTCTATCAGTCACACTCTTCCAATCTTTTGTTCTCTCTCACAAACACATTGCAGATACTTGTGAGAACCATACTAATCAGATTAATTCTCTCTCCTTCACACACTCTCCAGAATCTGACAAGAGTCACGTTAATCATATTAATTCAGTCAATAGCCCAAAACAATAGCTAACTCCTTTTGAACTGTTGAATGTATTCAGGGCATGTACATATACATCTGAGCATGTCTTATTGTTTTCTTTCTTATTCTCCAGAGCTTTTTAGTCATCGACTTTTTATTTTAAGGGCAAATCTACCATAGCTGAAATTATATTTATAAAGCAACTCTGATGGAGAAACAAGCTGAAAGTTAAACCAGGACTAACATAACCAGAGCACGCAAGAACAGGCAATGACATAACAGCTGGTTGACCAATCAGACACCTGAAAAAGCTCCATTCATCCAAAATCCTTCCCGCAGGTTGGTGTTGACGTGTTACCATGTTAGTTTCTGTTTTAGAATATAACCACTGTGAAACAATGAGGACAGTTTATTTTCTAATTCACTGCCTTGTGCCAACTTTAGTGTATTTAAAGACGGTAACGGGCACCAGGCCACTTCTTGTTTTCCTGTATGTGTGAACATTTATACAGTTTTCCCTGTCTACACCTCAACACCAAAACGAGTTGCTGAACATGTTCATCCTGACAGGAATTTTCCAAAAGGATCATTTTCAGTGAACTAAACCATGTGGATGAAAGAGCTAAACAAACTTGGACCAGGCCTATAATATATGTACTGTTGGGTATTTGATAATTAATTACATCACATTTAATATAACAAATGAACTACAACGAATGAGGTTTGTTCTGCTGTTCAATAATTGAAGCTACTGGCATACATACCTCTAAATGTGCTATGCCAAGTGAAATAAAGTGGACTAGTACAGCAGAGTTTCTGATACTGCAAGCTTTGAATTAGCAGAAATGCCTCAAGGGCAAAACACACCAGCGACATCATGTAGTGTCATGACACACCGTTGCATAATTTGATGCCCTTAGCACACAACAGACACGCTGTGCAGACAGATGTAGTCAGTCAAGGTTTAGTGACTGAAGTGCTCAGATGCACCATGATCATGAATGTGGTAAATAAAATACTCGTATATACTGTAGAATACATCACTGAGAACTTGTTGCTTGTAATTATCGTCTCGAGGACAGAAACTCCAACTCAAGTGAGGAAACATCAGTGTGCATTTGCCTCTTAATTCAAACCAACGTGGTGTCACGTACTGACACAAAGAAAATCCATTGAATAGTATTCATTATTATTATTATTATTATTATTATTATTATTATTATTATTATTATTTCTGTACATTCAGAGTTTTAATTCCCTTTGCTGTGTCACCAAATAAAAACTTTTTTATATCTGACCACTGCTGTGGTGTTAACCCAGTAGAGTAGCTGCAGCATTATCAAACATCAACTTACATTTAGTCTGCAGTCTGATCTACATTTCCTCTTCTGGCTGAACCAGTAGTGGTAGCAGGGATTTGATTGAGATGAATGAGTGGACGAACAGATGACCTTTGACTTCTGCAGCATCTGGTGAGGAGAAGATAACTCTTCCTCTGCATCTGACACTTTGACTTCTCCTGCTGCCAGTTTCTTCTTCTTAGGCTGCCTCCCTATTTATCTCCTTCCCCAGTCTGTCAAACTCTCCATCTAGAATTGCACTTTTTTATAAAACTCTTTCTCCCACTCTTCTTCACAGCCCTCATTCCTATGTGGCGTTCTCTCATATTGTGTGCCTTCTATTCCTTGTGGAGCTTTTCCTTTTTTTTTTTCCTCTCTGCAGCTTTGCTGAGATTTAATCAATTCCTCAGTTGCAGTGACTTCCATTCCGACGTTAGTCCAGCTAATTTAAATGTGAAGCATTTAAAATGTCAATTACAAGCTAATTAAATTAATGGCACAATGTGATTTAGCCATTTTGCTCCTCTCGCCCTGAGCGATGGATAAATTGTCTCGGCTCAGGAGAGGAAAAAGGCTAAGTGTTTAATACAGCTGCTGCTTGACTTGCATAAACACACACACACACACACACACACAAAGAAACTCCACATGACCTATGCGGATATTGGTATTAGGGGAGGAGACGAGGAGTAGGAAAGGAGGGGAATCAAACATGGGGAGGAGAGAATTTAAAGTAAATGGCACAAACAGGAGAATGGAGCTGGAAAACTATAGAGGAATAAGAAGTAGATGTAGGTAAAATGATGGAATAGAGAAGGACTGGAAAGAAAGTGAAGCATGGTAATGGAGTGAAGCAGAATGATGTGAAAATGTACACATAAAAGAAAATAAAGAGGAGGACAGGATGAAGAAGAAGTAGGAGACATTTTAGTAAGTGCTGTATATAGAAAAGTGAAGAAAAGAAGAAGAAGGAGGAGGAAGGATGAAGGTCAGATTCAGGTTTGGAGGACAAGAAAGAGCATAAAGAGAAAGAAGTGGTGCAGAAACAGATGGAGAGAGAAGAGAAGAGAAGAATGAGAAGAGGAAATGTGAAAAGAAGAAATGGAAAAACCGAAGAGGAGAGAAACCGGCACTGCCGAGGGAAGCAGAGACAATCAGCTTGAATACAAGGACATATAATAGACAAACAGGTGGGGAAGAGAAAAGCGGGGGCAGGATGGACGAGCAAAGCGCCCCATACTCGGTTTGAGTCCGGTGAGCTTGAGGTAAATGGAGTATTGATTTAGAGGAGATGAGATTTTCAGAGTAAACACATAACCAAACTCAGTGCTCTGCTGTGGGCCCAGTACACTCACTGGAGAGTTACAGTCAGTGTACCAAACATTACTAACGCTGCTCTCATATGGGGCCACTCCACTTTGTGAGCAATACACATCTCAATTATCTTCAGGCTCAAAAGTATTTTTATTCTGCCGCTGTCTGCAGTGAACTGGAAGACTACAGAGGAGTGGTGGAGAGGACTGTGTCATTAACATAGATGAACTGAAATTTAAGATGGATCTATTATATTGATCTATCTCTGCCAAGTCCATCTCTGTTATTTACAGGTAAGAAACTAAACAATACAGTAAGTTTTGTATTTACTACACCAAAGTGTGTGGACAGCAAAATGCTACCTGCAGATAGTTTGTGATTACTGAACAGCTCGTGCAATTTCTGAATTGTTTCTTGTGGAACTCAGCAGAAACAAAAACTACCTGGTCAGAACTAGACTTTGATTTAGGTTCAGGATTTTGAAAATTCACTTAAAACTGAAGCGTATTAGCTAAAGTGAGAGTTTCACTATCATCCAACATGCAAAAACACATTCACCCCGTGGGCACCCAGGTATACAACAGTTTATATTTAACATCAAACCACCAAATACACAGTACACAGCTGCTGTAAGACTTCACTTTGTGGAAATGAAGGCCCGTTGGCAAATAGTACACTATAATAAGTACGTTTGTATACACAGTATAGTGTACATATGTTTTTCTGTCTTATTATAAATTGAAATTAATTTCAGTTATTAATTATATACTATTGTGGACAGCTGTTTTCTAATGACCCCTGTCCCCTCCTTCCATTTAAACAGTATCATGTTGAGTTTGTTACCCCACATGTAATTAACTTGCATACAGATTTCTAACTAATGAAAAATATAAACTTTCCAGCTGATTGATGTTGCCAAGGCCAAGCACTAGTGTGATCAATACACAGAGATCATAAAGTGAAACCGCGGTTAGGAAATCACAATGAGGGATTGCCTTTGGCACTAGTCTAATTATGTGCGGTTGTAGAGGGGGTGCGACAAGACAGCTTAATTGATGTTTCTACATAAATGTTTTTCCTACGAATCAATACAAGACCGCAGCAATACTTGCATACAATACCACAATAAAGACTTCCATACACCAACTCACTGCTATACTTCCGAGGACCTTTCCTGACACTTTACTCCAGCCTTCCCCCACGTGTTTATTTTACTGGCAGTAAATCGTATTTTAATTTAACCCTGAAACAGCGTTGGTGGAGAAGTGAGGACTACAAAAAATGTTTTCTTTTTAAAAACGAAGACAGAATTACTTTAATTAGTTAAACTCTCATTTTGATTCTGTGAAAATAATTTGAACCACTTGAACATTTTCCTGATTAAGTGCACAGTAGCTAGATGTGGTGAAGATTACGCAACCTAAGCTAGCACTAACTTGAGACTTGCAATCAAACCTCCCTGCTATGCTGAGGCCTCACTCACTGCTCTGTATGCTCTTCTACTGTCTGCAGAACCCTTTGGGCGATTAGTCTTTATCAAATTAAAATAAACAGGAATACTGAAGAACGTCCCAATCAGGCAGAAATAACTGAAACTCTGATTTTAGTTTCACAAACCAAACGGATATGCATTTCATGGACTAAAACAAAGCAGCTCTGTTCTAAAATTAACCAATCAGTATGTCTGCTATTCATTTATTTATGTTTCAAACTTGAAGATCTTGAATCTTGAAACTTACATTAGTATTTACTGAAACATGTGCACTGAAATGTCAGACACTGACACATGCAGTATATACTGTACTGTACAGTATGTCTGTTGTCTTCTCTTGGAGTTTACCCACTTATCTAATGCTGTGTTTTTTTCAACATCTTTCTGTTGTAAGAACAACATGTCTGAAATTAAGCAATCGGGCCACTGTTCAAATTAGAAACCTAAACAAATTGTTGTGAGTAAAGGGTACTTTCTGTCCTCTCTAAGGAAGGAACATTTAGGTGCTGACAACTGGATGAATAACTGCATAGAACCAAACTCTAAACTTAATTTGAAATCTTGGCACACAACAGCACAGAGCTGCTACATGCACCTTAACATGGTGTGTGTCTTTGTGTAAAAACTAATTAGTGTGTGTTTGCATATTTTTTATAGAGAGAGAAAGAAAGGCACACAAAACTAGCATGTCGCCCATCTACAGTATCTTTATGCTGCATGTATACATGTGTTTTAATTCAGTCTGCTTTTAAAGACACATGTGTAGTCGTACATTCCAGGAGGCTTTACACCCAAATATATTCTCTCGTGCACAAACACACAACTTAAGTGCACACGAACTGAAGACAATTGCGCATGGCATGCTAACAGATATCTCTCCAAGGCAAAAGCGAGACAGTAATTACAACCATCTTCAATCGGCCTGTTAGCATTCAGCTGCTGCTGTTCTCTTATCGCTCTGAAACACTGATTCACCACAACAACAGCAGCAGCAGCAAGCATGTACTAAAGGCCCAATCAGTGGTAGGCACTCACACAAGAAATGGAGCTCCATTACTGAAATCCTGCAGCATCACTTTGGAGACATGTTCCCATTTTAAATTAGATAGACTAAGTATTTGTCACCATTTTGCAGGACTAATTATGACAAATTTGGAGCTGGAAGCTTTTGTAAATGACAGTTTTTCTTTACTGTTCCTTCAGTTTTTTTATTACTAGTTATTTTCTCTTTTAGAGCCACTTGTAAACTAATTGGGTTCTGATTTTAACCCTAGAGATTCAACACACGATAACTATAACATACATAAAGCCAATACAGGCTCCTACTGTGAACATGCTGTTTACACCTCTACATCAAACCTACAGTCATAATTAATTTCAGGGACAACATGGCTACCACAATAGATATATAGACATCGTTTTTACAAAGGTCACAGGCAATAAAATTTCAATTTGGCTAGATGAGACCTGTGTGGGCTGCATTTAGCCCTGAGGCTGTGTTAGGATGTATTATTATAATTATGTTGAACATGGATTTACACCTTTTTTAAATAATAATGGGCTAATGGGCATCACAGATCACAATGGATCTGATACTTTTAAGTCCCTTAAAACACTATAAACTATAAACTAGATAAATCCCTGAGAGTCTTTGAGACAACAAGAAGGAGGAGGAGAAGGAGCTCTTACTGCTGTTCCAGAAACTGCAAATGTATAAACCAATAAAGCTAAAAATGAAGGTCTCCCAAATACTCTCTGTATTCATTCGTCTAAAAAAAGGTGAAAGTTTCAGTTTAATGTATGACCAAGAAGACGATCCAGCTCCTGCTACCACCTTCGCTTGCAGCTGGATAGCATAGTGCTAAGATCACCGTCCTCCATGCCCAACACCGGGGTTCAAAACCTGGCTGTGTCCTACCTCCAGTAGGGGTGTTTAGACAAGACCTCCTCGCTCTTACTCTGCCTTCACCTTGTACCTTGTAAGTCGCTTTGGATAAAAGCATCTGCTAAATGACTGAAACTAAATGTTTGGATTCAAATACTGTCTCAGTTAAAACGTCCCCTTCCCTGAATACCCACTGCCTTACATGTATGATGACGACTTATAATAAACAATATATTGTTTTTATCTTATATTGTTCTATATTGAAGCACAAAACGCACACAAACTGTGCACACATACAAACACCAAGACACAAACAAAAGCAGCCTTTTCTCTGCTAATTTCTGACCTTTTGTTTGCCTATACAAAACCATGGCTGCTTCATTATTTAAATAAATGGTGATAATGATCAGTAATTGCTGTTTCTCTGCACCCAAGAGCCTAATGCTAATCAGCCAGGCACAAGCTAATGAGGTTAAGACAGTCCCACCAGTAAACAATGTCTCGATTGAAAAGAACACGGACGCCAAACAACAACAGAGTCATCGAAGTTCAGTCCCAATGTTTATTCGCTGCATGTGGAAAAGTTGAAAAGGTCACTCATGGAAACAGTGCTAGTTATTAAATGTCTCTCAAACTTATTGTTTGGCTCGCCCTTCACGTCTCCATCATATTCATATTTTCTCAAAGCACTTCTCTCTTTTAGGAAATCCTGGTTTTGTATGCTTTGCTGACCTCCACCCAGTTGTCACCTTGCTACAGTGATGTAGACGTGTACCTGAAGGTGTGTTTTTACAGGTATTTTCAAGGAATGAAGTCACTAAAACTGTTATATGTTAAATAGCTGTTTATAGAAATGTGTGGTCTGAGTTAGGAACAGAAAATTTACATTCTTACCAATGTGTAGGCAGAGACAACGGCTGTAGTTCGCCCACTTCCCTGTATAGTTTGTGTATACAGTACACTAGAAGCCAGGGCAACATAGAAATAAATGGCAGGTTTGTAGAAGTGGGTAGTTGTGGTAAAGCTCAATATATTTTATATATATTGACTTATCAAGACTTATCACTATTATTGCAGTGATTCAAAGCTGTTGCTGAGTTTGTTGAATGCTGCCCCACCAGTCATAAGCACGACTGCATCCTGCATCTTTAGCCTTAATGTCTGATGACGTGCACAACTAACAAATCAAGGCAGACGACACTGAAGTGGCATACTGCATGAGAGCATGCAATCAAGAGCAAGTAGATCCCTGACCTGATTTTACCTGAATTTTGTCTGGTGCAAATACATTTAAACACCATTTACTAACATACACTGTATATGGCTGAAATACGTAACTCACCTGTGAAATAAAACTAAAATCAGAGCATGCTTCCTGAAGGACATTTACTTAACTTTAAAGTACATTTACCAATTTAGGTGTCAAGCGTTCAAACTGTTTCCTCCATTAGGCACACAAAAGCCACAGTAAAGACCAACAAGTGCCCTCTTTATATTTGTGGATATGTGTTCAAGCACATGCATCTGTATGTGTATGTGCTCGAATGTGTGTGTGTGTGTGTTAAAGTGATTTATTTCCTGTTTAATCAGGTTTGGCAGAGAAGACTGAGCTCAAGCTTAGCGTCAAGGTGTATTTATGGTGTGTGGGTGTGTGTGTGTGTGTGTCAGGGAGAATATTTATAGCTCTGGTCCAATCTGTGTTCAATCCAGCTGCAGTGAGGAGATAGTGGTTTCAAACACAACACAGAGCGGCCATACCAATATATTTCACAACCACACACACACAGTCAGGTGTGCAATGTAATAAACAGACAAATACGCATTGCTGTGTAATTCACAGTAACACAATTAACCCTTTAATAAATACACGTTTGAGACAAAGATCAGCTACTAGAGTGATGGGAAGAAAAGACCACGGAGAAGGAAAGAAGCTGCTCATGATCTGAAGCTTTCCATATCACCTGTGAAGTGTGGTGGAGGGAGTGTTATCACATGGACTCACTATGTGACGTTGCCAGATCAACAGGTTCTCTTATGGATGGTTTGTTTAAGTCTCTATTATTCGCTCATATTCAGTCACATGCATCAAAATTCATTAGACAGCACTTCCCAGTGCAGATGGACAATGAGGATATTTTCAAAACAAAGCAGAGAAGTCATGTGTTCTTCAACGTTAAGTCAGATACTTAACTCAGTCAGACTACATTTAACTTGCTGGTGTCACAGTCTGACTCAAAGCTGGACAGGAGGGGAGACCACATGAGTAATAACTAAAACTCATGTTTATTTTACATAACTAAATAGACAAACTAACACCAAGACAAATCAAACAACAAAACCAAAGTGGAAGCCGAGAGGAGAGAGAGAGACTGGCTGAGTTTTTATACTGGACCAGACCAGGTGAGCAGACCCACACTGACGACCCAACAGAACCAGCAGGGTCGTTCCCACTGGGAACTAAACTGAAAGTACAAGACACAAACCATGAGGAAAAGAAGACAGCAGCAGTAAAGGCCTGACAGGGCATCACCAGGGAAGATCCCAGCATCAGTGGTTGAGTGAAAGGATTATTATTTAATTATTTAATTATTAAAAGTGACTGAATTTGTCCAGTTTTTACCTAAAACAATAAATTCTAATTATTTGGTTTGTACAAAGAACAAAAAGTATTTTGTGTTTAGCAACAGACTCTTTGACCTGAATGTATCTTGATTAGTGTTTCTCACTTGCAGACCTCTATCCATGCGCGGCCTCTTCTCCCTCTCCTCTTCTTCCCTCCCTCTCCTCTTCTCCCTCTCCTCTATTCCCCTCCCTCTCCTCTTCTTCTCTCCCTCTCCTCTTCTTCCCTCCCTCTACTCTCCTTTTCTCTCCTCTTCTCTCCCACCAAGCCCCTGTCACTCTCAATCTTATCTCTAACTTCGTGCCCACCATGACTCTTTCAATGACAATCACAAATCAAAAGAATTCCTAAAAAACACACCTTCAGCTGTGTGTGTGTGTGTGTGTGTGTGTGTGTGTCTGCAGCCTTCATTCCTGATTAGCAGACATCATTAAACTACAAGGTGTTGTCAGCGCTTTGCTCCTCGTTAGCGACTGATGCATTTCCCTCGTTAGCCGGCATCACATCAATGTGCGTGCATGTGTTAGTTAATTCATACATGCTCGTGTGTGTGTGGTTAACTGGCTAATTCAGCGTGAAGCCTGCGAGGCCTTTGGAATGTGCACACTGTCATTACAAGAGTCCGTATGGATTAGAAATGCTAAAGGGGGAAGGGCGAGAGTGATGGAGAGGAAGAAGAAAAAAGATTGAAGGGGATTAAGGAGCGAGAATAGAGAGAAGGACAAAGAGGAAGAGGTGAAGAGGCAAAGAGGAGGGACGGGCATGCGGAAGAGAAAGAGTGTAAAGGTAAAGATGGATAATGAGGAGTATTAAGGTGAGTAAGGAAAAGTGAAGACAGATGAAAGAGGAAGATGACAACCGAGAGAAGTGAACAGAGGAAGTGAGGAATGAAAAGAAAACAGGGAGAGATGGAGAGAACAGGATGTGAGAGGAGGAGACATGAGAAGAAGTAAAGAGATTTGCTCCTTTCTGTCCTCTTTGCTTTTTCTCTTTGTTCAGTCTGGTAAAGGTCAGACATTACTTAATGCTCCCTAAAATATCTTAAATATAATGATGAACGTGGCAGATCCCCTGTTCTTAATTATCTTGCTGTCTCTCCTCACGAGCAGCAGGACAGAGAAGTCTTTCTACCTCTGATCCTCTCTCTCCCTCTCTGTTGCTCAGCTGGGTTCTTCTTCTCCTAAATATTCTCCGTTTTCTCCCGTTGTTTGCTTGGCATCTCATTTCTGTCTTCCTTTCTTGCCCTTATCATTTCTGCATGAGCTCTTTTGTCATTATTTTTCTGAATGTTTCACAGTCGTTGCAGCCCTGCTTTCTTTAGTGGCCCCTCTGGTCTTGTCTCATTTTTCAAATCGATTAATTTCTTTTCTGGAAGAGACGGAAAGCAGGAGGTATTCAAGGAATCCTTTCTTTTTCAATTTTACAGTCAGCGTCTCAGTCAGCTTTTCTTTCCTGCTGCTTTTGCTAAAGTTTGATCTTTGTTTCTCTCAAAGAGACTCAGAGAGAGGCTGGATCGAGGTGAGTGTGAAAGAGAGAGATAAAGACAGACAGACACAGACAGAGAGAGAGAGAGAGAGTGAGTGTGCATCTCTGCACTGTGCAGCCTAAATATACCTACATGAAAATAGCCAAAGGTTCTGAGATAACTAGAAAAATAAGGGTTATGTTGATATTGTGCTTTGCAATAAAACAGGGTAAACACTCAAGACAAGTGGATTCATAAAATACATTTGTTTGATATTAATAAATTCTTCCAATATTTGAGATGTGATGACAATTACTTCAGAAATTAATAGTTAGGCTGCTATTCACTCTCCTGGTCACTCAGAGCACCGAGAGAAAATATCTTTATGAATAAATTATACAATCTACACACAGTCTTTATATATATGGTATTTAGGCTAAAGCAACAAATATCCACAGGATATCATTCTCAGAGTCACAGAGATAATTGTACTGGTGCTACTTACGATCACATCCCAAAAAGTGATGTTACAGACTGGAAACAGACAAAGACTTGGGCTCCCTTAGAAACATGCTGCTAACAAGTTGATCAGAAATATGAGACATTGCTACTGCAGCTTTTGTTTCCTACCATCATCATACTGACTTTCATTGAAGATACTAGCCTACATACATCTTCCTGCACTTCACGACGTAGGCAGATAATTCTGTTAGTTCCCTGTTTTTCTTAAGTTTCCTCAAGCCTTGTAAGGAATTGAACCTCTAAACATCTCACCAGAGCACCTCGACATACCCAACAAGTTCCTTGGCAGCTGTTTCCGACTCAGCGTGCATCAGGATTCTTTTTATGCAGCAACACCAGAAATTCTCATCCCAGCAAATCTGACATGTAAACAAAACAGTTTTTGTTTCATAACCGATTTTGTGAGGCAAAACAAAAGAGCCAACAAAACTCTTTAAGCAGCAGGATTTTGTCTTCCCTGAGGGGGGCATTTTGAACACAGCTCAGATGAATTGGGTGAGCTTATGTTCTCATTAAAATAATTGGTAGAACAGCCAACTTGGTTGCTCGCTGCTCCGACAAGTGATTTATCTAAAGGCTGTCAACCCAACTGAAGAGAAGTCTGCAGGGACATAAAGGCATCTGTACATGTGTGTGTGTGCACGTGTTTATGTGGGGGAATCTGTTTACGTATGTATGCACACAGCATATGTTTTGCATCCCAGTTTTTTTGGTGTATATGTACTCGAGCACCAGTGTGATTGTGTATTTAATGTATATTTTGTGCCATGCACAAGCGTACAGTAAGTGTATGCACAATCACTGTGTGTTGACTGCAGCCGGTGTGTGTGTGTGTGTTCCTGCTGCTTAAACCGAGCATTCAGCAGCTGTTTGAGATCACTGATTCGTGTTTTCCTTTTACTCTTAATTTTTTCTTTCTTCCTCATTTATATTTTTGTTTCCTTCTTTCATTCCCACCTGGCCCATCACCGAGCACAATGCATTTCTCTTGTGGAACCATTTTGCATAAATTATCAGTCCCAACTTCTGTCAATCTCTGTGTCTCTGCATGAATGACATTGATCAGAGCTGGAGGAAACAGAACAGGCCTGTTGTGTTCATTGTGAGGAAAAACAAAATCAGCAACAACATTTCAGCTAAGATTAGCTTAGACTGAATAAAATTCACTTAATGTGTGACTGTGTTTGACAAAACAAAACTCACCTCCTGGATACTCACAGACCTGTAAGAAACTCAAAAAAAACATTGAATGGTTCCGTATATTTATCTTCTTGACTGATACATGATAAAGATAATATATTTAAAGATAAAGATTCTATTGTTGATTGCAACAAGGGAATAATGTATTAGAAATAGCATGGTAAGAACCTGTTAATCCCATGGTTTCCTCCAGTACAGTTTCATCTTATGTGCTGAGTAAATGTGTGACTTTCTTATATTAATTAGTAATGTTGCATAATGTACAGTATATAGTGACAATCTGTGTGTATTGCATAGAAAAAGAAAGGTACTGTATAACCAGAGAGATATGGTACAAGCCTGGTAACACCATGGAAACCTTCCTTTAAAAGAACTGTAGAGTTTCATCTTACTGAGTAAATGTAAAAGCTTCTTCAAGACATACCTGGTATTGATGGGGGTTGTTACCAGTAAAGTATTTTACCAAGTAAAATGTAAGTGATTAAATAAACCTTTTATGAAGGTTGACTATTGAACATGTAATATGTCAGTGACGAAACAACTGACGTATGGACGTATCTCTAAATAAGTGTAATATATTGAACTGGAATATTGCAAAAAATAGAATCATCCATGAATTAAAATTGATTTTCCTGCTTTTTACTGTTTCCTGTGTTTTCTTCTTCTTCATTCTATTTTACTATCTCTCACCCCATCAATAGATTTCACATCTCCTTTGACCCTTCTTTCCTTCCATCCACTCTTGACATTTTGACATTTTGTGTTTTTCTGCATTATTTTTGTCACAAAACATGATCTGATCTTCATCTGCATCAAGAGTATTAACAAAAAGTCTTTTTCTTGCCACTGTGTATTCTGTCTTCCTTATAGCTGTATAGAGAATCAGAGCTGTGTCTTCATAACGCGACAACACCAACAGGTATCTCACCGTGAGTTTGTGCTTGTGTGTGTATGTGAAGCTACTGTCACGCTGAGCAGGTAAACAAGCCAGGTTGCTTGTTATGCACATGTATCTGTTATCAAAAACTAATCAAAGTTGCCATGAGAGAACTAACAGAGCAGCAGCAGTGACAGAAATATCAGCTACACTAAATGCTTGGCGTCCCACAGGTTCACAGGGCTGAGGTAAACACCCTGCACCGTACCTCTTCAAATTACAGCAAAAACAGTCATCATCAGCATCTAGTTCCACCTGTCACTCAGAAGAGTATCAAAGAAATGGCAGAAAATGTGACGGCTCACACAAAGAGTCAAAAAAGACTGAAATACTGCATGTCGCTTTTTAAACAGCTCAAGCATTTCACTGTCAGACCTCATGTAACACACAACAGGTGTGTGGCACAGCTGACATAAGAATAGAGCAATAAAGAAAAAGCAAGGAAGTGGCATTAATTCCAACAAACTCAACCTAAACACACTGGAGTTCGTTTGTCCTGACGCTTCTGTACGACCTATTAAAGCTTTTCTTAGAATAACAACCCTACATGGCTGTGTTTTCATAAAAACATTATAAATCATGAATGCATGACTGTGAGTGTGGAGCCATACTCTAAAACTAAACTAAGCTAACATCAGTGCTAAGTGAGACATGTAATGACATGAAAACATGTAAAACTCATTAAATAAAATACAGAAAACTCTATTTTGTATACGACACATAAAACAGTTTATTTTTTTATCTTTATTAGTCAGAGAGCCAGTATGAAATTTGTGTTTTTATACCCATTAAATACACTTTTAAAGGCACCATAGCTGTATTTTGCAGGTTTAAACTTCAAACTATAAAACCTATTGACATAATTTTCATTTGTCAGAGAATTTGATGTATTTTTTAGGCAACTCCTGACAACTATTGGTTTTCATTTAATTCTGAATAGTTCAGCAGACTATTGAAACTTACAGAAGTTATGTAATCTATTGCAGGGAATATCAATTATGCATTATGTCAGCGGTGCCTTATTGCTGTGCAATACAGGTCAGACAAATCACAGTTAAGTTGATGCATTAAATTAAGAAAGTTTTCAAAGTCTGCCAACTGAGTTTCAATACAGTATCCTGAGTGTACAGACAGTAGAATAGGAACAATACCCTTCATTTGTGGTTTAAAATGGGTAGTAAATGGGCTAACACATGCTAATGCACTGTTACAGTCTAATACATGTAAATTACAATGTATAAGCCAAAACAACCTGGACTAATCACGGATAAGACTGTGGAAAAGATTTATGACAGCACTGTTTCAGCCAACAAATCAGCCCAGCAGAGGATGTAGGAAGTTCAACCTGCCTCAAGAATTGCAGAACTAATTCCTGATTCCTCCCTGAAATCACACAGTCTGTCCTCCGCCCACCCACCATCGTCTCGTGTGGTTCCCCTACTCAACAAGACAAGCAGACACTACAACAGACAATCAGGGAATCTAGATAAGGTGTCGACCTGCTCACTATTCAGGACCTGAATAAACCAGGAGCCAGGAAACAGGCAAAGAAAATAACTGCAACCCAACACCTCCCCTCCTCTACAGAACACTGTACAATAAAACAAGCAGATGCAAGAACAGTTTCTTCCCACACAACATCTCTCAGATCAACAGTTGGTGAGTCACGGATTAACACGAACATCCTCTGTGCTATAACCCTGTGGCACCGACACACAACCACCACTGTGCCTTCAAATTATATTTATATAGCATGAAACCAATGTGAACTAAAGCAGCGCTGGTGCTAGGTCACATCCAGCATTGGCTGTGTTTGAAAACACACTTCAAGTTCAACTCTACTTTACAAATGAAATTCTAAGGCGGCCTTTATTGTGCTTTAACAAGAGATACACCGAACTAGGCGTACATAATTCCTTTGAGCCAAAGGTCACACAGACACATTCGCAGGGGAAGTGTAAAAGAGGGAAGATGTTCGAAGTTACATAAAAATCTGATTTTCAGATTTGAAACTTTAATTTCCCTTCACCTTCACAATATGCATTCTGTGTCAACGATGGCATCATTTTCTTTTTCTTAGCTCTTCTCTCATCTTTATGTTCTGCTGCACTCTTTATTAGCTATTGTAGTTCTATTTAATCCAATAACATTTTGTATTGACTGATTACTTATGAACAACTAGCATTAGAAGGAGGAGGTGGTCTACAACACTACTAGCCATTTACAATGCACTCTCCCTGGGCCAGTTAACACCCAGAGTTGCCATCATGTTGTGTACTGAACTTGTCTGGAACTTGTCCGTGTAGCAGCTACTAAGATTTGGTCTTAACACACAACAGCCATCTGCACCAACAACTCTCAGGTGACCTCAACACCGCTCAGCTCCACACAGGTCAAATGCCTCGAATTCTCTAAGTCAGTGTAAGAAAACCTTTGGAAATCCTGTGACCTGGACGACTGAGAAGCTCTACAGATGCAAACCAGTCTATTTTTATCTCGTCCTAGATTAGTAAATATTTTAAAGTCAAGCTGTGAGCTGTCAGAGCTCAGGTCAGGGCTCTAAAAGCATAATACCTTTTTCCTCTTTAATACAATAATTCTTCCCTGTGTTTAAATGAGTTTATATAAGCTCCTGTCTTGATGCTGTGTGTGTGTGTGAGTCTTTAATCCCTAAAGATAGTTGTTCTATTGCGTCTGTGTCACTGTTTAATTCTTATTTTGTGTCATATACTATATTTTGGTCACTGTGACTGTAAAATGGATCATTACGACGTTCAGTTGCATGAACATATTAATTGGTGTTATTGAAGGGAACTCTTTGCCACATCGAAAACTAAATGTTTTTGTTTTTTTTAGGCCTCATGCACTGAGAGGAGACTGAGCTCTGCCTTCTTGGCCTTGCTATGTGTGTTTCGAAGCACACAACAACAAGGTCAACTGAGACAAGACTCTGTAATAATTTTCTTCTCCGGCGATGAGAATTAGACATGGTAGCCATCCTAAGTGGGGTGTTTATGGTAACGGGTCGACCAGGAGCCCATCTTCAGAGCGCTGGCCTCGTTTTCTTATTGTGAGAGAAAATTGTTCTCTGTGGTGCTTTTCCAACAGCCTGGCTGAGCTTAAGTGAAAATATGTCCATTTGTTCTTGCAGTGCAGACTCACTCAGTAACAAAAAGACCAACGATCAGCATCTCCCCAAAGAACACTTTTTAGGACTACAAGTGAAATAAGAACACACAAAGTCTAGACTCAGCCTACACAGCAGAGTGGAACTGAAAACAGGAGACGAGTTAATGATTCACATTTCTGTCTGTAGACTTTCCCAACTGTCACTAAAAGGAGTAAATAAAATAAGCAACTGATGTAGGAGGATCATTTTAGTTGGAGATAGGATCAATTAAAATTTGCAGATTTAATTGAAATGCACAACAACAACAACAACAAACTTTGTGCAGCAGTAAAATTGCTTTACAAATCCCTTCCAGTTTGGCTTGAACAGAAGTTTCTCCTCTACCTCTGTTGTTGTACTTCTAATTCTCTTTAACAGTCTGTGAGGAACAGACTCGGACTGATGACAACAGGGAGTATGCACATGAACACAGAAGTGTGATCCAGTCTGATGATTTTAACAGCATTCACATTTTAAAATTTGGGCCACTTCAGCGTGTAATGTGCACATCGTTTAATTGAGTGTTAATTCGTACCAACACAGCATGAACTCATTGCTAACTCCATTCTAGTACAGATACTAAACCTGAGGGAACAACATTTCAGATTTGCTTTGCAGTGTGAGCTACTAGTTACCTAACTAAAGATAGAGATCAAATAAAAGCAAGTGACATCTTTTAATGCCAAAGAGAATATGACAACAATATGATAACACTGTCAGGTTATTTAGATTAGAGTGAATAGAAGAATTAGTGAAGTGAGAGGGGAAATGTCTTTAAGAACTTAGGTCCAGTCTCTACGAAGCAGCACATTAAGGGAAACCTACAATATGGCCCAGATCTCCACCGGTCATTTGAGGCCTATGGTTATATAGTGTGAAAAAGTCTATCCACTGAGCTACCATGGAAGATACTGCGGAGAAGGAGGAGATTGGGTTGCATCCACAGTCCCTTGGGATTTCCAATTAATCTGTGTTCTTAGAAATTCTGAAAAAAAAAAGAAAACAATTAGCGTCTTAAAAACACGATGACTCATCACTTTTGTTTTGACTTTCATCCTGCTCATCCTCAGTTTATTTAAGCCTCGTCAGCACACTTGGGTGAAGGGGGTGGGGGGGTAAAACAATAGGCGTAGCTCTCTGTCGTGTGTCATGTGAAGAAAAAAATAAGAAAGACAGAAAACACAATGCCCAAAAGGAGGCACAGTGACATTTACAACCACAATCCCCTCAATGATTTTAGCTTAGCCCGTTGCTCCGAAACAAACTTTAAACCCAAGCACAGGCTCATCCCTTAAAACACATCGGAGCATTTATAGGAAGTAGTGAAAGTGGATAATTGTACAAACAAAGAGAGGAAAGGGGCTAGAGGGAGATAGAGCGAAAATCCTCCACTTAGCTTTGTTTACAGTGCATAAAAAACCTCACGGCTGTCTAATCTGTTAAGCGTGTGTCTATTGTCTGGCTATCATCTAAAGAGGATGGTCTGATTTCACCACCCCACCCCATACTACCCTCGCCATTTTACCATGTGCTGCTCTTTTACCAGTGCCACAAAGCAGCTTAGTCTAAGCAGTTAAAAACGCCGCTCTAAGCCGTAAAGTGTGCTCACAGCATCCATTATATGATGTCTGTCCAGTGACAGTGTAAGTGTCTGTCCGTGCACAGTAAAGGACATCTGACCCAGAAAATACTCCTGTTGTGTCGACCTCATCTATGAGGGCAAGAGTGAGTCCGTGTCTTCATATTCCAGTTTTACTGTGTGTGCGTAGGAGTGCGCTGTTGTTTATGAGATTTTCTTATGTGTTCAAGTCTGTTAACAACCAACTTAACAGAAGCTACAACTTTAATTTGTGGTGTTTGTGGGATTTTACATGTTAATACTTATGAACTTGATACAGTGCATATCAGCCTGCATGTTTAAATGCATTCAAAATGGATGCTTTATTGTTATTTTTGTGTGATTCATTGAGTTAATGTGTTTTGTCTTGTGTAATTTTATCATCTGCATGCTGTTTGTGTTTTTGTGTGCTTTCTCTATTCATTCGCTTCTTCTGCGAGTTCATCTAAGCCTCTTCTCCTCGCTGTAATAGCGCTTCTTAAGAGTTAAGAATGGCCCATTTGTAACCCTGCCCAGTGTGTGAGGAGCAGTTTGGCACTGAAATCATCTCTGTGTCTGGCTGATAGCTCTGTCTGGGGCAATGCTAGTGCAATGTGTTAAGTAACTTGCATTATCAGAAATGTGTGAAGGGTAATGTAAAGGAGCAGATGACCATGTTTACCTACACTTGTAAATCTGACAGCTAGTGAAGTGGACAGGTGAATACAAAAGAGCTGTTAATCCCAACAATTAACACGAATCAATTCTAAAGTCTATATTTTATAAATCAACTTTTCCATCATGTGTTTTTTCAATCAAGCAATATGATGCTATATCACTTATTTTATTTGCTAGTGCGATATGAATTATTACATATTGATGTCGCATATTAAATAAAATATAAGGACAAAAAAAATCAGCAGTTAATTAAAGGTTGAGTTTTTTGCTTATATTATAATAAATATTGTTTTTCTCAAACTTAAAGTGGGACATTAACAAAAACAACCTGTTTATTGTAATTGAGCAGGATGGCTTATCGAGGCAAACACACCCATCTCACCACGTCAAGAGACCTCAGGTAATGAGTCTGCTTTGATTTTATTATACCATCACTCTCGCTTCACCTCATTTTATCATGCTGAGACAGAAGGGGATACAAAGGAGGAAATATGAGTCCAGAGGGGTGAGATGACGAGAGATAGGGAGGATTGTAGTTAAGAGGAGCTGTGCACTTAAAACACTTAATTGTACTTGGTTTAGTAGCCTGAACTATATGTGCATCTCTATGAACCATGATGATGTATGGGTTCTGCTAGTTTTGTCAGATTTGCTTTAGACTAAAGGAAACAACGATGATACACTTTTGTTATTGTGATGTATTCTGCATAGATTTACATTATAATTTGTCATAATTAGACACAATAAGATATCCAGATACACATCACATATTAATACCAGACTTAACAGGGCAAAACCAAAGTAGAAGGTAATAAGAAAGGAGACGGAGGTCAGATGAATAAGAACAAAGACTGAATAGAAGATCTTTGTGTCGGACTCCACACAATGTGTTTCCTTAAGTGAAGAAAAGACCAGTAAAGATAAAGTCTCATTTATAAATACACCAGAATACAAGACAGACATTGTTTCTCATCATTTACACAATCTGTGAATGGATTCATGCTGCAGCCACTGAGCAGCTCCTTCATATTTTAATGCTTCAGTTAGACATGATGCAACGTGCATGCAATTCTGCAGAGAAGCAGCTTTCCCTGATTTCTAAGAATATATTCACCTAATGACTGATGGCCAAACCTGAAGACCAAGGGCTGTAGCTGTAGCTTTGAAGATTTCACATGCTTAGAGATTCTAATTTACCATATTTGATATAAGTCAACTGATTTACTTGTACATATTCAAAGAGGTGAGAGCTTAATTCATACTAATACTAATACTAATACTAATAGGTATGCAGCAAACTCTGTTGACTCTAACGAATAGTACTAATTTGAAAGGAAGAACAGGAAAGAAGCTGAGTTTGGCATGAGGATATCAAGGAGAGAGGTGGGAACGTGATGGCATACTCTATAAAATTATGATATTTGAAGTGCAGGTTATTACCAAGAAAAAAAAAAGAACCAGATTTAAAGAATAACGTTACCAGTGCACTACATTTCTCTTTGTTATGCCAATGACACGGATCTAGATTACACACTGGTGTCTGAAGACACGCCAAGAAGTACGAAAGTACAAAGAAGCCAGATTTCCATTCACACACATATGCACACACTCACACAGAAATTGTTGGCAGTCACTCATTTTGGCTTGGATCCTCTTAGAGGGGAGAAAATAAGCCAAACCTTTCATCTCAGTAAACATTTGCTATTTTAGAAGTCAGCTATTTGCATACTGTGCATGTTTGAGTGTGTGTGTGTGTGCGTGTGTGTTGGAGACCATATTGTGTCAGGAGGTTTAAGGAGAATGATATTCGGGGTGGAAAAGTTAATCCTAACCTCAACTGTATTAGTCACACGTCTTGCTTTTTACCCACAGACACACATGCAAACACAGAGTGCATTGCTCAGGTGAATCTTTGTTGCCCTCTCCTGATCAGCTCAGTGGCATTTTCACACATTTGCAGTCTGTCAGCAACAAGCTGCTCCAACTGGAAAGATAAACCACTTTTGCCTCTTCCTGTTCTATGACATCTTCATTGATGATGCTACAGCCTAAAATAAGCAAACTGCCATTAAGACTAAATTTAACCTATTTATAAGTACGTTTGCTGAAATATCCTCTCATTGTTTCTCACTATTTCGATCTAATACAGAAATCGTTTTCCTTTAGAAGGCAGAAGTTCTCTGCTACTGGAGCCAAGACCCATGAACTTATTCTTGTTTATCAAAAACAACATGTTGAATGAAACAAACTACAGAATCATAGGTTAAAACTGATCGATTGTTGGGTCAATACGGCACCTACACAATGGGTACAACTTACCCAGGAGCAGTGAGTTGTGGATCATTGGATCAAAAGCAGCAGGTGCTATGTTGAACCAACTGTGGGTCAGTTTAAACCCAGGATTTCAAAGAGCCCATGTTGTCAACGTTTGATCATGACAACAAGAAAAGATCTATTGTTTAAAACAAAACAAATGAAATCAGTAATTGTGATTTTGGTTATTTCATAAAAAGGAGGCTGAGCTGCTTCTGGCTATAACGAAACATTTTCTTTAAACTACAACTGCACAGAGACACATTACATTTACTCTAAGTGCTAAGGGATTGTTGCATTGGCATTATGCCCGACACATCTCCTCCTTCCAGCTGTGGTCTGTTCTGAGAGATAAATTGAGTTGCACAACAACCTCTGCTTGGGGACACATGTAATATCAAGTATTTAGCAAGACAGATCCTGTGTGATGCCAATAGATTCTCCTGTTTCGCCCTGTTTTGTTTTGGAATATCTATGTTTAAGGAAACTGTTTGAGCAAGGAAACCCACTCAGTCAATGAAACAGAAGAGATGATAAGACGCTAAAAGGGAATAGTCTGCTTGGCATCATGTTGCATAGTCAGGCACATAAAGACCACCCATCAGATCCAGTTCTTAGAGTCAAATTGCTCACATTGCTCACTGTCATTTAAAGTGTCAGTTTGTCAGTTTAATATAAATAAATGATCAAAAAAGTTATTGTATTATTCTTTGTGAAACTAAAATACCAACTGCATTTACCCCAAATGCATTTTAACAAGAGTCACTGCAGTAACGATAGTGATGAGTCACTTTATGCGTTAGCGATAGAGTCATTCTTTATGACAGCTATAAAATTACTGCCTAACAATACAAAGAGAAGATGGTGAAAGTGTCAGTCAATACAAACATCACAAGTGCAGAAAGAGTGAGCATGGGATGCCAGACTGATGACTAATTTAGGTGTAAATGCAGTAACAGAACTGTGCAGTAATTAAGCAGAGCTTAGAACACATAGCTGTAGGTAGTGATAACATAGAGGCCATTATTGTTGTACATAAATAAAAACACAACTGAAAAGGAAAGTGGCTGATGAATTAATCAGGTTGGACAGAAAGCATTCAAGCGTAACAAGTGAGACAGCTTCCTCCGTGGGTTTTTAAAAATTAAAACAATCCTAGCTCGACTTGGTCACTTAGCTGCCATATTAATCAGCACCACTGTTCGCTGCAAAGCACTTGTTGTGTTTTGACACCAGAGAAACTCTGAAATACATTCATTAACATGAGAGAGTGCCAGAATAAAAGCCAGATGAAAGTTTTTTACTTGCCTGTGACAAGATCAGCTGCATTACAATGATGCAGCATTGTTAGGGGGAGCAATAGATACACTATGTAGAGTTTAACACAATGTTTTAAACACATTTATGTACTGTATTTATTCTGTTGTAAGCCAAACAACTGTCAGACTTTGAGCCTTGCTCAAGTGCAGGGAGGAGCGAGCACTGGAGCTGCAGTACTCAAGACCAGGTTTGGTCTTAAGACCACTTTTTGAAGGTCTTGGTCTGGACTCAGATATTTGTTAACACTTCTAATGCAACTGTTAGTTTGACTCATTTGTAGTACTGGCTGTGACCCCACTTTACTCTCACTTAAGAGAAGCTGCGGCTGTGTGGAAGGAGACCACAGACTGTGGCTGTGTCATAAAATGTGGCTACGTAAACCAGGATGATCTTATCTGGCCCTGTGTGTTAAAAGGCCCCATCTCTGGTTTTGTGGTCACTCTTATGGCAGTGGCTTGGTCTTAGATTAGCTCGTCTTTCCTGCTGTACAACACTGACACATACGGCTCTTTTTAAACTTTAAAAAGCTTCTTTGGCCAATTCTGTCAAATCTCTCATGTTAATATGTTGAGATACTTTATCGATCCCCTCATCATATGTGTTCTATTTAAAATGAGCAACTTGAAAATGCATCATCATGCATTATAATAGCTCCTATGATGATATCACCTTCTGCAAAAACTAAATAAACGATGTGACAGAATTATCTCTAAATTACTTTGCTACTGAATTGAGTGAAAACTGCAAATGGGAAAGTTGTAATATGCCTTGGATAACAGCAGCAGTAATGCAGCTTAACTTTACATTTTAAAGCCTAAATATGTAAAACACAGATAAGCTCCTTTATACCAGAATGTTTTCTATATTAAGCTATTCAGCCTTTTAGATATTTACAATAATGACAACATGTTCTCATTCTGCATCACATGGACACTGAGAGCCGGTTCATAATTAACATTTAAAGTGAAAAGGAAAACAAAGAGCATTACAATGAATAGGTAAACTGTTTTTCACTGGTGTGGAGACCAAATGATCTAAAGATCCTCAGGCTCTCTCTCTCTTTCTTTCTATCTCTCTCACACACACACACACACACACACACACACACACACACACACACACACAATGTCATCTGTAGAAAACAGCAAAAAACTGAGTTATGACCCCATTAATGGCTCATACAGGCCAACACACACACACACACACACACACACACACACACAAATAATCTAACAGATGCACGCTGTGCACACACACACACACACACACACACACACACACACACACACACACACACACACACACACACACACACAGGCAAGGATAGGCTGGTTCAGGATGAAAATAATTCTTTTGTATGTTTAATTATCGCACCATCAAAATGCCACTACAGGGGGCATTCGTCTGTCAGTGGCATTAACTTATGTGTATATGTGTGTGTGTGTGTGTGCATCTGTTTTTGTATGGTTGTAGTTTTCCTGTGTTATCATTTGGCCTGGGGGTGCTGCACGCTGACAGATAAGAAAGCATTTCTCAATTCTCTTAGCCTTTAAATCCACTGTGCCCTCCCAGTGTTGTTGCTCTATAGGTGTGTAAAAATGATGGTATAGGTGATAACCTGGTTAGTGACTGGGTTTGCTACCATGGTAACAACAAAAAATGGAGAGGAGATTAGTTTTTGTCAGCACGAGTCATGTTGAAAACTCAACTTTCTCTCACAGACAACTCTGTTGTCTCATTGCTTTGCTGCGACGTACAGCATCTTGCTGTCGGAGTAGATGATTGCAGATGATTGAAGGCCGAGAGCCAGAGATTTATTGTTGGCCTTGATCAGTTACCATTTTTTCTTCGTGTTGACATATTCAATCTGATCACACTTACAGTTTATAGCTGTGCGACAAAAACAAAAAGATACACTCATGGCAACAATCAAAATTTGCTCAATTGTAAAAAGCCTTTGTAATCACAGAGTTAACACCAGCTTGGTATTTGAGAAATGAGAACAATATATATAAAAATACGTACATATATGTGCGTGTTTAAACTGGAGGATTAAATAAAAGAACCACTAAATAGCAGTAAGGAAGAAAAAAAGTGTGTGAGGCAAAGTCATCTTGGTTTTTTCCCCTTTATTTGCTCCCAGATGTTAGTAATTCTGGCTTGAAATAGTGTCCTCTAACTTCTTTTGTTTCACATCACTTCCCCTAGATGACGACAATCATCCGCTTCCTCTCAAGGCCTACAATAAGCAGGCGGCAACATCAATTAGCCCCCTTTTAGCACAGAGGCCATGGGGGACACTAACAATGTGGCTAGTGCTGGGAGATTAGTGCTTTTTCCAGCTTAGCTTTCTCAGTCAATTCTGTTGGAGAGATACTAACTGGATGCTAAAAGCCAGCTAGCCCCAAATGGCTGATCATATGAGGGTGATGCAAGGCCTATTACAGTAATCCAAATGCTGAGACTATTGTGGTCAGACAGCTAAGGGCAGACCATTAGAGAATATGCTTGGTGAAAAAAAAGGAAACCAAGAAAAGTTGGGAGCAAGGCCGGACCAGAATGAGTGAAATATAAAAAAGGACTGACTTACAAGAGGAGGAGTGGGCAGGCATGAAAGAAAACATGGGATTGGATAAAAGAAGGGAACTGAATAATGAAAGAAATGGGAAGCTGGGAGAAGATTGAAGAAAATTGCAGTAATGAGAAAAGAAAAACTGAACGAGAGATGTGAGAAGATAAAGGAAGAGACTGATAACAGAAATCTGGGTATCAGAGAAAGATTAAAGAGTAAGGGATGGGAAAAAGTGGTTGGGATGAGAAAAGATACAGAGAGACCACAGAGAACATAAAGACTTAGGTGATGGAGGAAAGATTAATGAAAAGGTTTTGTGATGAAAAAATAATGTGAAATAATGAAACGAGAGGAATAAAAACAACAAAGAGGAAAAAAGCAGGAAAGCACACATGAAAAGAAGAGGAGGCTTATTAGATAGAGCAAAAGGAAACATGATGCTAAGAAAAGACAGGATACTGAATGAAAGATGGAGATAAGACACTAAAGTTCAAATAAACTTCTTTAATGTTGCATTTTTTTTAAATATATATTTTCTCATCTCTTACTTATTATGATGCCTTTCTAAAATGCTCCTAAAAATAACTGTTTTCACATTTGATCAATTAAAATGTAGTGATTTTTTTTATTATTTGATAAATGTGGATGATTAATTATCCAATAATATATAATTATATTATATTAACATACTAGGAAAAATTAATAGGCCGTATTTGTTTCTTACTTTTGTGAATTTTGAGACATCATCTACTAGTATTAAACCTCCATAGTGTCATCCAACTTTGACCTGACTAATCCTAATTACCCTGCACGAAATTTCTCTACCAGTCAGGTCCAAAAAGTTAAAAAGTTACATAAAAAATACTTCCCACCACACTGCTGGTATGAGGTGTACCTATCAGTCTGTATAGTGTTTGCAATCTCAGTACAATAAGAAAATGTTTAACAATGTGATAAGTGACAAATAATTCATTGGATCACTGCGGTCTTCTGTCTTTCTAGGTTTTAACATTGTGACTTTGTAGGTTTTGCCTGTATATGAAGTTTGATGTTATCTGCATTGCTAAAAAAATCCATTAAAGTTTTTGTTGTTGTCCCTAATGGAAGCCCATAAACAGAAAACAACAAGGGGCCCAAGAGTTACACCTTGGGGAACACCACAGATGCATTGGGGCAAAAAGAAGCTATTCCACTGACGGTCAATGACAGCAGGAATCCTCTAAATGCTAGAGGTAGTGTGCTATTTATATGGTGTAGCAAAGTATGTGTGGAAAGGGCAATAGAAAAATATAGATTGTTTATAATTGCATTTCCTCCAAAATAATTTAGTAATTTGATTCCAAAAGATTCAAAACTATTCAGACAGATTATGCAGGGATACTGCTTAGAACTCCTGTTGGTTTTATATTGTACACTCAAACCCAAACCCATCACTATTTGTTCCAAAACTACTTTTCCCCAGAAGAGTATCAACATTTCACTCTGCCTTACCTGAATGCCAATGCCTTGTGGAGTTAGGCGAACACAACTGGTGACTTAGTGGTCTGAAGGTCACTTGGTATTTTACACTATTCCAAGGTAGGTTGCCATTAACAAGCTTAAAAAAAACAAACAAAACAAAAAAAAGTTACACAGAAACGAAAAACGAGAGACACAATTAAGCACAGGTGAGAAATACGTAATGCAATTAGTAGGAAAGGGGAGGAAAAGCAGTTGGATGGATGAAGAGAACATAACTATAAGAAACAGAAAGATAATGATAATTGTTTTAAACGGTTGAATAACGGCATATATCCTATAGAGAATTAAAGAAATGAAATAAGTATTTTCTAATATTTAATTTATTTTACACAGAGTTTATCAGAGGACAACAGTAAGAGCATGTATGAGCTCAGGCTTGTTCACTTGCACTTTTTGTGTCTGTGTGTGCACTCAGAGAGTCAGAAAGTGGCTTTTCCCATTCATCCAGACAAACACAGCCGCTCAACACTGTGTGACTAACACTGAATGGAGTGATGGAGGTAGCGAAAAGAGAACGAGATGCTTTTCTTGTCCGGATAAAAATATACGTTCCACTGATTAGACGGAGACAGATGTGAACAATCGGTGAGACGAATCGGGGGAAAATCTTCCCCGAGAGCTCTCTGTCTCTAACCACACACAAACACATCTTTTATATTTTTCACTTCCCACACAAGAATGGATACACACTGTGAAACACATAAAACCTTCTTTTTCCTCGTTTGCCTTTTCATTCTTTTACACACAATAACTCAATAACTGAATTTTGAAACAGTAAATCATTTTAAGGCTGCAACAGTTTAACCCACTCTGTTCTCATCAGTCTCTGGGATAGATACACAAAACAAGAGAAACCAATCTGAACATGTCCATAAGTCTTAAGTCTTTGTGATCAACGTCCTAGTTTTGCTTCACTTAACCAATAGAAAATAAGAAAGTTGACAACACTACAAATGCTGACTTGCCTGTGTAAAACAGACACTGAAGAAGTAGTAAAGAGATCATACAAGGGTAAAACTAATAAATTATTATCACACCGAAGAAATGTGCCTAAATATCTGATCTACAACATTCAGTTTATTGACTACAGAGTTATTGAAGTTTCTTTATGTTTGTCTTCAGGCACTCACACCACCTTTATTCAATGCTGTCAGTGCTGTCATTCACACTGTAGCTATATCAATAATGGACATTGGGCAGGTTTTTGAGGTGTCCCTCAACCCAACAGAAAGTGACCATCAGGTTCCTATGTTCTAGTCCAGTCACCCACTAGTTCCCCAAGAGGGTTAGATTCCATTCTGTCAAAATGCCGGAGGGCCGGCTGCTCCTCCAGACATCCTGTCGGACCTTAGGGAGAGTCTGTCACACGCCATAAAGAAACGTTCTGTCGGCTGCCATTTGGAGACCCCTAGTCTCGACACCACTTGATACCTGTACATTTTATACTGATGTGGGTTTGTGGAAAATAGTGATTAAATGACACATGCTGCATCTTCTTATAAAATTAAGTGTGCAACATTTTTAAATTAATCAAATCAAATTAAACAATTTGTGTGATGTAAACAATCACAAAACAACATATTTAAAAATGAATGAACCTGGTGGACTGCAACATTGCTTAATTAATAAGACGAAATTATACATAAAAACTGAGTAAATTAAGTTAGCATATGTTTGGTGAGGTGAACATTAGCATTTTAAATCTATTCATTAGGTCTCAGAACATAAATAAAGAGTGTAACTTAAATGTGCTGCCACTATCAACAACCTCTTCTGGTATCAGAAACACAGTTCTTGTCTAAAAAGCATCTACATATGTCTATGACGTAAGCATTTTCATATGTATTTTTGAGGAAGATATTGGAGAACTTCCAACACAGCAATGAAGTAGAACCATAAATTCAGCTTTACTCCAGAACTTCCTATAAAACATGTAAATAAGCTGTGTTAATTGTATTGACCCATAATTCAGTAACTGTGATTACACACATTTTAGTGTGTTTTGTGGATAAAGAGGTAAAACGTCAATCTGAGCCATAAAATGAAGGGTGAAGAGAGAGAGAAGATATGAATAACAGTGATCCCTCTTTCTTCAGAACCTAGTGTCATACATGATATAAATCTCCATTAGCCAGCTCTCTGAATGTATGACATGAAATCAGAGAGAATCAAAGGCCTGGGTCAGATAACAAGACAGACAGAGAGGGTAAATGAAAGAGTCAAGACAGAGGTGAAAGGAACTGAGCGTGAGACAAAAACAACACTTTGACTTCCTGAGTGAAATTTAAAAAGAAGTAAACACACAAAGAATTGTTTTTCAATACTGTTGTGTTTTAATTTTGTAGTTTGTTTTAGGTTTTTAACTATATAACCTGCTTTAGCAGCACCATCGTTTAAACTTTTATCTTAAACAGTTTAGGTATGTATTTGGTAGCATTTATGATCCAATGTACAATTTGGATTGTACAATTACAATTATGCCATAAAGTTTTGTTAACCAAAATTTAATTATGGTCAGTGTGAGAAGAAAAGACAAAATGGCAAGAGATCAAAAGTTACTAGAAATGAGACATATGAGTAATTAGAAAACCAAATGTCAGGCTCTGACCTCATCATTGTTATCAATTTGTAATGCTGGTGTATTTAACCCTTTCACTGTTATTTGCATATTACTGTGTGCGGCTGGTGCTAGTTTGCTAACGCCCACACCTGTGCCCTCCAGAGGCTGTGATTTAAAGTGAGCAGCACGCTACAGTGTCTCTTGAACACATGGTCGCTGGTTAGTGATAACTTTGAAATGAGACTAAATAAACTGACTTCAGTTATTGTTTCCTAAATGAGCAATGGTCATAATGAATAACTATACTTAACATTTTATATTGCTTCCCTTTCCTTTAGCGAGTTGGGTTGTAACAGTACATTAGAAATTAAAGATTATTGTACAGTTGCACGGTTCATCAAATCTGAACTAAAGTGGTCTGAGACAGAGAGACGGAGAGCAGAATTGAAAAGGACATTTTATTTTATCCGGCATGAAAGTAGAGGGTGTAAGCTAGTTAGGAACCTTGATCCGTTTGTAACATTTTCAAAGGCCTGGCTTTGAGCCAACTTTGACTGACAGAGAAAATCACTGACAAGACGACTGAGCCATGTTCATCTTGTCTTTTATCCTTCTCTCTTCTTTTATGAGTGATGTATTCTCTGTGTTATCTCTGGCTTTCTGTCTGTTGTCCATTTCAATATCTCCTTGCTGCTTTTCAAACATTGTAGTTTTTGCGTCTTTTAACTTCGTTTCTCAGTCTCTCTTTTCCTTTATTTCTTTTATTTTACCATTTCGCTTCCAAAACTCTGTATACATTTTGTAATATTGATAAATACACAGTATAAGTGCTATCAGCCGCAAGAATGGAAATATATAATTAAGTCATCTCTCCAAATAATTAGCAATTTGTTGCACATCATATTTCATTGTTATTCATCCAACTCAACCAGATCCTTTCTTGTAAATGATCAGAAATTATTTTTCTGAATATTTTAGTGGGAGCGGTAGAGGGAGAGCACCAACCTCTAGCTCTTCCATTGAACTGCTGAGTTCTTAGACACTTCTGACTAGCTTGATTCTACGCTTCCTACAAATAAAACTAAACATGGCTGTTTTAAATAAAGATACAAAGAAGAAAATTTTAATATTTTGAGGTCATAAAAGACAAATATATGCTTAAACAAATTCACTTCAAGCTCTTTATTGGGATAGTAGCATAGAAGAAAACATACTTAGTTCCATTAATTCCCCTGACTTTGGTGCACGCTGTGCTCAATGGAAAGTGCTTTCAATTTGCAGGAATTGTTCCTATGACATTTATTTAAATGTGCTTATTTTAGTCAAATAGAAGACAAATACATGACAATAGTATATTGAGCATATTGAAAAGAAGTGAAGTGTTTTTTTGAATACAGGTCATTATGGTTAATAATGATGATCACAAAGCTTTAACCGCACTATTTTACATTTGCAGTGAGTGATTTTTTTTTCTTTGTGGTATTTTTATACACAGTAAGTTAAGCTTTGTAAGCTTTGATATGTAACAGCCTTCTGTGCTTGCTCACAAAAATAAATTATTCAAAAAATTACGCTCGACACCTTTGTCTGCAGATTTTTTCCTGCTGTTTTGCAGTGTTTTAAAAGCAATGAGAGAGGGAGAGAGCGAGAGAGAAGACGAGGAGATATTAGTAAGCATGTATAGTTTTCTACCTCACTGCTTTCTCATTAGAGACACATTCTACACTTGCAAAAAGCCCTCAGGCTCCCACACACACACTCACACACACTCACACACACACACACACACTCAGAGGCTTATGCAAACACACTAAAATGGCCGAGACACAGACACACAATAACTCTCAGATCTTTTGTCGTTTTGTATATTTTCCTCTAATAAAGGAATGAGATGCCAGTAGTCAGACAGCCAGTGAAGGAGAACTGAAAGAAAAAAAACAGATATAAAGAGGAAAAGCGGAGAGCTCTATTCCTGTGTTGTCTCGGTGGGAGAACCCCAAAGTAGAAACTCATTAACTACTGCCTCTCCAAGAGCGATATTACAATTGGCGTGACTAAAAAGGCAAACAATTTAAATTGTTAATGCCCAGAAATCAGCCAGCGGGGAGGGTGAGGGGAAGGAGGGGGAACACACAGTGAGAGGAGACCAAGCAGGGGAAGACACTTGGTTGGTATAATAGTGTTCAGAGAGCAATCAAGAGAGCAACAGGGATCAAGAGTGAAGCCTGTTGACTGTTTTAATTCCAATTTTTGTTGACTTTAAAACTGTTAGATCTTGTAACACTAGAACTCACCACCGACAGATTATTCACACAATATCTGCCAAAATACAGGAACTCTGCAATCAGTTCATACAAGCAAACAGAACTACACAGTTAAATTCTGCAATAATCAGTCACAGATTGAGAAAACCTAAGTTAAATCAGCGTAGTGGTGATTTGTGCAGTCAGCAGCGAAAAGTGTGATAAGAAGAGAACGAGCTGTATCTGTGCTGAAGGTGGTACAGCACAGACAGGTCGCCAGTCTGTCACAGGGCTGACATACTGTATAGAGACAGGCAACCATTCACATTCACACCTATGGGCAATTTAGAGTCACCAGTTAACCCAACTGCATGGACTGTGGAGTGAAGTCGGAATATCTGGAAAAAAAAAAAAACATGTACACAACAGAAAATTTACAGAAAATCTGTTCGACTGTTGGATTCCAACAACTCTTCAACATTTATTTATCTCTAAAAATAAATACATATGGACACAATGAGACATAAAGCACAACACATGATGTACACAAATACTGTGACTGTTTTACCCTTCTGTTTGTTTGTTATGACCAAAGTCATCTTGTGGATGAAAAGTGTGAGGAGTCAGAGTTCTCGGACTATTTACCAAGGACAATATAATGTAATATTCATACCAACAAAATGTGTGCTGCCTTCTTTTGTTAAGTTACTTATTTTTATTTTCACTTTCTACCAACTAAATGGGCATTATCTATTGTAAGTGAAACAAGTTTCATCATCAGAAAGCTGCAGACAAAGTCAACATATCATTATTATGTAGCCTGGGGTCAGAGCTTATCATTAGAGATGCTGCTACATTGGTTATATCAATATTCCAATATTGTCGCTGCCTGTTTTCCTTATTTCCAATTAAAGTCAAGTAAATTATTTACATTCCATCCAAAGAGGATCACTAATTCTTTATCAATATTATTATTATTATTACTATTTTCTTTCTGAGTGTTAAAGCGTTTTTTCTCAGCAGGGAGCCCCTCTTACTGCAGAGTCACTGAAATGCGTTCTCATGTTTTGGGGAAAGCGCCTCAAGTTTGTCTGTGGCCTTCAAGACTTGAAGAGGAGCTCTCTTCCTGCTCCACCTGTCTCCCTGTGTGGTGGGTCCATGGTTGGCCCTGGGGTAAAGTGGCTGGACTGGTGGGGTGGGCTCTGCTTCGTCTGTGCCGGTTTCAGGGGTACTGTATCCCCCTTGGGGCGTGATGTGTTACCTGTTGTGGGTTCCTTGCAGGCTGTCGGTGAACAGGATCGGATCATTAGGTTTGCTCCTCCTTTCTCTGCTATGGCTCCTGGCACCAGGGGTGTCTTTCAATGGCTGTTCCTGCTTCTTCTTATGGGCTGGGTGCGGTTATCTCTGGGCAGCCTCTGACCTCCTGACCCTGGACTGGTTTGTATGCGTTTTACAGTATGTTTGCACTTTTATCATTATCACTGTTACCATTGTTGTTATCATTACTAAGGTTATTATTGGTTGTTTTTGTTATAATTATCTGGTACTTTTTTTTTGCTAGTTGTACACTGTTTAGCTGGGTGTATGTGCCTTTATTTGTTTACTACTACATTGTTTGTGGTATTACGCCTGGATTAAAACACATACTCTAAGGTATCCAGAACTTCATGTTGCATGATATGTTGCAGGACAGGATGAAAAAAAAAAAGAAGAAGAAGAGAAACTTTTATGGATTTGCCAATGCTAATCCAAACCAAACAGGAAATCACATCCACTCCACACAAAAAGTGGTAACAATTATCTGTTCACATTGCACAAACTTGCTAGCTTATTTTATAATTATTCTTTTAATAAGCTGCAAAGAGTGACGTGTGCAGCAGATAACAACAATAATAAACAATAATAAATATTAGCAGTCACGCATTCCAGTTACCACTAAAATCTGTTTCAATGTAACTTGGTTTAGAAGCTTGTAATAGAGGATCTTAAAGTTTACTGGGGTGACTTTATTCCAGAGCAACTGGAGGTGCACCTTGTCTGGAGGTGCTGCCAGATCTTAGACATGGACCTATGACCCCATTATAAAAAAAATATTTGGAGACATGATGCATTTATTTCTCATTTCTCTCAAAGGCAAAGCTCAACAGTTCACATTCGCTGCGAATAAAATACAGGTATTTATTCAAGTATGTATTCTGTTTGTACATTTGTGTTGGGTACTGCTGTCACTGTGGATATAACATCTGTGTGTTTCACCATCATAAACTCATGTAAAGGCAACATCAGCTTGTGTAATTCTACCTCAGCTGCAGCCAGTTAAAGACTAATAACATAGCCAACATAACATAGCTGGTTATCTAATAGTTTACCAACTCTAATTTACTATACAAGTATATTTCTGAAGGTACATGTTAAAACTGACTTGCTGCTGCAGGTAGATTCAAGGTGAGCCCACTCAGTCTGTGGCAGCAATCTGAGCCAGGCTACTGCATAAAACATGAAGTACCTACTATATCATAATACAGGTGAGTCTTCTTCTATGGATAAGAGGGAATGCAGGAGTATTGCGAAGAAATGGAAAATTCATAGCAAGGTAACAAAGGTAGCTCAGAAAATAAAAACTCTGTAGACTCTATAGGAATACGACCAACCAGAAGACAAAGTGGTAAAGGAGAGGTGTAAATTTAAAATGCTTTATGTACTGGTGAATCTTAATTCTGAAGCAATTTCTGTTTCATGTGGTCCTTGTCTCTTGACAAGTGACACTGATAAAAAAGACTTCCAGCGAGCAGGTGTAGAAATGTTTGGAATCTGGCTCGATATAAGACCTGGATTGAGACCACAAACCAGCAGTGACACAGTTTCTCTTTCTGAAGGAGACACAGAAACAAACAAACCAAAAACATTCTTCAAAAAATCTGAACCTTCATTTTGGTTTATTACAAAAATTCCTCAATTACACTGAAATACCTGATTCACTTTTAGTTCTACTCACCTCCTAAGCTATTGATATTACCAGAAAATACTTATTTTACATGCATTATTCTAGAGTTTTTCTTCTATTAAACCCCCTGAAAGCTATGCAATTGCAGTGTTCAAAGCTTGCAGAGACAATGACAGAGCAAAAGAAGGTCATATTGGCAGGATGATAGAAAATTCTCTTCTTTTTCACACTGGAGAGGGGGAATAAATAGTAGGTTTTTCATGCTCTATGGAATTGAAATTTGAAGCTGGCTTGGATAAGGGAGGATAAGACAAACTGAATGTATTTAGTAACCTCATTCTCAACCTTGTCTCATGCATCAAAAAGAATATGGAAGAACCCAATTTAAATTTAGTTTAATAATATTTAGACATTATATCTGTATAACGCATTAAATTATGTTTTTCTCATCTAATTGTGTTTCGGTTTGTTTTGCAATGTAGTGATTTTTTTCCGATAACTATTACAAAGGATTCTATTTACAGATTTCATACATGCCTCTCTTCTTCCTTAGGCTGAATGACCCAACACCTCCCAGTCACAGGAGTTTCTGCAGTTTCTGTAATCATTAGCTTTCTGCCAATTCTTTCATCACCCCTCTACAGTCATGACCCCTTTATCCATCCCAAGGCCCAGTCTAAGCTGGTGGCATAGAGGGAGCCAAAAAAAAAAAAAAAAAAAAACATTTTTATAAGTGTGTGTGTGTGTGTGTGTATAGACTATTTGATCTTGCAATAAAAGAGAGACAGTGTTGAGATATGTGAAGTGAGAGACTCCAGCAAAGGCAGCATGAAGAGCTGCAAACAGTGAAAGTGACTATCAGAAACAAACAGAGCAGGGACACTTGCATGTTTGGCTGGATGTATTTGTAGAAGCTTAGAGGGAAAGGCAACAAGCACCAACAAGAAAAAAGGAAAACCTGACACTAAGAAGCAAAATCTCTAAATCCTAAAGACTCATAAGAAATTGGACGAATCTGTAGGTAATGGAACTGAGAAAAGTTTTTACTGGCTTGTCCACACAGTGCATATTTGAATACAGCTACATGGGCAAGGATTCTAGATAAATATTTTTTTACATACAGTAGCTTTTTGAGCCATTCACATATAACTCATGATCACAAATGTGTCTATAAATGAGGAATGGTGCTCAATTACTGAATAAAATAATTTGAAAAAGACCATTTTGGGTGCATCCCATACTGACATGAAGAAGACAACCTGCTTCCAAAACCTAAACAAAATCACAAGTATTCATTTTGGAAGATGTGTACAATAGACGCACCAAATCGATGCAGGATACGCCAAGGCGCCATATTGCATATGCATCTGTGTAGTTACACCCCAGGTTTAATGACTTCTCAGATGTGTGGGACTCCCCACAAATCAGTCACAACTAAAGAAGCCATTTAGATGAGCAGTAAAATGTTATCAACAAACTCAGTAGCAGCTGAGTACAGTAGCTTTGTGGTATTGGTAAATCTGAGTTTAGGTTAAAGTTAGCTGGGTAACTCCTAAATCTCTCTTAGTGGTACAAGCTGCAGTAGAAGTCAAAATATGTTTTCTTAATGTCAACTCTCTAATTTGAGGAAAATTGTTATACAAGCTGAGAAGAGGGGGGCATTGTCTTTTCTAGAATAAGTGGAAATATACAGAGGTGAGTCATATTTGCCCAGAGGGAGGGCAACTGTTTTCCTGAAGCTTATTTAAGTTTATTAGGATCTAGTGCCACATTGGCAACAATAGTGCACAGGTAAGGAGAAATGAATAACACTTGAGGTTTTACATGACATATGTGCTCCTAGGCCTGACTGCTTGTAGAAATAATTATCTATACTTTTGCTCACTAAATGTAAAGTGTTGATGATGATGACAAAATCATGAGTGATCACTAAAGGCAAGACAACATGTTGTCAAGTGCAGGGAGATTTTCACAGACTGAAGCTGCGGGACACTTTAACTTATAATCTGGGGAAAACAGTTCAAAGGCAAATCTAGTGCTCGGCATTTACACAGTGCCTCAGTGCAAGACAGAGATTTTCTTGTACTTTTAGCCACTAGCATTAGTCACATTTTCCTTAAAGTGACAGTGACGTGTTGTTGTAAAAGGAACTCGTACTCTACATACACTATAAGGTCACTAAACAGACAGATGTAACACAACCAAACACAAAACATAAAAGCAACAAACAAGACATTGCATACATGTATCACCCAAACTGTGACAGGACCTTTAAGAGGGGACAGGGGTGGGGTGGGATAGGGAGGGGGATCCAATCATTGCTGGATTGATTTTCCACAAAACCGAGAGAAGCAATTAAATGCCTGAGAGCAGTGTGCGGAGTGTGGTGTTAAAAGATGTTTAGAGAAACAGGGATGTGCTATTGATCCAGGCTCATTCCCACACATTGGTAATCACTTTGCATTAAGAGGTGCTAAATTGCTCTTGCCTGCCCAGGAGTGTTGGCTTGTGGATAAGTAATAATAGACAACAATGTTGAGATACTGGGGGAACACACTGCTGATAGGACAATCGCAAAACGAAGCAGAGTGTTTAAGCATCAGTGTGAAGTAGGGAATGAAAAAATGGATGAAGAGATGAGCATATACATTCAAGCATAGGCTGAGCTTGAAAAACATTTACCAATGCTGTTTACTTACAGATGCCAGTTGCTGGCTAGTATTAGCTAGCCCCACTACCAGACAACAGTACTGATATATTACAAACTGCGTTGTAAAGGTTAGACAACCAACATATTTGTAAGAACCTAATTTAAAACAAATTAAGTTAATTAATAAAAAAGTACAGTAGCCTAGATAACCAGTATTAGCAGTTTGTTTATGCACATACAGTATAGACTTAAAGTGAAGTTTGTTCCCATTAATGTTGTCTAAACCTTTTGCATATTAATAATTGAGCACATATCTGATTACAATCAGCACTAGACATGTTAGCAATAGCCTAAGCATGCACCTTAAATATGACCCCAGCCCTCTCTCACGCCATGCAACATCGTAATAGACTTAACAAGTCTTTTTCTAGTTAGACCTTACCATGCTTAGTATTAGAAGGTGAACATTGCCTGACTGGTTATTTCATTGATATATATTTTTATGTTAGGATAAGTGTAGTCTTTTCCCGTAACCCTTCTATGCGTGAGGTGATTCTTATATGTTTTTTGTACTTTTATACTGTACTTATAAATGGCTGCCGAATGATTAATTTATAGCACAACACATACCAAAGTGGATTACCCATATTCATATTTTGACACCAAGTCCATAGCTCAACTACCGGCTTGTTTCAGTATGTACAGTATGTTCTGTATGTTCCAAACTACTTTGCTGATGTATTATTAAACATCTGGCCAAGAGGTTTATCATGTAGTTGTGTAGAGAAACAAAAGAATTAAAAAGATAATGTACAAATGGATCAATGATGAAGAGACAGATTATGCTGTAGGAATAATGAAATGATTTCTGACGCTGTTTAACATTTTTCTTTTGCCATTATTCTTAGCTTCCACTAAGTGCAGTAAATCCAAGACAAACTTTTTGAAGCTACCTTTCATGCCTTCAGGCGGTGAATATTTGATAACTCCAAAGATGGATTTTCAGTGAAGTATTCTTTTTATGTGGTTGTACTGATCTTTGTCTTTTGCTCAGTCAGTGGATATCGTTTTTTGAAATAAATCTTTTTCTGCTGCTATCATAAGAATTTCCAGTGATTATTTAAGAAAAACAACAAAATACTTGAATCTCCATTGGGTTCTGTGATCGAAGATTGTTTTTAGTAGCGGACACGACTCTACTCGAATGTGGTTGTATTGATTTGCCTTGTTCTCTATTTTTATTTCTTTCCCCCATTCAACCCTATTCTTTTCTTTCCTCCATGTACTCGTATTCTTTTCAGTTTGCCACTCTTTCACTGTCACCTTCATTTGTCTTTGTATACTAGTTGTCTCTTTCTCACGCGAGATCCTGTCAAGCTGCCCACTTTAAATCTCCAGTGATATTCTGTATGACTGAGGCTCGTCTTCATTAAGAGGGAAACAGAAACAAACAGATGCCGAAACAGAGAGTCTAAAAATATGAAACAGAAGTTGCAAAGGTTTCACAGATAGAGAAACCAGAAAAAGACTGGGAATAGAAGCCATTTACAAGTTCTAATTAACCTCTATTTTATCCTTTGCTCTAGTTTTATCCTTTTATTTTCTGTCCTCCATTCTAGATCTACATTCCTTCCCCCATCTCCCCTCCCACATCCTTTTACCTTTTCCCCCCCAGTTTCCCCAAGCGCTCAATCAACAGTGCAGAGACATAGTTGGGTCCACCCAGAGCACTCTGTAGTACATGCTTTATGGGATCAAAAAGATTCTTGTTAACTTTAAAAATCTCTTCAGTGCATGCACCTCATGAGCAGCTTCCATTGTGATGAATGAGGCACCACGTTGGGTACTGTTGGGTTCCAATGGCCAAGAAGATAGAAAAGAAACAGCGAACAGACAAAATAGTGTTCAGTTTGGTAAGGTCAGCCACTGCACACTAATTCTAAACAGTATCATCAATTATCAAATACCTCCCAAACATAACTATGGTTAATATCTTATTAGGTTTAAGCATTTCATTTCAGTTTACATTAGAATAAGATTTTTGAAAGCACAGTGGGATGAGTTAGAATATCTACATCATTACAGTTAGTGGATGTTTATGGGATCTGGTTAGTGTAGTGGTAACATCACCACCCCCCATGTGGGAGACTGGGGTTCAAATCCCAGCTATGGCTACCTCCAGTAGGGGTCCTTAGGCAAGACCTCCTCACGCTGCCCTGCCTACCCTTGTAACTTGTAATGACTTGTAAGTCGCTTTGGATAAAAGCGTCTGCTAAATGACTGTAATGTAATGTAATGGGATCTTTCCTAGATTGTTTATTTCTATAATCATCCTCTAATTTTACTCCCAGCTCCATCTTGTCTTTATACTTTCCTTTTTTTTTATCTTTCTGCCTTTTCCTTCTGTCTGTTCCCCATCAGAACCCAAACCAGTGAAAGGCCATGAATTTACAAAGCAGTCCTGGTTCAGTCAGTAACAGGCTGCTGTACATTTGGCCAAGAACCCAACTTCCCCAGAGCTGCTTGTGACAACAGGGAGGTTGAAGTTTATGAAAGTAAACAGACACACACACACACACACACACACACACACCCAGCCTGAAGCAAAAGGTGCAGCATACCAAGGCGTGATGGCCAAATAAAAGAACAAATTAGATTTGAGAGAGAGCAGCTAAGGAAAGAAAACGTATTCAGTGAAGGAGGAGGACTGCTGTGTGTGTGTGTGAATCAAACTCTAAAAACAAATTTGCATTTGCTCTTGGTTCTTTGTTCTTATACAATATAAATGTGTTTAAAGATTTACAAATGTGAATAAGGCTTCGACTGGTACTGTATAACATGGTAAATTGTTTAGTTGTCAGTTGTTGACTTACTCTGAGGTTTTCAGTTAAGATTTAATATCCACAGAACAAGATCAACATATGCAAGACTCCAGATCCACAATATGTAAATAAGGGTTTGCGATGGTCCTAAAACAACCTTCGATTCAGGTCATTTGTAACAGCAGCAGCAGATTTGAACAACATGTTTGTTTTGCCATTTGAAGTTGTCTAGAAGCTGCAGTGAATATTACACAGCAACAAACTATTAAGTAAAATTTATCAGTTAATTTCTAAGTTAATGTAACATGAGTACGGGGAGGTAAAACCAACTGACACAGTAGTGTCGGCATTCGTGAACGCTCTCTGTTCAGGACCAGGTCTAGTTCAGTTTAATAGCTGCTCTACTCGGGCCGACAACATTTTGTCTTGGTTTTAATTATATTCCAGTCCATTCAGGTCAGGTCTGCCTGTACTCACGTCTTTATTGGGTTGGGTTTCTCTTTTTGATAAAGTATTAATTTATTCATGTCGGGTTTGGGTCGGCTTACCACAGGTCTGTTTGTCTCAGGTCCAAAGATCTGGACCGATGACCTCGAACAGACAGGACTTTCATAAGGGAGACTAGAGTTTGAGTCCAGTATAAGACAACTCTCTATTCATGTTATTGACATTACCACACAAGTATTAGTTGATTATCGGATCACATTTTATGACGAAATTATGCAGAAAACCAGAAAACTGAAAACAGAGCCATTGTCTTTTATTTTTATTCCACTGTATACACAGCTAGTCAAACATTTGAAAATGCATTCCTATCAAATGTTTTGTCCTCAGCTTCAGGTTCAGCTTCACACAAGTTATGTTTCTTAAAACAAATTCAATATGCTGAAGCACTAGGATGGAAGAAAAAAACATGTACTTCTTCAAATCTACTTGAATTAGTGATTTCATACAAATACACACACATACACACACACACGCCAAACAAACTTCTTTTGAGCGCACAGCATTTAAGTGCATTGAATATTTCTTTAGGTGTAGAAATAATCTCTCTTCCTCTTATATGATGAACTCAAGAATTTGTCATTAGCTGGCTAAGAGCTGTGACTTTAGAAATAAGACTTTGCTCTTTGATTTTTTTTTTTTTTTCCTTTCTGTTATTTGCTTTTCTACCTTGATTTGATTTCTGGGTCCAAAATCCAAAAAATAATGCTGCTGTTTTCTGTTGCAGAGTTGTTATATTTATCAGTGAAAGGCCAATTTATCTTCAAAGCCTTTTATATTTCTGCATGTCCTGCTGGATTAGTATTCTTGTGTCTCTCTGTACCTCAACTTTGCCATCTAAAAGCCTTTATAAATCTGTCTCTTTAGTCTGAATTATGCTGAAGTGAAACTTCACTGTGAGAAAGCCTTATCTGTGCATTTTAGTGACAGGTGTTAAAATAATTAAACAAAAAAATAATAATAATAACTTTTCCACATCATTTTACCTATCACTTCATTTAATACATTTCTTTCAACCTAGTGTTTCTCTTAATGTCATAAAGAGAGGTTTTTAAAGGCTCACTTAACTCCCTCCTATTTCTCCTAGTCAACTTTTCCATTAAAGAAATAGGCATGGGATGACTGTAAATCGAGGAAAGCATTAAAAAGATAATTTATTCCCAAAAAGTCATTATTTAAGTTGAATCTCTGACTGCTGATCCTGGAGCTTTCTATTTCATTTTAAATGCATTATGCAAATGACACAAGCTCATCTATGACGGTTTTAGTTGAAGAAAATTGACTGGCCATCTGTGCCAAGAGAAGGAGTTTGCGAGTGATCCGGTTCACATCTGAATGTGTTTATGTGTGCTCTGAAATTGTGTCAATAAACTACTTTATAAAAAGACTGATTGTAGGTGTTGAACATCTGTCCTCTGCTGTGTTGGGACTCATTCGACATCTGTCTGCCACTCTAATGGCTCTGTGGCACTTGAGACACCACAGTGCTTTCAGCTAAATACCAGCAAGTGAGGAAGCTGCCAACTGCAATGTTAACTTGCTGATGTTTAGCAGGTAATGGAAGTCATATCATTTTACATGTTAGCATGCTAACATTTACTAAATGCCAATAAACACAAGACAAAGCAGAGGCTCATGGGAATATCCTTAGATTTGTAGACATTTGGTTGAACATGAAAATTTGACTTGGTGATGATAATATTATCAAAATATTCTGCAGAAGTCTCTGTGTGCAAAGGAGATCCGGACCCTCAACAGTACTACATTAAAACAGACGTGGTTCTGTGATGGACATCACTGGGCTCATGAATACCTTAGTAAGTAAGTATTGCAAGATAAAGCTGTTTAAGGCAAAAAAGAAGACATTTAGAAACGTGATCCAGAAATGCCACTGTCTTCTCTAAGTTAAAGGTCACTTAAAATTGGCTATGGTAAAGTAAAAAACTGTTCAGACAAATAAAGGTTTGATATCCTTTTGTGGAAACCATGGGCACTGCTTCCTCTGGACTAATGAGAAGAGGGACCTTATCAGTGCTCCGTTCAACAGCCTGCATCTCTGATGGTATGGAAAATACTTATGAAATTGGCAGCTTGCATGTCTGGGAAGGCACCATCAAAAAGATGTATCCAGGTTTTAAAGCAGCACATGCTCCTTTTCAGCCGACGTCTTTTCAGGGAGCATTTTGCATGTCTCAGCAGGACAATACTAACCTGCATACTGCATCTATGACAACAGCATGGCTTCGTCATAGAAAAGTCCAGGAGCTGAACTGGCCTGCCTGCAGTCCAGACTTTTCATCAAGTGAACATATTTAGCTCATCTTGAAAAGCAAAATACAACAAAGACGAACCAGGACTGTTAGAATCCTACTTCAGGAATGAGACAGCATTACTCTCCTAAAACTGGAGCAAGCGGGTTTCTGGTCTCTCTTCCCAGACGTTTGAAGGCTGTTGTTAAAAGAGGAGAAGAGCGGATGCTACGCTGTGGTAAACATGGTCTGTCCCACCTTTTTTGAGATGTGTTGCTGCCATCAATTTCAAAACTACCTTATTTGCTTAAAATGGACCATTTTCTCATTTTAAACATTTGATGTGTTTTCTATGTGAAGCTTGCTCAAATGGGATTGTTGGGTTTTTCCATGTAATTTTCAATACAATTATACTCTGTAAGGTCTTAAGCCTTACACTGTAAAGTGCCTTGAGATGCCTGTTGTGATTTGGCGCTATACAAATTAAATTGAATTGAATATTGAATGTTCTACTGTGAATAAAAGACGGGTTTATGACATTTGCAAATCATTGAATTCTGTTATTTATGCAGATTTTACACACAATGTTCAAACGTTTTTTAGAACTGGGGTTGTAATTCACATTTTCTTGTGTGTTGTCCTTTTTACATAGTAAAATGCTGCTATGGAATCCATGTTGTGGTTTCCAGGTCTTTAATAAAACACACACACACACACACTGCACCTGTCAGTAGCACTGACACTCCCAACTGTTATAACCCCTTCCTCACACATCAAAGACTGACATAATCTCAGGATGGCAGAGAAGACTGACTGTGTGTTTGTGTGCGTCTACGTGCACGTATTTACTATATGTATTTAAAGGCCTCCATAGTCAAAGATTGTTTGTGTTTGTATGGTTGAATGTCTTCAGGTGAATGTAAGACATATCCCAGCTCTTGAAAACCAAGTAGGATCATGCGTTTGTATTTTTGTGTTTGTGTGACTGAAGACTCCTTGAGGAAGGAAGAAATACTTTGTTCCAGTATGACTTCAACTCCAAACTGTTCTCTGCCTTGCTTTCAAAGAATCACTTATCACTTCTTATAGTAGATCACTGCACACAAAGCAGAGCGATTTATACAGACACACATACACACACACACACACACACACACACACACACACACACAATGTTGTAGCAAAAGCAAAAGGGGTGACACACAGAAATCATTGTACATAAAGCTCTAAAGGTTATAGCACATATAAAGTATCTTAAAAGTGATTGTGTTTAGATGGTGTGAAAGCAAAGAAAAAAACATTTTCCAACATTTGGAGGGAGTCTGTGCTCACTCTTGAACAACAACTCTACCTGTTTTTAAAACCACAGTGCCCTGAGGACTTCGTATACACAGCATACGATGTATGTGTCTGTGCTGCGGTTCACATTTTGACAGTTTTAAGCTCATCGCAGAGTCAAAGCGAGCTCTCAGACAAGACTGACACCTATAAAAACTAAACAGTGCCCCTTTAGTTTCCTTCATACTGAAGTACAAGATAACTCATCTGTGTTCACAATATTCACAAAGTAATTCTAATAGAAAGGAAACATCCTCAGCATTGTGCTACAAACCAAGTGACTGGTTAGAAATGTGAAGTTTAGGAAGCACTAATTTTTAAGGCTAAAACCTAACATTGTACTAACCCTAACTATGTTTATTCAATGCATAAATCTAACCCTAGGGTCTAAGGGCTTTGTGCCTAATCCTAACTAAATCAGTTTGTTTTCGCTGTTCTGCCATTGTATAAGACAGCAGCCACCATTTTGGCACCAGGGATGCAATTTCAGGAGAAGTTTGCGTCAAACATCAGGGAGCTTGCAACAAAAGCTCATATCTGTCATAAGAGAGGGTTGGGACAAATGGCTTATATGGGTGTTAAGGTTGGAGGATTTGTTTGGATGGTTAAATGTTGCTTTGTAAGGACAAAATATGAACTTAGCATTGTGGAAAAGTACTGAAAGTATTGTTTGATAAAGCACCCTCTACCGCCTGCTATGGATGAGGAAAGTTACTCTATAAAACACAAAAGAAAGTAACAAACACACGACTCCACTTTCTTTTGGCTTAACCTCTAAAAGTAACATTTAACATGGCCATTGTAAATCCAAGCTGACCACAGCCGTCCTTTTCAAAGCCTTATGTTGCAATCTTTTCAGACCCACCTATCAAGCTTGCAAGGATTAATTTGTTTGAAACCAAAATCATTTTTTTAAGTTTATTTGGCTGAAGCTGTGCACATCAGTTTGCATGGCAGCAGGACTCTTTCATAGCCACTTCAAATATCAATCACTTACCATTACCTGCAGCCAGCCTCCCATATTTACCAGATTGCTCTGCAGTTATTCAAACTGACACAGTCCATATGAGTGACTGATTGAGGGTGTCCTTCATATTTTTTACCTTGTCGCTCTGTGATGAGAAAAACTGTAAACTCTGCTGTCTCATTAGTGGTGACTATAATCAATCTGACAGAGGAGAAAACAGTATGAGCTGTCTGAGAAAAAAAAAAAAAATCAAAGAATCAATGGGATGGAAACAAGTTTTGAAACCATTTTTTATGTTTTGTCTCTAAAGTTTGTATTTATTTATTTATCAGGGTGAAGTTTATTAAATACATTTGTAAATCTTCAACTCCTGTACACATGCAGCTATCTGCTGGTATACACTGCATATTTATTAATTAATTTATTTTTTTTCTTTGTGAAGAATCTCAGTCATTCAGGCTGAGACATGGCAACTGGACTTCTTTCTTGTTAGGTCTACACACTTCATTCATGTAGCTTCTTGGATGAGCTACTTGGATTCAAGAAAGTCTAATTGTCATTGCTCAATGTCCAGATTACAAAAAGTTGGGGTGGGGTGGATGAAGGGCACGCATAGCGCAAGAGTGACAAACTGCAGACCCAATTTTGTCTCCAGCATCCTGTGTGAGGTACAGTTTAGGCAAGGCAAGCACTTTGCTCAGGGTTATATTTGTTTAGAGTTTAATCCAGACATTGTGTGACCTGACTGTTGTCTATTAATGCAGCCAGTGTAAATCACAACATATTGTTCATGTACTTGGCAACATTTTTGAAGTGGTATACCAGAGCAATTGTGTGTTAATACAATCCAAACATTAACTGACACATCCAATAAGCAAATTTAATTTCCAAAAAATGTCACCCAAGAGTAAAGAGAAGAATAACAGTGCAAAGGCCACAGTTTTAGAAAATATTACTACAACTTGTCATTGCAATGTCAACCTGCAGCTATACCATGACAGAAATAAAGAATAGCTTTACAGGATTCGAAGTCAGAATCCTAAAAAAGCAAAGAGATTTATAAATAAAATGGGAGGCAGTCAAGAGGATGGACGAGAGCACATCTCACATTACTGTACAGGTTCTGTTACACTGTTGAGTGCACCATACATTTCAGGTCATTCCCATGGACAAAGAAATCTGTTGCCTACACAGATATAGATGCATTAGAATGTAATTTAGCAAATTTTAGCAGAAACGAATGTACCAGCCATTAACATTTTGAAGTTGCAGATCAAACAAGTCCTCCAACCTTACCGTTCTTATATGCAATTTATTCCAACACTCTCATAGGACCTATATGAGCATTTGTTGCATGTGCACCCCCGCATACAGAGGCAGGCATTTCTAGAAATTGCACCCGTTTTCAAGTGCTGAGCCAAAATGGTGGCTGCTGTCTCGCACAGTGGCATAAATATGGTGGCTACTGTAACACTTACAGCACAAGTGATGTGCCACCATTTGCCATTTGCTTTGCCACCTATGCCAACTCTCAGGAAACTATGTGGCCATGTAAAATTTACTACAGCTAATAGTGGTTGTGAAAGGGTAGCATGTATATATTGGTTGTTTTTTGCTTCTGGTACAAAAGACCTATAAGTTGCATTAACAGGAATACAAAGTTATGAATTAAAAGATTGAAAGATTCATACAGCGTTAGATTAAATGTCAACATTAAGAGTCACCATCATAATCTCATTGTGTGTTATACATTTTCTGTCTCTTTGCTGCAGAATGTGTTGAGTTTTGTGACTGACTGAATCTCCTTGGAGCAACGCTTTTCTGGGTTACAGAGACAGTGAGGGATTACATTTCCCTGGTGCCAAGGCATTAAATTCCCTGTTATTATTAATAAACCCCTGAAACCCATGGGAAACCCAACCCGCCTGTTCTCCTATAATTGACTTATTAATTGTCTCATTTAAATCTGTCTAATTAATTAATCAATTAAATTCAATTTAGCTTACTGCACATTTCCTATTTCGTATCAAGTTCATGGTCTTGAGATGGGTGTGGAGGTGAAGAAAGAGAGCAAGAGAACTGATGAATAAATGTGTTTTGTGGTAATAACTGCTAATGTGCAGGATAATTACTGAAGTAAATTGGTCGTTTTGTCTTAATTGATTTAAGCTTATTAAAAGGGCACGGTGCCAGCTTCGTTAGTGGGCCGTGAGCACTTTATCTACATGACAGTAATTCGAGGTGAATGCTCTTGTTTCTTGTCTTGTTTCTGCTATATGTAGGCCTGCAAGACATCCATCATAACTAATTGACAAGTACTGCAAATCATATAGAAAGAATCTGACTGGGAGTTTTCCAGGTGCACATCGAGGTAAGAGTCGACCTTGGCCAATTCAAACCAGCACTTGAATTAGTTCACTGGAAAACATAAGACCCTTCTTAGAACTTTTTTGATAATACGCCTTCACATAGCTTCCTCCTAATATTTCGTCTTGCTAGAATGCTGTTTTAACGAGGTTAAGATGGAGTAGATGGTCAGGAGAACTAGGACCACACAAATCTACAACCCACAACCTTTGCTTGTTGGCCAGCTCCACATGGCTAATTAACGTAAAAAAAAAAAGGGGGCTAATGGCTAATTTGCATTAACAACTACTTAACTCCAATTCCCAATACTGTTGTAGTGACAGTTGAATGTAGATGCTAATTGTACAAACCCTGTGCTCAGTAACAGAACTGGCCATCTAAACACAATTAAACACATATAACAAAATGTTGTGGTAACTTACCATTAGCATTCCTGTGGTCAACGCTTAAGCCTGTTCTTGTTTGTTCTCGTCTTTATTTTCCTTTAATCTGATTAAATCATTTCACATGGTTGCAAGCCCTTTCATTTTGCGTTGTTCTTGTCCACTACAGTCCTTATTACTATAGCAACTTGCTGCCAGTGTTGTCTCGTAACTTTATGTCTTATTACTTATGTATGTTTCTTTTTCTTCTAAAAAAAAGTCAGAATCCAGCATTAACTGCATTAATCTATATACACTTAAATTTTCTTAAACATGGGGAGGTTTGATGAAGAACTCAAACTTTCTGCATAAAATATGAACGTTTTGAGCACTGAAGTGTTTTACTAATAACCGTTACTGAAAATTTAAACTACATAGTCAGCAGTTTTTAGAACTTTATTTCTCTGGAAGAAAGTCTGAAGACAGTTCACAGTAAGGTCTGTGAATTATTCAGAGAAGCCAGGACATCATTCTGTAAAGATATGATTTTGTAGTTTTTCAAATGGAATTTTTCACTACTTTGACCACGAGAAACAAAGTTCTGCTCGACCCCAGAGTGTAGAAGCAGAAATCTGGGATCATATGATCTTCTTCACTGGATACTGCTAGGTGTATGTAGAAAAACAGCTGCAAGTATAAAACTGGTTAACTAAGTCTGTAATTAAACATTTAAAAAATTAGGGAACGTTTCACAAAATTGAATGACATTCCTGATGAAGTCATTACCTCACGCAGGGCACAAAATAACTTTAATGAAGACATCACCAAATTTGCTTGCAACATACACACAGTTACAGCAAAACTTATAAGTATGAGACACCATCTGACAGATTATATATTTCATACAAGTAGTTCCAAGGTGAAACTCCATGAAGGGAGTATCAACTTAGCCTCCAGTGAAAGCCCTGACTGGGCCCTGCAGGGGAAAACCAGAGTTTTTGTTCCCCATCTACTTGGAAATTCAAGGCAGCGCGTCCTGTAGAAAGCTATTTTAGAGAGCACTTAGGATTAGATTGGACCTATGGTGGCAGTCAACCTATTTTCTCACAAAGGGGAAAGGGGAGGAAAGTACTGTTTTGAAAAGTTTCAGGGAGCCTTTTTCTGTGACTACAGCATCTGGTCCAGATTCTCGGTCAGATTGCCATCCTTCATTTAGCTTTACCATTTATTTTCCAAAATGGATCTTTGGGGGGTAAAGAATGTGTGATATAGAGAAAGAGATGAGAGAGAGAAAGAGAGAGGAGGAGGACTGCGGATTTTCAGAGTGAAGATGATGACACTGCAAAAGACCCAAGTCAACTCTGTGAGTGTGTGTGTGTTTGTATCTTCGTACCCATCCAGCCATGGAATGTCAGATACAGAAGAAGATATGGCTCTACTGGGGATAGCTTCTACCCAGTCTGTGTTTGTGTGTGTGTGTGTGCAGGTATTGTAGGATATTGCACTGCAGGGGACAATCCTAAACTTCAGTATCTATCATTAAATACTCCTTGAGTTTCCACACACACACACACACACACACACACACACACACACACACACACAGCTTTTAAACTTTCATAGTCTATGCTGAAGGGGACAAACTTTCACCCTGAACTTGAAAACTTTGCAGAGGAAAGCTTGCTTACAGTTATTCAGCCAATTCTCCACACGTAGTTTATACAGAGAAATTACAGTGATTCAGAACATATTCATACCTGTTCCTTTTTTTAAATTTTGTTATGTTGCAGCCTGATACTACTAATTGTTTTTTTTTTTTTATTAATTATATTTCATTAATCTAGACTCAGTACCCTATAATGACAAAGTGAAAACTGAATTTTAGAAATGTTGCCAAATGTATGAAAAAGGAAAAAACTGAAAGAAACAAGGAAAGGTACATTTCTCTGTGGAAGAACTCACAGCTGACATTGCATACTGTTTCAGAGCAGAAGAGTCCTCCCCACTTCTGCGCCTTGCAGTAATCCTGTCTCTGAGCTCTGCAGGCAGTTCCCTTGACTTCATGGTTTTTGGTTTCTGATACAGTATTTATTGTGAGCTGTGAGGCATTCTATAGAGAGGCGTGTCTTTCCATCTATTTAATTTACCACAGGTGGACTACAATGAAGATATAGAAACATCTCAGCAACCATTGAAAGGGAATGGGAGGAGTTAAATGTGTTTTTTATTGAGTTTTTTCCATATCCTACTTGCATTAGTGATTCATACTGAGTAAAAACCAACCTGTACTTAAAAATGTGCATACTATAGCTACTTATTGGAAATAAGAAATAGAGATACACACAACTCCAATATATAATGGATTGCAAAAGGCTAAACTTTTCAGTTCCAAGTTAATACAACTAAGAAATGCATGAACATAATTAATGTCAAGTTACAAGCTATGTGCAGCAAGTTAAGTTCTAGATTTGTATTATTTGTATGTTATTTGAAGACGTAAACACTGAAACATACAACTCAGAATGTGTCTGTAGGTCTCAAAGGGTTTCTTCATTTATTAAATATTAATTGAGCAAAGGAATTGACTGGACTGTGTGTATTGGAAAAACTATAATCCTGTTACATTAACATAAGCTATTTTTTTAGAAAATGTAATTTCCTTGGCCTCACTCGAATACCTGTACTGGCAGACACACACAGTCTCATGGGAGAAACTCAACACAGGTATAGGACTTCAATCATCCAACATGACGGCTCCTACAAGGAAACACACTGCAAATCCCCGCAGGACTGAGCCCGTGGCTATACAACCCAGAGGCTGATTTGATTCAGCTCCTCTTTATTTAAATCCTCAGAGACTGTCACCTGCATGTCTGCAGGCAACAGAAGGGCCTCGTCAACACTACAAAAGATTCTATTGCAAAGAGCTTGGGGAGGAATTGGGGTGAACAAACCAATATACAGTATGCAGTGGATCTTCTTTGTTTATAAACAGGGTGGTGCGAACCCCTTGGAGACTCAACCTGCACACCAGCGGAGCAGCTCGGAGTCTTGCTCAAGGACAGCTGTTGAGGGAAGAGAGCATATCAGGGTACTTCTTTAAACAGAACAAGAGTGCATTTTAACTCAGAGTTTTTAAAACCTTATAAGCATATTTTGCTGCAAGTCCTCAAAACTGATGTCACATATGATAGCGTTAACTCATCCTGATATTATAAGCATAAAAAAAGTACATGCCAGTAAATTTCTTTATTCAGATAATGGTTAGGGGTCAGACTGACTTTAACATGCAAAGTGTGTAGGTATCTAAAGCTACTAGGCTTGGCCGAAAAAGTACAGCTGACAATTACTATGAGCAACTTACATTTACATTTAGTCATTTGGCAGACGCTTTTAGTCAAAGTGACTTACAAGGTACAAGGCAAAGGCAGAGTAAGAGATCCTAGGACGGTGATATTACCACTATCCAACCTAACCCAACATGCTTGTCTCCTAAACATAAAAATAACAAATTCAGGATGCAATGATGGCGTTGTGCTCAAAAATAATTGAAATGAATAGTTCATCTGTGGATTTAAACTGTAATTTAGACTTAATCTAATCTCAGACTAAGGGCATTGTGTTGAGATCAGGGCCCTGCGAGTCATAGGCTACCAACCGTTGCAGATATTCTCTTACTACTTGTTGCTGATCAGTTTTATTATCAAGGCTGTAACAAGTTTCCTGCCATGCTGCAAAATAAAGTTGAGCGCAAACAGATGTCTCCCTGATGGTACTGTGTAATGAATTAGACTCTACCCTAAAACTTGTATAGTATTAAGCGATTAAAATGTAATTTTTACCATGAGCTTCCTACTCCCAAACATGTTTTTTACAGACCTACAAACCTACATTCATTCCAGAGGTGACATTTACAAATCAATTCTCTACCTTTGAGAACAGTTTGGTCTGTAAATAATGGAATGATAATGTGTTTTTTGGCATTTGACCTCTCTACGCCACCACATTACATTTGAAATGAAACACTCAATTAATTCTTAAATAGTTAATTCCACAGTTTTGTCAAACCCCTTGAAATTAAGGCCAACAGTCTTGACTTTGCTAACAGCTTGAGTGTTTCATTTTGAATTTAATTTGGTGGTGTGCACGATTCAATCAAAAACAGTTGCCTCTGAACATCCAGAAAGCAATTCCAAATTGCTACTATATACTGACGATTTTTAGAAGACATGACTCGTTGATAACCATAATTTGTAGGAACAAATGCAAACCAAAGCACGCTAGGTTAGAAATAGCACAAGTGTCTTAATAAAAGGACAGTGAATCAACTGCTGACAGGTGTTAGTAACATAAAAAATAAGTAGACGATCATATGCAAAGGAACGTCTCTTTTTGTGTGCTTCAAAGGTTTTAGACGGTGAAGGTCGAAGGCACAGATGCTGTGAAGTGTATCAGGCTGTGAGTAATCAAACAATATTTTACTGGTCTTTTTTACAGGATTTTGAATGAAAATATGAAATGACACCAGTGCTACCGTTTCAAAAGCTAAACTTCATCTTTTTGAAATGCAGCTACAGTGTAAACACAGTCTCTGTACTGTGCACAGACTGTCGGCGCTCTACCTTTCTATCACCCTCTACCTTGACTGATCAAAGAACAAAAGACACATTCAATATTTATAGCAATGTAGAGAAAAAGCTGAAGAGTAACACACCAAAACCAAATGATGGTGGAAAGAGGGAGAGAGAGAAGCCTTGGAGAAAATACCAATGTACAGAAAATGAGAAGTGAAAATATGGACAGAAGAAGAAAGAGCAGAGGACCGAGGTGTTAGGACAGAGACACAGACTGGCGAAGGAAGGAGAGGTAAATAGTGGGGTGATAAAAAGTGAGTGTTAAAGTTGAATGAGGAAATGATGGAGTGGGAAAAGAAAGAGTATGACATTGACACAGACAGTAATGCATTTGAAGGTGGAGAAGTCAGATTCCCTGAGGGAGGGGAATTCACTCACACACACACACACACACACACACACACACACACACACACACACACACACACACACACACACACACACACACACACACAAAGATGTACACATTCAAGGGAATTCTTTGTCTCAGGACTCAGTTACACAAATGACAAGTGGACTAGTTCCTAAGTGGCACGGACACGTGATTTAAGAGGATTTCTGGCATTTCTTTACAGGATTCTCTCTAAGAATGAAGTAGGAATTAAAATTAAAAAGAGTCTGGACCTGAGGTTTTTCAGTGTTTTTACTGTTGCATTAATAGCAACAGATTCTACGTTAATATTTGGAGCTCATTCCAACAGCTGTGTCTGGGTATTTATTCAAGTTGGTGTCAACCATCAACAGAACGATCAGCTGCTAATACTCTCTACTCTCTCAGTGATTGTCGTCCCCTTTTATTATTATCATTTTACCTAAAGATGTTTTTTTACCTCATGCAGCCTCAGCAGTTCTTTCTTTATGTCTATGAATTACAGCGCCGCTCTGATGACACAGTAAATGTAACCAAATGTTTGTCGAACTGCTTTGAAACTCTGAATTGTGCAAGAATTGTGCTAAGTTGTTCCCATTTGCCTCTGAACTGTCCATGTTATGTTGTGATTTTGCATCGGGTACTGCTACAAAACATGAGTGCAGACATCCACCACCGCACTACGAATAATCCGCCCTTCCAAGTGTGCAGTCAACCCAGCCATAATGGATGGACCAAATGAATTTGTTAATATTCAGACTGAGGATTTCTTAAATAACACAAAAGGCAACAAACTCCCATGTTTTACTAATTAAAAACTAATATGAAAAGGTTTGCTGAGAATTTTACTCTCATTAAGTAATAATGTTAGAAAGAATAATGAGCTGAAGATACTTTAGTGTCTGTTTCCTTATTATTAATAAGTATTCTAAGGTTCTCATGTTTTGACAACTATATGATACCCATACAAATCTGCCTGTTCTGTAGAACATTAGAAGGTAAAGTGAGTTCATACAACATGCCGAAGTAACTAATAACGTCCTCACGTTTGGACTTTAATACTTCTACTGTATATACACTACAGTATATACACCTGAGACTTTGGTTGATATTTGCACTGAGGGGATAAATCATAAATGACTACAACCAGATTCCAAACATTCTGGCTGTTTGTTGACACACTGTGAGCATGTTTTAAACATATGTATTCAATAATAATAAAATATTTAAGACTAATTCATGAAGCCAAGAGGAAGTGAACAAAATGGAGTGATGAAGGTGGTAGAAGCAAGAATTTAGAAAAAATGTTTGATTTTAACCCTGGTTTCAGGACAAAAATTTGGACCAACAACAAAAAAACTGAATAAAATAAAAATACTTTTTAATGAATTTAATAATGATTGGGGAATGCAAAATTATTGGCTTAGCATTGGGCTTTTTTTCATTAAAGTTTGAAATCAATAAATAATCTCTACATGCCTCACTGAACTAATTTAATCCAGACAGTAGTTAGGTGCTAAATGAATTATGAACAGATAAAAGATAAAACAGGATAAACTACTTCACAGTGTTTTCCTTTTAGTAAAAACTCACACTTAACATGATGAAATTTGAGCCACCGGCTTAACCCATCAACCAAACTAGTTATTCAACACTAATAAATTAATTACAGCCAACTCCACATCACCCACTCCTCCCTTTTACCCCGATACCGTGGTACATTTCTTCCAAAATAATCTGGTCGGATACTTTTTCTAACTTGATGTTTTCTTTTCTGAATTAAGCGATTCACCATTTTAATGCACTTAAATATCAGTATATAAAACCAAATTAAAACCAATTCAATAAAAATACAATTTTAGAATAGACAAAAGACCAGCACCTGTTGGATACACACAACATCATCCACACTTGCTTACACATACAGTAACACACACACACACACACACACACACACACACACACACACACACACACACACACACTGTTTTCTCTTGCACAGACAGACATGTACACAAGCACACACATACAGTATAAAGGCTCCGCTGGGGCCGACAGGTAGCCCCTGCTGAAGAGTTCACATCTAGTTCAGGTGATGTATCAAAGTAATTACACACACACACACAATAAAGCTCATGTGATGCATCTGAGTGATTAGATGTACCACTGAGCCCCAAAGTGTTTCTCTTTTTTCCTTCCTCTTCCTCCACCTCTCTCTCTCTCTCTCTCTCTCTCTTGAACACACACACACACACACACACACACACACAGAGTTCAAGTGAAGCATCAGTGTAATTAATTCAAGCTCAGCTGGGTGTCACACACAAACAATAAGAGTTTTGGTGAAGTCAGTTATTATATCTTTGCTGTGCTCACAAATTTCTGTCTCTCTCTTTCTCACACACACATATTCAGTTTAGATCTAGGCATAATTACTCCTAGCTTTTCTCTCATTGGTCACAGGTGTTGCCTTCAAATTAGTGTAAATGAAAGCCATTAATCGTTGCTGGAGGCAAAGCTGAAAGAGAGTGATTAGCAACAACACAGTAGGCATTCTGCAACAGAAAAATGAGTCCAGGTAGGAGATGGATGGGTGGATGAAAGCATACATTGATGGATACAATGGGCACATATTCAGAGAAGCACACTGCTGTGCATTTTGATTTTTTTTGTACATTTCTATTTTTCCTGTCTTATTTTGTGGCTTCCTGCTTTTTTATTGCTCTACTGCCTGTTTTTGAATGCTGGCATCACTTTGATAGGCATACGTGACTAAAAATTGGCCAGAGCACACCCACAGCATATGTAATACTGTACCACTGTACTTTTTACTTGAATGAATTCATATACTAACAATAGAAAATACACCCAATACAGTTTTAATTTAACATTTTAATAAGGAGAGAAAATATTCTAGACCCTCTGAAGAAGGGCCCATTAAAACAAGGCATGCACGGGAACCACGAGGCTACCAGTGTGCTCCACTATTTTTCCTAAGTAAAAGCATGACTACACTGCAGCAGCATTCGGGGCAGGGGTGGATGGATGAATTGGTCTGGGTCTAGCAGAGTGTAATGCAAAGTAATGAGAATCAGACAAATAACAAGTGTCATACTTGTAAAAACTGAAAGAGGGAGAAGGAGAAGTTGAAGGTGGAGTGAAGGTTGGAAGCTGGAAGCCTGGACAGAGATGGAAAAAAAACATTACAGAGATGGAGGCAAAGATGAATTGAGGTAAAGATAGATTGAGGCAAAGATACAGGGGTTCATTAGAGAGAGAAATGGCAAGTAATTTACCTGTGTAGATTGATGGATGCATTTAGTGTCGCCTATGTATATGAGTGAAAAATGGTTAAATGAATTAACTGATGATGGATCCTTGTCTTTCATTCGTGTGTGAAAGACACTGATGCTATACATCAACTTTTTACTCATCATCACTCAGGCCTCAAACTCTATTGATTTGCACAATAGGGTGCTCAATTTACACCGATGCAGTAAGTTAGGTTAAACTAACATGGCTTTAAACTTTTCTTTAACTACACTAATCTCAATTTAGGGGATGGGATTTGGTTTACGTTGTGGCCATCAACAGTTCTTGATTCTGATTGTTTGGCAAGTGTCCATTAATTTGATGTAAGGGACAGCGCAATGGACACAGGTGCTTTCTTTCCATTTTAAAATCAATGCAGCAGCTCACACGAAAGTATGACAACTGCAGGAAATAATAATAGGAGATAGGAGGTTTTCACCTGGCATTAGAAGGTTGGAAGGTAAGAAGACACTGGGTAGGACACTGGCATCGCATGCTGTGCTCCCTGCTGTGTCAGTATCACACGTCTACTCTACTTAACAACCTCCTCCATCACTGAGCAACCATCACCAAGGTGACACGGTGAAGCTGTCACTGCCATACCCTTGGAGGCTGTCACTACGGCAGCAGACTGCTGTGCATGCTATGCCAACAAGACAAGGTAGTGGGAAAGGATGAGAGGAGGTTATAAGCTCCAGATCAACATGAATTCTGTTTTTTCAGATTAAAAAAAAAACAAAAAAAAAAGAAACATCTGAAGAATGGATCAAATATGTGAAATCAAGCAAACATTTGAGTTGGGTTTAAAAAGAGAAAGACGAAAGAAAGAAAAAACAGACGTTAAACATTTAACTTTGAGTTTCTGGCAGAGGTTGGATGGCACAGTTGCTGGCATCCGGCCCAAATTCTACAAAGTTGATGAGTGCTGCAGAGGCTTTCACTCTGCTAGTGTCAACAGTGGATATCTCTACAAGGCTTAAATCTTTTCCTCACATGTGTGTATGTGTGTTTAACAGGCTGTAAATAATTGACTGATAGAGAAGACAGACGGTATTTGCTCGTCTATCAGTCAACAGTAACAGACCAGAACAGTCTTAATATTGTAAGACTGACTGAGGCTACACACCAGTGATATGGCAGCGCTGCTTACTATACTAAACAGGATTAAGCTGGTTTAAACATAAGTTTTTAAAGTTATGAGAAACTTTATTGTTTCAATATATATTGAAAATAAAAAGACAGTGTTCGATCACGTTTATCTGTGGCACCTTTAGCTTGACATGGTGGTCGAGCTACTATTCTCAATGATAATCAACACTACAAACATCCCCTTGTAGAAAGTATTTTCAAGAAGCTAATTTGTCTAAATCAATGTTTCTTGAAATTAGCACAAAGATCCAGCCACGTCAAAAACATGTTTTCAAACCTAATCAGAACACACGTCTGCAAGCTTCAAAGTTAATGTGGCTTTAAATATAAAAATAAGGTTAAATCTTAAACATACACATGAGTTCCTATGTCTTAGTTTCCTTTTGCAACTATAGACACTTAACAGGAAATATAGGGAGAGGGCAACTGAGGTCTCTAGTGTGACTCAAACTGGAGACACTGAAAATTAAAGTCAGTCACTTAATCCCCGAATCAACAGAGCACGCCACATTTTAAACGTCAAGCAACAAAGACCTGATAACCTTGAAATAATGGATTCTTAAAACACTCCATTTTAGACAGATGGATCAAAATAATACACAAGCAAATGAGGACTTATTCTAAGATGCAGAACATTAAAATCAATTTAAAAATAAATATGAGGGACAGTGCTTTGCAGCAGTGAAGAGAGAGCAATAAAAAAATGAATAAATAAATCAGCATATAATCACCTCCACTTGATTGGTATTTAAATGTAAAATTGTGAATATGCTTCACTTTTCCATGTTACTGTTTAATCCATAAAAAAGCATGACATTTCTTCCTAAGGTACAGAAAAATGGATCTGCTTTGTCATTTATCTGTTTAGTCAAGTCACACTGATACAATTTCAGGATCCAAAAAACTGGTCATCACAGTGCTTAACTATCAAATGGTTAACAGTGAAATCTAGTCACTGACTCGGGGAACCAGATACCATTCAGTTGTTATAATGGGCTTTATCCTATTTTTTATGCTGTATGCCACAATTATCTCCAGGCCCCGACGTGTCCCTTACCTTGTACTGAGCCCTCAGCTTCTCTGTCTCTGATGGTCCTCCGGTTGTGGAATAACTCCCCATCTATGTGGAAAACGTGTTTGTAGCAAGGTAGAAACTGGTTGGATCATATTGTTAAATACAAAAGAAGTTTTTTGAATGTGGATTCCCACACTTTCAACAGCAGCCACACTTCCTGGTTTTACTTTGACATGTGATTATCTTAGCCAATCAGAAGCTAAGTGGACAACTCTCAGACACATGTCAGTAAAATATAAATGTGTAAATATTCAACTGTGAAAACGCTAAACATTTAATTATAATTTTAGTGAATTGACTCAGCGTTAGGTTAACGCGTCGCCTGCACTAACCTATCTAACCCTTCCATATCTTAAAATATATCTACTAAATATCTTCCTACAAATCACTGTGCTGTTCGCTGTCCCCACTATCTGAGTCTTGTAATGTTGATGATAGAGTGTATTTAGAGTAACTCTGGATGGTGTCTGCTAAATAGCAAAAAAGCACTGTGTGCCTTCCTTCAGGTTACATTATGCATGCCAGTCAGCCCATCAATCACCACCCTGCCAGCACACCAGTAACATTCACAACACTCTAAAGAGTAGAATAAAGATGAGGGACTGCTCGCATTTACAGTGTGTCGACAGCAACACTTTGAAAGACAGATGGACTTGACACAAGGATAAAAAGTTTGCTGATTTTTTATTTCCCTTTTTTTGCCTGTGGGTAAATAGGCCAAGAAAAAAAATGTTTGATGTTTGCTCTGCCAATATGGCTTCTGCTTGATAACTGCACAGGCGAGGCAGGAGGCACTCTCCTGTAATCCTCCAATGGGATTTGGGAAAACAAAGTAGACCAGGAAGGGCCCACGCTGTGTTGGTGATGAGTGGTAATCATGAGAGGATGGCGAGCGCATTTTATTAGGGAAGAGCGGGTCAGGAATGAGAGCACTTCTGAAGCATGCAAGCACAATCACACAACACGATACACAGTGACACCACATCACTCGTAAAGTGATGATGACGCTCAAGAACAGAGGGTGGGCATGGTGTCGCCAGCTGCCATTACTCAAGTAGGCAGAAGAAGTGTAAAGGTAACGGTTCCACGAAGGCACGTCACTTGTGCTGCCACCCTAACCACCAGTAAAGGCCAGTAGCACTACTACAGGCATAATATCTATGCAAAGTGAATATGAGGAGCTCTTCAGACTAATTCTCTAAATCTAAATCACACTGAAAATACCATGGTGCATTTTCCCCCAAATGCCATTTATAGATATTTAGTGCTGAAAGGCAGACGCAACACACAAAGAGAAGAAAGAACATGTCCTGCTTATGAATCAAAACACAATGACACAAACACTGAGACCTCATCTTCATGCAAATATTTCAGAATGGCTTGACATACTGATAAACACTCAAAAGGCTGTGAAAATATCTTATCAAAACCTTGGTGGGCAGTGCCAAGACCAGTGTTTAGAAAGTACAAAGACTCGCAAAGGTTAATGGTATTCCTCAGTCCACAACAAAAATATCTTAAGTTTTTAGAGAAAGCCACCGGGGTGTGGTGGGGGATAATTCAAGCGCTGCTCTGTGTGTTTAGAGATGAAAGGCTGTGTAAATTTGAATTTATATTTCTGTCCATCAACGCTGTCAGAGACTAAGATAACGGAAAAGTTCACATTTTAGTTTTAGGTTTACATTTTGGCACAAAAGGTTTAAAGTTTAAAGTTCTGAAGGTCAATTAATGGCAAACTAAAACAAAATCTCCATTTTGAATCCAATTAGGTTTTAGATCTTCAGTGCATTTCATTTTTGTTAACTTATAAAACAGCTGTATTACATTTTATAGACTTAAGAAGTTTGTTGTTTGTGTTGTGATGCTGGCCTCCTGGTTCTCCTGCTAGTTTCATGCTGCACAGAGAAACTGGTCTACCTTCCAACAGCTTGTTCATTCCCATGATTTAAGTTGCTTTCATCAATTTGAGTTGTTGTTTTGTAATCACACTATAATGAGTAGTAATCCTTCAACAGAACCCATTTGCTTTTATTTTAAGGTGACTTTATGCTTTGATGCAGTAAGATTGCTATCTGTCATTACTTAAAACCAGTTCACTAACACAGTATGTGTTTGATAGTGTGACAATCACATTAGGCACGTTTGTCTAATTTCTGGATACACCCCCCTTCATCTTAACACGATCAGCGCTGCGCTGCCTGCATGGGACGATGCAGCCTTTCTTTTTACTAACCTGAAAGTATTTTAACTGGCCTAGTGGAGCTGAGCTATCAAATCTAATTCTGCACCCTCTGCTGATCCGCACAGCCTGACTCCCCTCTGCTTGCCCTACAGTGACCGTAATCACAGATACCCCACATCTCCATATTATCAAGTTAGCGTGCAGCTAGGTGTTCTTCACATAAAACCCTCACAGTTTTAATTGAAGTCTTTCAAGTGGAGAAACACAATAATTACCCCTGCTGACCTTCAAGTTTCTCTTTCATCTCCTTACATCTCATTTTCTTTCATCATCCTTGTAACAATGACTTTCTTATTCTGTTACTTCTTGTATCTTTTTTTTTTTTGCCTTCTTACCTCTTTCCTTTCTTCGAGTTCCCATAAAACACTTATCCCCAGAGAAACATACCTACATACATGTACACACACATATATGCAGGCACAGAAACACCACATTCCTTCCTGCAGACATTGTTGTTGTGCCACCTTAAAGCCTATAATTTGTGGAGAATTATTCTGTTTTGTCCTTTAAGTGGCACATTGCATCTCTCCGGGGCCTCGAATGTGATAATAGCTGTCTCTTAATAACAATCGCTTTTCTCTTTGGCTGGGTTTATTTTGACAAACGACGCGTCTGAAACACGCAAACAGATGTGACCTTAACCAAGCGCTTGGGGGATTTGTGTATTTGATTAGGTTTGAAGGGAAGAGTCATGAATATTTTGAAGCAAAAGAGAGGGAAAAAAGGTGACTAACCTGTTCTCATTGTCAGGGCAGTGCATTCATATGGAATTGGCAGGGTAGAGCTAAAATAAAGTTACTACACACACACACACACACACACACACACACACACACACACACGTATATTTACTTATTTTTTTTTTATTGATTTGCATGAGTAAGTTTGTTAGATTAAAAGAAATTAGTGGCAGTGAATGTGTTATAGAAACCCACCAGGCACGAGTAGAAGGGACGACCACTCACAGTGGAGCAGAGAGGACGTTGTATTTGTTTTCAGACAACAATGTTTGATGCATGTAGCAAATCTGCCAATTTTATGGACATTATAAGCCATTTATCAAACACCTGCTGAACGAGCAAAACAAACTTGCGCCTCAGTCTGCAGTAAACTCTCAGCGTCCCCTGTTCATCCACTAAACCCATAACGTGATTATTACGCTAGCTGTGTTGAAATGTTGTGAATGACTAGAATAATACATATTTTATCAGTCAGTTGGTAATGAGTTGCGTATGTGAAGCTTAAATGAATTCACGTGGACTTTAAGGCTCAGTCTGATGGAGGTTATCCAGCAGAGAGTTTGTCCTCATCAGGAGAGGAAGATGTCCCAGACATCAGTGTAAAGTGAGCTCATGCACCTTTTTATTGAGTAAAAAATGTGAACTCCTAAACTTTTGGTGTTCTGAGTGTGGGGTGAAGGAGGGAGGTGGCTCACAGTATACTGTATTTTCATCCCCAAAGAATGAGGCTATGCTTTTAAAGGCTATGCATGTGTCAGAAAATTAAACCAGCCTCTAGTTTCCTACCTCAACGGTTTGTAATGTTTACTGGAGAATGGTTCACCTTTTCACATTGTGGTCATTAAGGTTCAACACAGACTGGCTTCTTCTCACTGTTGCTACTGTCCACAGATGCCACTATGTTGTGTAGTGTGGAAGCGTTTATGTGTTCACTGTGTGAGTAGCTCTTATGGAGGGAAAACAGAAGTATGAACTGGCCTCAAGGAAATTAATTATGTAATTCAGTCAGTTACATGTTACAGTTATTAGGAATGGAGGCAGTGTCATGTTTTGTCTGCACAGAAATGGTCATGTTAACATTTGGACATCAGAAACAGCCGGGGGATATTTTAGTATTTTAGTGAATAACAGGCAAAAATAAACTCATGAGAATAAAAAATATCACTACACTTTACAGTAAAAATATTGCTGTTAGTAGTTGGTATCGACTAGTAGTCAGTAAATGTAAACTCTATTATGAACTAATGCATATTTAAACATCTAATTTTTTTTTCAATTTTATTCACGATACAATTCTCAAAACTGACTTTGGTCAAACAAGAATGTGGAAATACACAATTTAGCCATTAATTTACTGTGTGTGTGTGTGTGTGTGTGTGTGTGTGTGTGTGTGACACTGGTGGCAGATAAGGTCACTGCACAGGATTTGATGTATGCAGTCTGCTGCAAAATGACAACAGTAATTTAATGACACACACACACAAACGCTGTATATAATAGCTGCTGAAAATGAAGCATTGCAGGAGGTGAAAACTAACCCAGAGGATGCCAATTAATGTAAATAATATATAATCGATTAAGTATAAAGAACAAGTCATGAATATATATCATTTATTTTACACATCAGGTGAAAATCTTGTTGTGAATCCAACTTTGGCTCATGACACACACTATACCTACTGTATGATACCGTGGTATTTAATGGATATTAAACAAGAAGCACATGAAGATTCACTCCTCACAGCAAACACAGTCAGATTTTGCTATTAAGAATGTTCTGAACACTATATGCAGAAACCAACTCTTAAGATCTTCCATATTCAAACTGAAGTGGAAACCAATGCAATTATGGCGTCATTTAAAGCCTAAAAACAAATATGGGTGAGCTAGAAAGATTATCCAGTGATTGATGTAATGTCAGACATAAATAAAACATTTTCAAACATGTACACTAGCACATATAGTTACCCACACGCTGACGCCATTGCTAATGAGAGCTACAGGGGAAGCTATTGCTCCCTTGTCCTCCATGCTTGGCTGCAAACAGGATAAATATGGACTTATCCACAATCCTCAGTGGAATGTGGCGACCTTTCCTAACCTTCCTGCTGGTTGCCTCTGTTTGTGTGTGTGTTTTTAGTGTATGTGCATGTTCAAGTTCATGACATTATTAACTATAATGGGCAAATTGTCCTACAACAAGGTACAGCACACAGTATATTTAAGAGGTACACAGGATTCAGTGAATAATTCTTCTAGTGCACTTTTACATTGTAAAACATGTACTAATTTTTGCTAGTTTGCCTTATAACAAAGAACAGGAGGAGAGGGTGTTTCCCCACAGCTGTTACAGGTACAACTCAAGATTAAACCAACAATATACAGAACAGTGTGGTTTGAAAATAAAACCCTCAACATAGTTATACTGTTATATCACACCTTAAAGGCACAATAAAGAAAAAAAGTAAAATAATCAACGAGGTTAACACATTTTTTTTTTATTGTTACCTAAAAAAGCATTGAAAAATAAGTCTCCTTTAACACATTTAGACATTTGGCAGACGCTTTAGAAAGTGACTTAAAAGTGAGATACAAGGTACAAATGAAGGCAGGGTAAGCGTTAGGAGGTCTTTCCTAAGGCCCCCTACTGGTGGTGCTACCTACACCTACTATAAAAGCTAACACTAATCCTGACTGTGTTAGCAACTGCTTCTAAATGTTTGAAAATGCATTTGGACAATGAGCTGTAGCAACAGATTCAACACAACACATTCATGCAAAAAGGATCTTATAATGATTATGATCTGTCTGATACAACATATTTCTAAGTACTGCATTAATTTCAATGGAAAGTGTGGTTGGGGGTGGATGGAGAGCGTTATAATGTGCAGGACGTCCATGTATGGTGCAGGTAAGAAAAAAACTTTGGTGAAGGTTTTCGAAACAGTGATTTTGTTTAAAGAATCGAGTTTTAAATTATTTATTTCTCTATGAAATTAGACCATAAACATAACCATAAGTCTTGTGAGTGTCTTAACATGACCATAAAAACCTTTATTACAATTACTGTTACAAAACTGGATTTAACTCTACAATCTACATATTTGAGAAGGGTTCAAATTCATTTATAAAGTATGAAAATGTGCAGAACATTTACCACATTAGTGGAGGTCTCGAGTCCAGTCATATGGATTTATGACAGTTTTCCAGGTGGATGATGTGATGAGGACTTTGGGGTGGGACAGGACAATCACAGGAGCAAAATAATTTATCCTTCTTCGATGTTTGTGTGCTTGTACTCTACTAACCTTGAGCTGAGTCTATAATTATCCGTCTACTTTGCACACATCGACCCTGCAAACATTAGTTATTACATCCTCACTCTACCGACACCATCATTCAGATATTGACATTAGTAACACACACACTCATTTTCAGTGCACTGCCTTTTACAGCCATCCATAATTTTTATAGATAGATCGACAAATACACATCTCAATTTTTTTTCCTGCGCCACATGCACCTAGTAATCATTCTGAGACTGATGGATAGAACACACACACACACACAGTCTCACCAAGTGATATATTAACGCTAAGGTCCCTGCAGTAACCTGTCACTCAACCCTGCCCACTTGACCCTTCTATGTGAACTGTGTGTGTGGGTGGGTGTACTTGACCCTGACATGTTGCAGCGCTGAATGTTAAACAGATTAGTCAGTGATTGATTCAGCCTTTCCTGGTCAATTGGCATTTAGTGAGAAATGATCCACCATCCTGATACCTCACTCACAGCAGGAAGGCTGTTGTAAACTACTGTATTCTGAGTTTATTATCTATATTCGAAATGACACAATACACGTCCACATTGATGTGTATCTCTGGTTTTTACAGATTAGTTTAATGAATCAGGAGATCATGCACATCTTTCTTCAGAGGAAGTATGTGGAGCAGATTGGGATTCGTGTTACAAACTCTGGGAAGGATTTCCCCCCTCTGGACAGGACAGAATGTCTAATGGGGTCATCATGACCTGTCAGCTAATCACGTCCCTGTGTGACAGCCAATCATTCAATCAGATAAATTTATGACAGCTTCAGACCACATTCCCACTTCTGCCCTGTGGCTGTGTATGGTGTGTGTGTGTGTGTGTGTGAGAAAGAGAAAAAGACAGAGGGAGGAAGAGATTGTGTATTAGTGTCATCAGCGGTCTTGATGCTGGCTGTAGAACTGAACTTCAGCATTTTTAAAGACGTTTTTACAGATAAAACAGAACCTGTAAAGAGTCACAACTGTTTCTATTGTGCAGTTGCAAATGAATCTGCTTCCACCTTCCAATCTATTGACTCAGTCTCACTTCTTATTTCCTTTCAGTTGAGAAGAAACTCAAACTTAACCTGCCTATTTGCTTAATCACATTTATAAATTAATTAATTCATATTTTTATCCTCTCCGTATGTACAACATACACAGAATCACCTAACAGCAGCCTCCTACCAACTGTTTTCACTCAGCTAAATCAAGCCCATTTACTTTCAGTGTGTGTCTGCGAAACATTTTTTGATGGAAGTGGAAGCAAAGTGTCAAGACAACAGCGACGGTAACTGGTGTCATTTTTAATTTTTATGGATAATTTCTTTGAAGAGCTTAATGAACGCCCCAGTGTTGTAAACATCCATTTGATGTAATTACTTCTATAATGCACTCAAAAATGACTATTTTTAATGACTCCCATAATTAACATATGCAGGTGTGTTTTCGAGGAAGCAGTTTTACTCAAGTGATGTTCAGTTCAACTTAGTTTGACTTTGTTTTAGTTTATTTCGTTCTTTCTATTTCATCTTAACATTCCCTTTTCTTAATGTTTCTTATTTCTATTGTAAGTTTTCTTTTCTACTTACACTTTTTTTGTCCTTCTTCTGTTTTATTTCTTTCCATCTTACATCACCTCTACCTCTCTCCTTCTCTCTCTCACCGTCTTGCAGCCTTGTCATGAGTCTGTCGATCTGTCAGACAGTTACGCTTCTACGTGACAACGAATCATCCAATCAGACCAGCTGGTGACAGCTCCCGCCACAGTGCAGCACCTTCCCCAACAAGGTAACAGTTTGCTGCGCTGCGAGGTTTTTTTTTTTGTGTGTGTATGTGTGTCTGTATACAAGTGTGTTTTATTATAGTTTCAGAGTGAGTGTGTTTGGGGTAATGTAGGGAGAATATGTTGTGTAACTGACACCTTGTGTGTGTAGTGTTGGAAACTGTGCGGCTGAGTGTGTATATTTCCCACATGTCCACAGGTAACACATATAATAAAGTGGGTCATAGGCTCAGGTTTATATCAGGTATTTTCTCATATGACAGCAGTACTGGCATGTTTTAATGAGCCCGGATCCACAGAGAGACTAAATCTGGATCCTGTGCTGGAAACCTTAAAGTGATAATCCTCAGGATCCTTTTGTGAGGGGGCAGGAGCATGTGTTCTTGGTTTCCACGTGCGCTCATAACTGTGCTCATTACTTCTTGTCTGCATTTCTTTTGTTATTGTTTTTTTTTTTTTTTTTTGCATTTCACTGACCAGAGATCACCTGTCAATCAAGATGTGTGGGCGTTATACAGTTACATACTTCTCCCTGGACTTTCTATCACGTTGGACTGATTTATTGTGTGTGCTGAGTGATTGAAATATTAAACTACTGCACTTGTTTTTTAGCTATGCAAGAACTTTAAACCTGTCACATGTCACGAGTCATTTTCATTAAACATACATGTGACGACTAAAATGACAAATCTGAAAAAACAAGTAAAGAAATATAATAAGCACAGGAGGTCACAAAATGATTTTAAAGCGGTGAGAATAATCAAATGCATTATCTGTGTTTGTGTGTTAGTGCGCCCCACCACCATTATCAAAACGTGAAAATATCTTCAATTATGGCATCATTCCTCCAGACAAGTGGGAAAATAGGGTCATTGCAATGTCATCTGGCAATGCATTTCACCAGCCGATCAGAAAAGGATATGTCTGACTGATTATTTTGTAATTAATAAGGAATGATTGATTAATCACCCTCTTTCCAAAGGACCACTGTGTTTGCCAAAACATATGATTATCTCAATCATTCACAACGCCGCCCTCAGCCGTAGTCACACCTTCATAAAATCTGAAGGCAGTTTGCCTGTATGTGGACAACGTGCACTGTCGCAAATGTTAATTTCTTATAGTAACTGTAACGTCAGTCTACAGTACAGGTTTAAATCCAAACACCCATCCCTGAGGTAAATTCATTCTGTCCCATGAACTCCCTTCAGCTCATCTCTCCCTTATTTCATCACAAAAACCAGGAAGTAGAATGGGAGTTTTACAAAACCTCTACATTTCCTAAAAATAAAACCTCCCAGACTTCACTCGTCTGATTCTTTGTAGACATACGTTCAGTCCACCTGGTTGGTTTTAATGTTGATGGATGGGGGTCCATCCCTGATTGTAGTATGAAGTAACACACTCAGCCTTAAGTGATGCAGTTGTTGTTAGAATACTTTCTACTTATATTTTGCTGTCATTCATTTAATGAAAGGTTTTGTGTTTTTGAACTCCTCCTGACCTCTTACTGTCGCTACTTCTCAAATAATATTTAATCGTATCCCTCTTGTCACTCTCTCTTCCTCTTCTTTCCCTCTTGCTTTCGTGTTGCCTGTTATTGCTGTGTGAATTCAGTGGCTGAAGCCTCTTTTCTGTGCTTTATTTAACTCTGGACAACCGGGCTGACATCTTTCTCACCCTCTGGGATAACAACTGTTACTAATCACTGCCTGGTGCAGGGACGTGGAATAGAGAAATGACGCTGCTAGTTTTTTTCATCTTTCTCAAATGCAGGAGAATTGTTCAAACTAATAAAGGTAAATAGGGCAAACAGTAAAAACAGAGGGAGGACAATTGAGATAAAAGAAAAAACACAACGCAGGTGGATAGTAGTAAGATAAAAGAACATTTGAGAGGCAAATAAGAAGAGCGGAGTTGTAAAGTAAAGGGTAAATAGAAAGTGAGTAAAGAAAGTAAAGTAAAAGCATAAAGTTTGAGGTAAAAGGCGCTTAGACAGGGAGAAGCGGTTAAAAATGAAATACAAGCAGAAAAAGGAATCAAAAGAAGAGATGAGCACGAATCGGGGAACATGAAGCAGAACTGAAAAGAGAAAGTTCAAAAGTACAAGGGAAACAGGTATGTTTCTCTCTCTCTCTCTCCATCCCTCCATCTTGATGAAGGGAACATGGCGAGCTGTCCCCAGTAAGCAGCGTTAGGAAGCTGATAACTTGCTGCAATCTGTCACAACACTCATTACTGTCTACCTCCAACACTCGGAGACGCAGAGAGGGATGATGGGAAGAGAAAGAGGGGAAATGTGGAGGAAATATGGGTAAAGGAGGGAAGGAGAGATGGTAATGAAAGAGGAGGAGAGAATAAAAGAAAGAGCGTACGGAGGGGAGAGGAAGGAAAAGACTAGAAGAAGAAGACAGAATGGAAACAGGAGGAGCAGCGAGGAGACGAGGGAGTTGAGCTCCTGATTTATGATCTTTCTCTTTCTCTCACTCATTTATCTACCATGATTTAGGTTTACTTTACGTGGGCATGTTCTTCTCTTTACCTCTTTTTCTTCCTTTCATCTTCTACCACATCAAACTTAACCTTTCTCCTTGTCCTAATTCTATATCTTCCTGTTTTCCCCTTCGCTCTGCTCCTCGTCCTTGTCACCACCCTCCGTCTCCTCCCCTCCCTTCTCTGTCTTTGCTTTCTTGCCTGTTAGTCTTGTCATCCCTCTCTCCCAGCCTTCGCTCTTCATCCCGTCCAGTTTAAACCAGTTTGTGTGTTTTCTAACTGAACGGACTGCACTGGGCTGAGCGTATTCCCTTATCAGTGTGAGCTGCAGCTGACTGACTGCGTGCCATCCAGCCGCTCTCTGGCAGCTTCCAACACTCAGCAGATGCCAGTGGAGGAAAGTCAAGGCTTGGTGCAACAATGCCGCCCCCTATTGGCATCAAGACATATAGCATCCCTTTTGTGCTGAGCAGGGGAGGAGAAAGACATCTGCTTGATGGTGACGAGAAGTTGTAGAAAGGTTTGTGACATAAAGTTGATCATTATTCAAGACCAGTTTGAGCATCAATAACGTTTTACACAACAGCTTCCTTACTTTTTATGACACTTGTACTGTGTATTATTTTACTAATTTTATTTCTAATTCACTATTTCTTTACTTTTTGTCTTTTATATGTTAAAAATTTCACCCATCAGATTTTTTTTTTCTTTATTTTTCTTTGATTAAATTTGTATTACTTCTTGTATGCATCCTTCTCTCCGTTTTGATGGCCTCATTTAGAAAGATGTTAGGAGACAAGACAAATAGGAGTTTCATTCAGATGATTTTGTGTGTTCTAAAATATTAAAACAATTTCACTCAGTGTAGAGATGGAGACAGATGAGATGGGCTGAAAGCAATAAGCAAAGACAAAAATTTGAGTCACAGGGGAGGCTGGATTAATGTGTGTCTTATTTCTCTGCTCTCATCTTCAATGAGACGACTTCACAAACAACACAGATGGAACAAAACACAGACATCATCAAGCTGGGGGTGTTACCTTTTGGTTATGAAAGGAGAAGAAGTCAGAAACTAGAATGAAAGATCAAAACCCAGAGTAAAAGACGACAATAACAGGCTTTTGATCAGCTCGTTAACCCTGTCCCTCCACAACACCACCATACATTCTTTCACTACTTTGATAGCCTGACCTCCTCCTTTCCTCACTCTGGTTTTGAGTGTTGTGAAGCCCTTACACATCAGTTTCAACTGGGTCACATATGAGAGGGGGAGACGGAATAGAGGAGAGAAGCAGCAGCTCTTTCAGCAGCTATTGTTGCCTTTGTGTCATCTCAACTTGTTCGTGTCAGCTGTCATCTCTTTATCTGACACAACAGCCTGATGTATCTTATCACTACTCATAAACAGAACATGAACAGAACTGATAAAGAGTGAGAGAGAGGCTGAGTGAGTGTGTGTGTGCACAGGGAGGGTGATTTTCACCAGTCAAATGCAGAAGGAATAGTGCAGTCAAATGTGTTGCCCATTGCCCACAGATGCCAATTAAAAAGGTTTATCTAATTAGAAACACACACGTGTGTCTACTAAATGTCAAAACAAGTGTTGTGGATTAGGATTCACCTTAAAAACTTAAGAACAAAGTCCATGACCAGGAACTAGATTGTCACATGAATGTGACACGTCAGAGAAATCAATCAGTTAAATTTATTAAAAGTGGGATTGAATGAGAGACAACAAGGAGCAGAAGAAGCACAGTGAAAGTAGAGAGAGGATTTCATGTGTAAGCTCATCCAAAAAGCACAGAGAGAGGTGGGGTGCGCCATAAAATATTAAATGTGTTTTTTAATATTTAATGCTGGAAATCAAAGACGTTTCACGCACACACACACACACACACAAACACACTCCTCCACAACACCACCACCATACACACAAAACCCTGCTGCATGTGCCCAATAATTCTAATAGTTCAGCATTTCCAAGGTTACAGACCTAATTCATCCTGAAAACTGGATCAGTATCAGCAGCACCGGTTACACCTGTCGACTGAATATCTTATGGAAACCAGTGAGTCAGTCAAACCATCCAATACACCTGTGTCTTGTGAGCATAGAGCCAACCTGACTTTACAATGAGTTACATCTACTACATACTGTAGGTAACCACACCCACTATGATAGCTGCAGCACAACATACAGTGCAGTAATAGTGTGTGATATTATGCAGGATATATGCAGCACTATACTTGATATGAACTGTATAATATGTTTGCAATTGTTTTGATACATTTGCACTGAACATTGTCCTAGAAGATGTTAAAATTAAACTTTCCACATCATATTTTGTACTTAATGTCCAAAATGTTTCATGTCTGATATCCATTGCTCATGATTCGTGGTGTGTGTGTGTGTGTGTGTGTGTGTGTGTATTTGATGCACTCTGGGCCTTCCAGGATGTTCTGAGGACCTTTGCTCAGGAACCTTGTCATCTGCGGAAGCGCCATCTCCTCTAGTCGGCCTAATCTCATCAGAAACGTGATGGCAGAAGCATATCGCAGAGCAGCATGCGCAACTGGGAAGACAGGGGGATGACGGATGGAGAGGAGTGGAGGGACGTGTGAAAGGGAGATAAGAAAATCAGTGTCTTTAACTTTACCTAGTCCACAGATTGTCTTGGAGAGTTGAAGACTCAGTTCCACTTTCTTTTAACCAGATGTTCCTTTCCATTCTCTCTACATCACTCACCTTCCCTTGGTTTCTTTCCTCCCTTCTTCTTACCTCTATTTGCACCTCCTTTCCTTCCATCTTCTTTCCTTTCCTGCCCTCTCATTTCCTATCATCCCACTCCATCCCTTTTCCTCAGAGATTTTCTCCCACAGGAAGCAGCAGGGGCTAATCGCAAAAAGCTGTTTTGAAACACAGCAGAGATGCAGCTGCACCCCGTCAGCCCCCTTCAAAACAGACAAACACCCACAAACCTAACGCTATCTCTCCGTTTCTTCTGCCTCTTTTCCGTCACTTCTGTTTGATTGCAGATTTCTCTCCCTCTCTCTCGGAAGATGTGCGTAAACACATGACATGCACACCTGCATAAACACTCTCTGGCTCTGGATTTATCAGCATCATCCTCTCCCCTGACCAGTCAACCAGAGTCATTGCAGAGCACTGTGTGTGTGTGTGTGTGAATAGCAGTGTTTGCTGGGGCGGCACTTTGGGGATCACCGCTATGAGAAGCTCAACGTGTTGAACTGAGTGGGCAGAGGCAGCTCACTCAAGCCTGGAGCTATAATGAGGCCTTGTAATAAACAGATAACACTGTTTGATTCTGCTCTGCTCCTCTATCTCCACTAGCTAATGCTCCTTTTTTTATTTTAATTGCAACATCCCGCTTGGCAAAACCACTCATTTTCTTTACAAAAAGCAAACGTCTCCCACAGCGGCAGAGAAGAAAGCAAAAACAAGCTTCCGGCATGCTTTTCGTTTCATGTTGTAATAAACTCATGAAAAGAAATATTTAGAGCCCAGCAACAGGGAGACATATTGCCTCCCAGTGTATGAGAATCTCCTCGGCATGAAATTGTTAAATGTGCTCTAAATAAGGTGGCGATGAAACGTAAAATGACTGGCTGGTATCAGCAGTGGGTTGGGAAGACGGGGGGAATGGCTCAGGCGGATTCTGGAGGAGATGATAAGTAGAATTGGTTCGGGAAGAAGGAAGGGGAGACGAAAGAGTGGTGAGTAGAGAGGTAGACAAGTGTAGAGGAAGAAAGTAGGGAAGGAAGCAGTGGGAAGAGGAAAGAAAATCAGACAACGAATTGAAAAAGAGGGGGAAGTGGCAGAAGGGCGAAGGCAGCAGATGGGAAAAGATGTTAGGATGAGAAGAGAAGGAGAGAAAGGAGGAAAGGGGGAGATTAGATCAGGTGAGAGGAGAGATGGCACAGATAAAGAAGGGAAGAATAATGATGAGACACAAAAAAGCAGAAGAAAGGAGGAAAGAAGAAATGTGTTGGGAGAGATGAGGAGAGATCAGGTAAGAGAGGAACAATGGAGGAGAGCAGGAGAATGATTCCAACAGGATAAGACAGGAGAAGAGAGAAAATAGCAAGAGATGAGATTCAGGGGAAGAAGGAAGCAGAGCAAAACTGAGGAAAAATGAGAAGTAGTGAGGCAGGAGAAGGTGAGGAGGCGAGGAGATATATGAGGACTGGAGGAGAGTATAGAGCAAACACAATGGATTTGGATGGCAGAGTTAGAGACCTCCAAATCCCCTGAAGAAAACAACACAGCCAGGCAGAGAAAGACAGAGCCCTGCATGAGGGGAGATAGAGGAAAAGCGCACTGGATTTCCACTCACAGCCAGAACCAGCCTACATTTTCCGCACTCTCTCCGGCCCTGAAAGCTACAACATTACCCAGCATTGCTTCAAAAAGCACACACCGTACAGTGGCTGAGTAATCCAAATTCCAAAGGCATGTAATTAGAAGAGTTAAATTGGGAGAGGGAACTGTGGCGCATCATGCAAGGCGGGCACTTATTTAGAAAACACCAAATCACCTCATGTTGAAAAGTTGCCCATCCGATTTTGCAGAGCACATTTTCATTACTGCCCGTACTGTGAGATGCTGTAAAATAACAGTATTTCTACTTACAGTTCCACGGACGCATGAGCTGAAATTTGTATAATTATGATTTGAAATGAATGTAACGGTGTAAACAACTTGTATAGTGGAATCTGCCACTTAACTTTTACTGGCCGTTTATTATTATTACTAGTGATCCATCAACATCAACAACAATAACAACAAGGGTCTCCAAAGAATAGTCCTCGTTCATTGTCCACATTGTCACAGTATGTGACATTTGGATGCTTCTAAAGCTTCTAAATGGGTGCAAGCGCTGCCTGAATCATTACTATAAAAGATGAGCAAATGTGTTTGAAGGATTTTGGTTCTATTAGGTCTGATGATGATGATCCACAACATACAGTATGTTGCACGTTCTGCTTCGTTCTGAATCATGAGTTCACTTCCAAGTTCCAGGTTAAGAGGATTCTACTATGGTGCAGCATTTAATTCTCGATTACAGTTAACACCTTTTGCACCTTCCTCCAGCTCACTGTCATCTGCCGTGTTATTCATCAAGCCAAACTGACATAAAAAAGAATCTCACAGCAGTTACTAAACTGCAGTATCACATGTTTTCAGGAGGTGATCTCTACGATATCGTGAGTAAGGCTCCACTGTGTTATATATTCCATATATGCAGAGAATGAGCTCTTCTTCTCTCCAATTGGCTGCATGTTAAATCTCCAGAAAAACTTGGATTATTTAATGCAAAGTAGCCAAAGTGGAGAGCAAATGGTTGCAGCTGAGTTATGAAGGAATTAAATATAAAAAGAAACACAACAATAAACTCAGTCACTGGGATATATAATGCATGAGTGCCCATAAAGAAAATATATAACCAAATGTCAGTGAGAGTGAAGTTATTTTTGCTATATGTGAACTTCACAGTCTCGCTGTTGGGCCAATGTTTACATCACTTTACATTTTAAATGAATCCATAATGTATGAGAGTTAACTTTTTTTTTTTTTATAGAGGCCATCTAACTGTTTGCTTCGCCCATTAGGAATAATCTGTTTATTGATTTGCATTTTAATGAAATGTATCAAGCTGTTGCTGTCTTCCATTATTCTACACTGAATTTTGTAGCAGTAACAATAAAGGGTACATTATATTATAGTAAAAATACACTCATACATATTCTAGTGCGGTTAAAGTTTACACTGGTATTAAACTGTGGAACAATTACCTTTGTGTACAACTGTGCATCCTTATTAGGACTGCATGTGTAAGCGTTGCACAGCATGTTTGTGCTTCACTGTGCAGGTTTAGCTGTTAACGATACGTCCGAATGCACAGAAACACAAACTGGGAAAGCTAAAGGGAATCATTAATATTTTTACAGTTACCTGACAAAAAGATATACAGTATTATCTTAAATATGAGACAAGTTTAAATGTGAAATGTGTACAGCTCTTCTACTAAAACTATTTGTCAGTCAGGAGGCAGCTGCGTAGCTGTCAGGGTGAACTATTAGGCTACCAATTCAAGACTAACTACTGCAATGACAGCAAATAAATGTTAAACTGTCTTTTAATAAATTCAATGATTTCCAGATCTTTCTCAGAATCAACAGTCCTCCGTTGTCAAAAAGCTTTGAGTCTTGTAGAGTAGAGCATTGATGAGACAGTTGGGGATCTACCGATGGACAGCAAATACGTTTTCCTATTTAATTCACTTTTCATTTCTATTTTTACAGGTTCTAGCATGAAACCGATTATGATGCGACAACAAGAGCAACATTGTGTGTCTGCAGCTAATATGAGTGGTGGGAGGTACAAATACACACAAACACTAAGAATATAAACACTCCTGGATGTGATCGGACGTGCACATGTTCAACTACATGACATTTACGAAAAGTCTAAACACTCAACTGTTCGAACGTAATTATTTTTATTAGTTTGATTTTATTCAATAAATGGTGCACGGATCCATCGAAGTAGAAATGTGTGGGTACGCTACACATGCACCATCACTAACACACACTTGGCTTACAGCAAATCTCATGCATATGAAGGAGCGTTGGCATGAGCCGTCCTGTGGGGGAATGTTAGCTCCTTATGCCCATGTCTCATTCTGATCCCCGAGGGAGGACGACTAACTTGCGGCCAACACACACACACACACACACACGCACATGCACACACACACACACACACACACGCACACACACACATCAAGGCAGACAGGAAAACAGAAAAAGGAGAGAGAACCAGAGGGGAAGAGGTGGGGGGGACACAATCCTCACAGTGACCTGGTGCCAAGCTAAATTCACACGTACATAAACACACGTACTGATGCCCTGGCTCCATTACCCATAATTCTTGCTGTGCCAGTACCCATCATCCTTTGCTCTCCCCAGAAGGTGAAATATAAAAAAATACCATGACGGAGCAAGAGGGAAACAAGCTTTTTTTTTGTCACACTTGGGCTTAAAATAGAAAAGTAATTTAAAAATTAACCCCAAAAAGAAAAAGTGAGCATGTGAGGGAGAAATAAAGCCCACATCCTTTCAGCCGTGAACTGGGACTCACTGTTCACCCTCTGTACTGCAGCACAGCCTCCTGTGACTTTTTAAGTAGCTTCTTAAAAGTGAAATTTGTCCTTCTGGCCGGTCACAGTAGTAAATCAAACATTCCTGTTTATTGTAATTTCATAATGTCCATTTGAAGCACTGGGCAGAGAGTGCATCTATTGCTTCCTCTAGCGCAGCAGTATCTGGACTGTTCCTTTTGTTTGGAGCTATAACATTTACTGTTCTCTCACTGTAATAATATCAGGACTATCATTTAGAACATTTCAGAACGTTTAACAAAAAAATAAAGGAATTGAATTTATTTTTTTAAGTCTGTCCTGTGTTGCTCTGAGAAAACTATCTCAGGTCTTTGCTGCTGCCTGGCATGGTTCTTAATCTCAATCAACAGACGTGCCAGTCAGAAGCAGCCGATTCAAGGCCTCAGCCACTGGCTCAGTTTCTGCCTTCCAGCAAAATTGACTGTTGGTGTGATCACTGTCTTTTTTATGCATCAACACCGGCTATTTGCTCGTATTCACATACCTGTTTTCTTGAGGACTGCACATCTCACTGCTGATGGTGGAAAAGCTTATTTGAGGTTTTCTAAATTTGTTTACGAGACATTTTTTTAAAAGAGTCACAAATAATCTCTGTTGCAAGTTGAAATTTGAACGCTTTGTAGAACTGAGACTGAGCTCATGTTTAAAGTCTGTCTTTGATTTGTTGGTGGAGACTGCAGAACAGCAACATTAGAAACTTAAACCCCTGTCTCTATAGGGTTTACTCAGTTTTTTAACCTTCCTTAAAGTTAATTTTCAGCATTTAAAAATATGCATTGTGCAAAGTTTTTATCTGTTGTCTGCACATTAAATGTGGAGCTGGAGTCACTGCTGTTTAGGTTACATTTATTTATTAGATTTATGTAGTTCAGACATAGGCTTCAAAATGTATCTTAATAGAGAGAGGTGCCTGCGAAGCCTCCTGTGACTCATATTCAGTGAACTGATTTAATCAATAACCCTTTGAATACAGTTACCATTTTATGGCCCTATACATATTGATGCACGTCTCTGAGATGCCTCAATATGACACAAAAACAAATGATGTTTTCTATCCAGTTACCTTATGTTCTAGACATTTCTGTGTATCCTGTGATGATACTGTTGCCATTACCTGTCAAACACAGTTTAAGTTGATATGTGCACAACTGTAAATGTAACAGGGTCGAGTATACTCCTGCAAAATGGTGAGAGTCTCTACTTACAATAACACACAAACACACACACTGCATCCACGTGCACTGAGGCATGCAACGGCTCCAACAGTTAGCTTTCATTAAAAAGAGATTTAATTATTCTGTGTCTTAATTGAAATGACACACACTAACCCAGAGGAAAAAAAAACAGGCTCGTAAAGAGATGGAAGAATGACAAGACAAAAGCAGGCATGAGCAACAGGGGAAAAAGATGAAGCAAAAGATGCCTGCTGTTTTAATTTGACAGTGATATTTGTCTCATTAATTGCCCTTCTGATATTTCTGCTCAGGTTCTTCTCAAGGCTTTCTCAAACCTGGCTGGGATCACTACAGTGACAGCAGGAAGACACCAACCTCTGCTTTTCCTGAATCACAAGCAGCTTGAAGTTCTTTTAATTCACCATTTGTTTTGTTTGTTTTCTTTTTACAGTCAGTGTCAGATCTTTATATAAACCATAGTATCATAATGGAAGTCTGGACTACCCTGATTAGCCTGCTGCACCACAACTGTAGAAGAACCATCAACATTTTCTGTCTTATGTTTTGTTCTCTGTTAGCTTCAGCTGTCCATTTTAAACACATCACACAAACAAGTGTGACGGCCACTTATTTTGCTCTTTAATGTCACTATGTATTGTTTCAGGATTGTGTCATTTATACTTATGTCAACTCTGATTCTAGAGACTTCATATTAATCACTCTAAGTAATTGCAGCATCCTTACCTGTGGATTTTGAAGCGCTGTCAGGTTAATCTTTAAATGCCAAAACAAAAACCTTCTTAGTTTGTTGACTCTAAATGACATCATGAGAAGAGGAGTAAATAAAAAAGCAGATTAGCATTTAAATGAGCAATGCAGACCACATTGCACGCTCCTATCTCATTATTTTCTCCATCAGGTGTATGGGGTGTTTTCCTAGGCATCCATCTCTTCAAAGGAGGCAGGAAGCTGAACAAAACAAGTGCTGCTCATGCCAACAAGGACTGCACAGCCACACAGTATGCAGCTACCACACTCCTTTTGGCTTCAATTTAACATCCCTGAAGCTGTTGATTGTATATTACATGATGGAAATATGAAATTAATGCCAGATCAGTCTTGTGTGATTGCTTGTATGTGTATGTATGTGAGAATCTATACTGTGGGTAATAATGGGGTTTAAATGTAAGAACTGCAGAAAAATGAAATAATGTTCTTTCTTCATGTGCATTTTGGCTCTCAAAGGAATGTTTTTCAGCTCAAAGCCAAATTTTCTATTATATCTAAAAGGATGTTGTATTATGTACTATGATGTTGCTGGAGGATGCATAAGGATTTGCATGAAATAGTAGAAAATGAGGGAAAGGAAATGGCCTCAGATGTAATCAGTGCAAAATCCAGAAGTCCTGAGCTGCCAGCAGAGAGTTGATGTATGGTCGGGATGCCTCCAGGTGCAGCAGCAGAGGGTTTTTTTATATTCACATTTTAATCAGGTTTAGACATCATCTCACAAGGATCTATGAATGATCTCTCATCCAAGGAACTCCCCAACAATCAAGTTTTTGGGTTTTGTTTCTCACAAATGTAGTTATATGCACATAGATTTCTGTTTGCATTTGCCCTCAAGTGGCAACAAACTATGAAATGAAGTTTAAATAACATTAAAATAAATTTTCTCAGTTTTCTACTGTATAACAGTAACAGAGTTTCTGTATGAATTACAAAGTGCAGGAACAAGGTTGCAGCATTATTAAAAGGTGTTAGGTTATTCTTAAATAACTAAATAACTGGCCGAAAGGGAAAGAGGGTCAGAACAGGCTTAGTCCTGCAGCCCACACAAATTCACAAAGAAATCCTGAAGACATAATTCTACAGGGTATCAGTAAGTATTAATGGGTAATTAAATAATTCATTATAATAGTTACTTGCTCAGATAGACTGAGAACCACTCCAGGGTAGACTTTTCCAAAACTTGTCTGGAATTGGCTGCAAAGGACTTGTTTTCAAATGTGCACATCACCTGTACACACCTGCAACAGCAGCTCTCATAACAGCAAATGAGCCAAACACCCAAAATCAAAAGAAATAATACTGGGTTCACACTGTACAAGTGCTGATAACAGATAGAGAACAACCAGTGTTTAATCAATATGAAGGCTGGGGAATGAAGACTCAAATTCAAATAAGTAGCAGCTGCAGCAGAGGAAAATACTCAGCCCATGTTTTCGGATCTCAAGTGCTGACTGTGTTTATTTGCATTAACTATTGAAAGTGTCAAGTTAAAATTTCGAGAAACATCAAAATTCAAAGTCACTTGTAATAAATAACTTTTCCCCAAATAATCGATGAATAAATTCAACTATTGGCTTTGGCTTAAAAGTTGAATGAAGCAACATTACATATTATAGAGCCGCTGGTAAATCTAGGAACAGATTGTCAGACACAAGCGGAATATAACTGAATACATCAATATACAATTAGTTGTTGTTATAAATACAAGCTACAGTAATAATTTACACTCAATTTAAAAACCAATACATCTTGGTAAATGGTAAAAAAGTGCAGCTCGTGTGCTGGACAATAGGAGAGATCTGAAGGCCTACGTTTTCCGAGCCAGCAGTCTTTGATATTCATAACAGAATGTTTGGTGGAGTTTTTCTTTAATTTTCTAGTCATTACTTCATCTGTGCATGGAAAAGAAATCCTGACTGTGACCACAACTGACATGAGAATTTCTTTTTGGCAAATGCCATGGCCTTTGTAGATCATTTTCTCTGAGGTCCATTTCATGATCAATGGTGAGCTGGATGGGTTTTTACACTCATATCTTCCCTTTTTTTCCAGCTTATAACTTCTTCTGTGAGTCTAGTTTTACAGCCGTAACCTTCCAAATGTGCACATGGCATGGATATTAAGCTGAAGAAGAACTTAATTAATGTTCTCTTATGTCAGATATCAAAAAAAAAAAAAAAGAAAGAAAGATGGTCGGGTCTTTGTGCAGAGCAGCCAGCGTTTCTGATGGTGCAGGGTGGAGAGGTTTCTCTTTAATGAGTCAACTGAGGCATCCCAGCTTTCAACTGAACGGTCTTTGTTGTCTCTACTTGACTATACAGATGTTTTACTATAACACAAATCACATTTAAATATGTTCACAGGTGACGAGGCAGCGTGGGGTCTACTTTATGCAGCACTACGTTGTCCTGTGTACTTTCACCACTCCACCACATCACTACTTGAAGTCTGTGATCACACCAAGATGTGTGTGTGTGTGTCTGTGTGTGTGAGAGAGAAAAAGAAAGAGGGCAAACACAACTCTTGATAGTATTTGCTCCATGTCATATTTTGAAAAAGGTCAAAGGTCACGACCTTTGGTCTCTTCTCTGCCTTTCCACTTCATTGAGCACACGTAGGCACCATCCATGCACAGAAACCTAGACCTCTATTAGACCAGAGTTACAGACTAGTGGAGAAAAGGTATTCATTATTCCTGGGTCTACAAATGTTACACACACATACCTCACTCAGGTACCGCGACCTCTGACCTCCATACCTCTGTGTTAATCAGATCTCTCAATCAATATTGAGGCAGCATGTACACACACACACACACACACGGGTCCTATGACATACAGGCCTGTCAGACCACAGACCCAAGTTTGACTCCAGCGTCTAATGTGTGGTTGAGTTTAGACAACAAAAGCCATTTGGTTTAATGTTAGAGAGAGAATGTGGTTATATTTAATGTGACTATTAAACAGTCTGTTTTTAAATGTTAATAATGAATTAATGGATATGTTCTGTGTCAATGTATTTGCAACATTTACATTAACTGCTACATATAATAATAAAATAATAAAAAGTATAACCTGGCTTCAATTGTGTTTCTTAAATCAACTAATTGTGATTGTAGAATAGCTTGCAATCACACCTGTAAGGAGGTATCATCTCAGAATGCGGAGGTGACGAGTTCCTGGGTTGAGCTTTAAGTCAGAAGTGGAAAGCATGGATAGAAATTATGCTGGTACAGTCTCTACTTCTCCTCATTAATATGTCTCAGACACTGTTCAACTGGATACTCAGCACCCAACTAGTAATCATGTGAAATGTAGAGAATGAGAGAAAACAAATCAATCATTTTGTGGACTAGAGATTAAATTTCATTTTCATTTCTAAAACCCCTCAAAGCTGCAAAAGATAGAAGGACAAAAATAGATTCAGGGGGAAACCGTTCGTATCTTTCCATATTGTATTTCTGTGTTACTTTGGTCTTCCCCTCACATTCTTCCCTGTAAGCTGTTCCCTCTCTCTGCCTTCCATTTCTTTCCCAAGCTAATTAGAGCGTTCATTTCCACTGACTCTGCCCCATACCTCTACCCTGCTCAATGGGAGTTCTCCATTTTAAATAATGGATGAGGGCTAGTGAAGGACCAGTGTGTGTGTGTGTGTGTGTGAGAAAGAGAGAGAGAGGCACTGAGCAAGATCTAGTGTGTAAACAAGCAAGAGAGTGACACAGTGTGAATGAGTGTGTTTTCTATGACTCTGTGTGTGTGCATGTGTGTGTGAGGGCCGCAGGGGAAAGGCCTTTGCCATGGTAATGGATCGTTGTCATCCAGCCTATTGCCTGAAGGACCCCTTCATCTGAGCTGGAAACCCATCATTCTAGCTGGGCATCTCTACGGGAACTGTGGGGGCCCTTTAGTCATTTAGCCTGGAGTTGAGGGCCTTCTCCCAAACTGCCACATGCACACCAACAAACACACACTTGCAAGCGCATGCAGTTTCACATAAATGCAATACAGTTAGTCTGAGCGCACTCGAACGAACTCACGCACAACTTCTACCTGCTAATATTTTCCAGTTTACTGTCCCTGAAGTCTTTTACGCACAAGGCTGATGTGTTTTTTTTTGTTAGACAAAGTGTCTGTGCTCAAGAGGCAGGAGCAGAAAATGGAGAGCAGGCAAACACGAGGTGAAAGCTTCATTAGGATGTTCATTAAATATGGATAAACTCATTCCACGGATCAAAATAGAGACAGAGGAGCAGAGGCCATAAACTGTGCTGGAGACAGGGGGAGAGGCAGAGAAAGTATTTTCGAAGCAAATCACTTGAGAACTCACATGGTGGAATTTACACTCAAAGGAAATTTCCGTACATCCTCCTCTGCCTCCACTTCAAGTCCCAGAAAAGATTTGTATGAGTCAATATTTGAAGGGATGCCGCAGCAGCTGCAAAACGCTTTTATAATATTTGCTTTCATTTTCTTTATCTTGATTGTGTTTCCCAGTTTAATTTCTGATTGCAGCATCTCCGCTCTCCCACTGCAACCTTAGAGATACCAGCTTGTGCATCACAGTAATTGTATGTAAGAGGTTTAATACACAGGGAGAGAGACTCATAGTCACATAAACGTATTACCAATATGTGCACACACACACACACACACACACACACACACACGCGCACACACACTGGGCTGTCTGAAAGCTGTTTGTCATGAGGGGGTGATGCTGGTCAGACTGTATCCTGTCTGGATCTGGAAGGACACACTGTTGTGGTCAATGACACAAACACACACATGCGACTCTTTCTGTCTGGGCCACCAGGACAATGTCTCCTCTGAATGTCAACGACAAGGACTGTTTCTCGTTTAGCTTGCTTTCAATTTAACATGCACATCAACATAAATACAATTACAGCTCTTCTGCAAATGATTTTATGTTTAAATTTAAGTTTCCAATAAAGGTCTACAACAGAGGTAGAAAGAACCTTGTACTAAATAGCAACATAGACTGAACACAGCAAAAAAGCTGATATCAGCCATTTCATTAAATAATAACATATCAATCAGCTGCTTAGGCCAAGACTAAGACTAATTCCCCACTCAGGTTTTAATATAAGTCAGTCTAAACCCAGTGTGCACTGTCTAAATTGTAGGACAACGATAATCCGTACTAAAATGTTACCATGTCTTCAGTTAGCTTTCGAGCTTCAGCACCCAGTAGTGTTTACTGTTAGCTTAGCTTGTGATGGTTAAAGCTGATAGATACCAGCTGACGTTCCCTTTCTTTCTCTCTTTGTATCTGCTGTATGCACGGTGGACTCTGAGGATCTTGAAACTTGAAAGAGTTTATGTGCCAAATAATATCTTCATCAATCTCTGAATCAAAACAGCAGAAATCTACTTTACCACCATTTTGCCTGGTGAGGATTTCCTACTGTGTTCGATGAACTATTGACTTTATATTGTCCATGTTATTGGTCTTCTGTCTCTGTAGGTCAGTAATAAAGACTGGGTCTCTGTTCCATCCTGCTCTGTTCTGCTTATCTAAGCTCCGCGACTTTAAATAAACTTGACTTCACTTGCACCTGTTTGTCCTCTGTCTGTCGCTGTCCCACTTTCATCAGCCATCTTTAAGCATCGTCCTCCCTGCATCCATCCCCCCATCCCAAGATACCCAACAGATCTCTCCTCCACTCTGCCCCTCCTCACAAACATCCTTCAGTCCTTTCACCTCTTACGTCTAACTGACTCCACCTTCCCGTCTTCCTATTTTGCCATTAATCATTTCTTTTCCTTCCTTCGGCTGTCGCCCCTCCCTCATTCTGTTTATTTTTATTACCATCCTTGACCTTTACCCTTTCATCCCTTCTCTTATTCTTTTTACTTCTCTTTTCTATCTTTTTCTCTTTCAGACCTTAAACTTAAATTGTGACTCTTCTATGCCTCTGTGTTAAATTTAGGTTTTCATAAACCACCACGTCCTTCTTTAAGTGCTCTATAAATAAACTTGACTCCTGTCTTTTCTTTCTCCTCTCCTCCCACCATCTTTCTATCATCCCTCCTCCTCCTCCTCCTCCTCTCTGACCTCTTGTCAGTCAGCTATATCCTGAGCCAGCTGGCTCATCAACACTAATGAAAATCCTTTACACTTTATTAGCCACGAATAATGAAGCACCCGACCACTCACCGTGTGCATGTACATGTGTATGTTAGTCTAGACTCAGGTGAGCGAGTGAGTTTGTGGATAAATCTAAAAGTTGACACGGACACAGGCTGTGGGTTTTCAATCTGCGCTTTCTTCACAACACTTAAGGAAGTTTACATCTAAACCAGATTCCTTTTCTTACTGTTATTTATAGTGTCTCGTTAGTCACACACACCTTCACACATCAAAGCCAACAAGCTACAGTGGAAGTAGCTGCTCTGAACATCTGCAGCAGCTTATGGTTCACGGACATGGTGAATGAGAACATGCGAGAGGTTGGTGTGACACAGAGGAAGAAGCAGCGAACGGAGTGAGATGGAGACAGGTGATCCACTGTGCTGACTCCAGAAGGAAGCAGCTCAAAGAAGAGACAGAACATGTCTTAACTCATCTTAAGCTTGGAAAATTACACATTTAAATAACTGAATGAATGAAAGCATGCATACACTCAAATTACTGAAATAATGCAGCTACATGAGCCTAAAATCGCTTCTGCCAAAGTAACTGTGATGATACAGGAAAGGAATTATTTTTGTTAGGAGGAGAAAAGCTTTAAGTGACAACACTGGATTAGTTGGAGTTCTTCATTGTTATGTAAAGTTCAGTAGCCCTCAGTTCCACACACACACACACACACACACACTTGTTGTGAAAAATGAGTCAATTTAGTAACAGCTCAGACCACACAAACACAGAGAGATTAGAGGAGCAGGTTGGAAAGAAAAAGGAAGTTGATGACAAAACCCTGAATCGGAATAAGAGGAGGATTTATTTGTAGTGGTAAAAGCAGCTAGAAAATTAGAGGATATTCATTCTAATACTAATGGTAATGGGCTTGTCAAACAACACTTTCCAATAAGCTGGATGTTGTAAAGTGAAGCCCGTTCGTGTTGTTGTTTGAATTGCCAATTTTGGGGCCCTCAGACCCTGTACTTCATTCTAAACAACAGCAGAGAAAACTAAACGAGAAGCAATTACCTGTGCTGAGCCCTCCAACACACAAACACACCATGCCATCCTCTCAAGCTGTCAGCGGGCTTGGATGATGTTTATGCTACAATAACTGCAGAAGGCAGGAGTGAGGGGAAAAGGGGGTTATGGACAGTCTGTACTAGCCGACTCGGGAACGAGAACGTGATGGGTTCCACCGTGCAGTCAGTCAAAACGTGGGTGAAAAAGTTAGTTTAAAGCACTTTCAACTTTCTTGCTTTCTTTGCTTCAGCTGCTCAGTTAAAAGAATGATAATGAATGATGATGGGGTAGGATGACCTCTGAGATCCTGGCTTGGATCTATAGCTTCTGTAGTGTTACAAAATACAATGTCCATGTGACAAATTTGTCACAATTTGAACATCTAAACCTTCATTAAGAGGGATTTACAGCAGCACTGACATCGTCTCACCTAAATGTACCTAAAAAACTAAAATTAGCTGCTGTTAAATGGGTGTTTAAATAGGTTTGTTGACAGAAACAGTTTTACCAAATGTCTGGACACATGCATCAAAAGTAAAGGAACAAAACAATTAAATCTTTTCAGGTCACAGAGCACAAAAATACAAACTTCCTACTTACAAGCATGTAACGACAAAAATCTATGAATCACATGTAACATGAATGAGCTCTGTCAAACTACAGGACATATAATACCCAAGAATCCATGGGGCGACAATACGTGTGTGTTGGAAGTCAAGACAAACTCCAACCACATGTGAGTGTGAGCTTGTCTGTGGATGTGGGGCTGGAGGGCAACAAATATAATGGAAAGATAACTAAGGTCATTACTGCTGCATTAAGCTTTTGGTCACACCAAGTGTTAGCAGAAGCTGTTGCCACAGTGACAAATAATTTTTTCTTGGTATCTCATTATAACACCAAACGTTTATTTTAATACAATCAGATTAATGCGAAAACTAATTTTTTACGTTATGATGGTTTATTATTATTTTATTATTATTTGGCCTTTAGAGAGTTAAGTGAATTTATTCTTAAATTTGCTTTAAATTAAATTTATAAACGATCATTTATACATTAAAATAATTTAAATATAGAAAATGTGGGAATATAGCCATTTTTTCTGCTCACATAACACACACACACACACACGCACACACACACACACACACACACACACACACAACCTGTTTTTCCATCTCTCAGGGATTCATCTCTCTTTTGGCCTTTTATAGACTGATTTTAAATTAACATCTGGTGCTACTCCATAAAAAAATGAACCTGGAGAATTCATTTCAATTAAAATAGAAAAAAGGGATGGCTTAATTCATTTAGAGGGAGATGAACTCTGAAAACTAGGCTGCCCTGACCACCTGTGAGGCAGTGAAGACAGAAAAACAGCTCCATTTAATACAATAAAGCAATTTATTCAGGCATTAAACAATGTCACATATTACTTCCCTTTCAACAATGGCAGGATATAATATCATGGTGTACCTAAGCTTAAAAAAGTCCTGCACACTGCTTGTTATAATCCATAGTTACGTGGTTGTGATGACAACCTTAGCACTAGCTACAGTAACCAAACCCACTTTTATAGGACATTTAGTTGCAGCATTAGCATATGTACATTTTTGATAAAGCCACCTTACCTCATTCTAAACTTTAAAAGCATTTAGAATTCCTGAAATGGGTCATCGTCTTGTCTTATAGTGAGTTTAGCTGGAACAGTTAAACTTTAATTATTGTTTCAGCAACAGTAGGTGGTTGATGCTGCTGAAACTAAAACACAATATACTGTACACTACCTGCTTCAGCAGACACAGCTGTTGAACATTTAGCCACTAAAAAACCCAATATAGCCCGTAGGAGTTGGTAGAGACCAAAAAAAGTGTGGATAGGGAGTGAATATTGGACTTGGATTTACCAGGTGGCCAGAAACACAACTCCAAATGATTATGTTGTTCTGTTTGTGGTGGATGCATGCTCATCACATTAATTTAACAGATGATCATCAATCAGTTGTTCATCAATCCCTTTTTATTGTTTTTTCCTTCATATTTTGAATACTTCACTTCACCATGTGTGTTTCTATGTGTCACTGTGCACAATATACTGTATTTTGTGGTGCCTGGAAATGTAACAGATATCGAGACTATGCTGGGTTATGAACAAACTGTACATTCCCCGCCGTTCACTAATCTGCATAGGTGGGCGTCTACAAGTTCCATAAAGCCTTCAGCTTTGAAGACACTATATGCTGAATGCATTGCCTCCTTAGTATGTACTGTACATACGCCAGCATAATCCACACCCCTCGTACATTTCCTTCTCTGGCTCCAGCATTTCTAAGCTCTGTAAACCCCATCACACACTCACAATTAGCCTCCCACTTGGTGCATTCTTCACTTACGTGTAACTCTTCTCCTCTGTGTGTATTGATATATTTGGTGTAACATTAATCCCTTTGGCACACCTACGCTGCAGTCTTAGGTGATTATTAAAATGTCACATCACATTTGGCTTTTGCATTCAGGACTGACGAGGCTTTGAAGGATTACAAACGGAAGCACAAACTCAGGACCTGCAAATATGACTGATGGCAGGCGAATCTAGATGTTTGTGTATTCATCCATCTAGATTCTAGATGGATGAATACACAAACATGTGGCAGTCACATGTATAATATTAAGACAGTCACACATTTTTCATTGTGTTAAGTCTGAACTACTGCACATAATTTGACTAAAGCAGTTATAGTAACACCATCATCTGTGTGCAGCTGTCCAGCAACATCCTCCAATGGGTTAAATAAGGTAAAATAAGTTTTTTATATTGTTTAATAACTTTTTTATGTGGCAACTTCATTTTCTACTGGCTGTTCAGAACATAAGTGAGTCTTTGATGGAACAAACACAGATCATTATATACCATTCATATCATCATATTTGCAACTCATCATTGTTCTCAGCAGTACCACGGCTTCCTCTAGTGCACCAGCTGCCAAATTATTTCAGTGCTCAGTCTGAATCAAACCCAACAAACATCTATGCGACAACATTTATGTGTAAATGACATAAAGCTCATGTTTTAACAGGCAGATTAATCCACATTTAAAAAGGACTTAGAATTGGCCTATTACTAGAATACAGTATGTAGTGACTGTGTCATAAGCCTACATGTGACGTTCACATCAGATAAACTTGGTGGATACCCTAGTGATGCTTTAAAGCCTTCTTGCTTTGGTGCATGTGACAGAGACAATGCACTTTTATTTTAACCAACAGTATCACCTGAAGCATCTTTTCAGGCTTTGAGTGTTTTGTTTTTTTTAACTATTGGCAGTCCAGACACCAGAAGGAAGTATGTAGCAGGACTTAACATAATTGATAATGTGCATAATTTAAAGTTATGTGAGGCTAAAGCATCTGAAATTGGTGTTTTATTTATAAGAATTTATTACAAATTAACAATATGACACAATTGACTTTATAAATTGGGATCTAAATTATAAGAGTACATCAGGACCATGGACAGCTCTACACAACAAACATTTACAGTACTGTATGACCAGTGAAAAGTTGGGACACACCAACTCAACAAACAACAAAAACAGTTAAATAACTCAGAGGATGTATTGTTTATTATTATTTTATTTTACTAGAGTCAGTTTGTGATTTATTTCTATGTGTTGAGAGTAATGAGTCGAACTGGAGAAGGAGAAGCAGCAAACAAGCACTCAACACCTCTGAGAACCCCTTTAAGATAGTTGGTGACCTCATGAAGCTGACACCAAATAAATACTCATCAAAGCTAAAGGAGGCTTCTTGAAGAACCATAATATATCAAACATATTCTTTACTTCATAATTCAATACATGTTCTTTCATAGTTTGAATGTCCTCAACACTAAAAGATAAGCTGATTCCAAACATTTGACTGATAGTGTACAACAGTACATAGTATGTTTCTTTAGAGAGCCTTGTCTGTTCAGTTCGTTGTTCTTTCATAAGGCACATTTTCAGCCTCTGGAGTCTTTTTATAATTGTTAAATCAATAATGCATGACATCAGTACTCAACTTTTGATGTATACTATAGATAGTATTAAACAGCAAAAGGCTGGCACACTCCCACAGTCAGCATAGAGCTATGGGTTTCTGTGAAATCTGAAATAATTTGTCCTTGTTGCACATGTATATGCCACACATGTATGACAAACAGACACTCACAAAGACAGCAGATGCCTGGAAAGCTTTTATGGCCTTGTAAAATCCAGGCAGGTTTCAGGGTGTTTGTGTGAAAGCTGTTACGATCAGTCCTTTTCACCCAGTGCCTCTGGCAGGAACACCTGCCACACTATGTTCAGGTCCATCTGGAGGGGACACACAGACACACTCGTGGAGACACACACTTTCCTTCAGAGATGCTCACAATACTGATGTTAGTATGAGTCAGTCCTTTACCTGTTTCAAAGTGACTGAGCAGGTAGGAGTTCAGCGTGCCAGTCAAATAAGGCTCTCGGGGGTTCAAATTTCAGTACATTATTTCTTTTTGAACCAAAACCTTGATTTGACACCATATTTATTCTCTAATGAACGTGATACCATTTTAATTATACCCTGACTAATTAACAGTCTCCTGGAGTCTTTGAGTTGGCAAAACAATAAAAAAGAAAGACTTGGCCAACAAATACTGTATGTTCTGTGTATGAAGGCGTCTGTTCTTGTGCTTTTCCCATATTCAAGGTAAAAGACACAGCACTCTATGGAACTGATGCTTGAAAAAGGAAAACGGTGGCTGCCTTTTTATTCACTTCAAATGATTATGTAGTTTCCAGTTATTTACAATTTCATACTTAATACAAGCGACACAGACCTAAACTGTAAACAGAGGGCAGATGGCCCCAGTCAGGTCAGATGACTTGTCCGGTACCAGCAGTGCATTAGTTTCCTTTTGTTAAATCGCTACCAGCAAAAACAGAAAAGCCAAAAAATGGTAAATGAATTGGTTCCATGCTGCCATCAGTATCAACTACAACATGAGTGAATAAAGAGCATTTGCATGCAATAAAGATGCCAATGAGCATGAACATGCTTTCACAGAAATGTGTGAAACATCAGTTGCTACACAAGTAAACATCAAGTCCTCCTTATGTAGCTGGATGTGTTCACGTCTGCATAATTTACCAGGTCTCCCATTTTTAACTCTTCCAGGCATTTTTGTCTCATAGTATAAAACTGTCCTTCTGTTACATTTTCATACAGTTTGATTTTATTCTTTAAGTTTAAATTAAGTTTGTGTGTCACTCACATGGTAAACATAGCTGATTTTAGTTTTATTCTGTTGTATATGCAGTATTTATATACAGTATATTTTATAAACATTTATCTTATTTCATTATTATACAACATTGAGTAAAGCAGGCTATCATACATGTAGAAGACATACATGACTAGTTTGAACTCTAAGAGGATCTTGACAGCAGGCAACTTTATTTTAACTAATTCTGTTACAAACACAATGCTTTGTTGTGCTACATATTTATTTTAAAATTCTGTAGTAAATTGTAAAACACCGACACATAAATGGGAAAGAAAAAGGGAACAGCAGAGGTCTGAAAGCAGGTTTGTGACCAGACATTCCTGTTTGGACTTCCTGCTGTGTTACTTCATATTAGCCCCATTTTTTGTGAGAATAAGCTCAGTGTTGTCCAAAATGTCAAACCTAGACCCAAACATTCATTATTTTATGTGAAAATACAATTTAACTCAGCTTCTATGTTGACTAATTGCACTGTAATAACTGTGTAAAGATATTCCCTGCTGCGTGGTGTGTGTTTACGTGTGTGTGTGTGTGAGTTCATTAGATTTCAGACCTGGTGCAGCAGCACTCTGCAGCTCAGAGAGGAAACATAACAAATACAAGCAACAACAGGAAGCCTGATGGTAATTGTGTGTGTATGTTTTATACAAAAGCACAGCGTGATGCAATTGTGTGGGAATGTGTGCCTTTGTAACTGGAACAGGTTGTGCTGGATGGAGAAAGTGTGTGTGTGTGTGTGTGTGTGAAGTCATATAACAGCCCAACATGAACTCAGCATGTGTTCCCTCCCATGTGTCAAAAGGCTTCATACAGCAATAATTGACGCTGTTTGCCTTGTGTTATCACTACTACCCTTAAGGCCTACACACATACACACACACACACACACACACACAGTGGGCTTACTAAAGCTGCGAGCACACTCACTGACTTCCTACAGTAGCCTTAACCATCACAGCTAAATGCCTGAGGGCTGTAGCATCCTGCATGTGACAAACCACTCAGAAACCGCTCTGCAGGTGTGTTCACACTGTCCCCAACAACCAGTGCACATGAGGAAGACACGCTCTTGTCTGCTCAGGAATTCCTGATGCTCTTTGTCACTGTCGTGTGAACAGATCTACTGTAAACACACAGGAAGGCTGCAGTAGAAGAAGAAAGCTTTAGAGGCCTAAGACCAGCTGTAAGCAGCCAATCTCACATTATGACCTGTCTGCTCTGTGAGAAAGTAAAAGTGTCCTCACTTTATCAAAATGCCCTCAATACGTTATACAAATACACACATGTACACCAACACAGAGTGAATACAGTAATATGAGGACTCTGGTAACAAACATGCGTGTGGCAAAGAGGAGGTTTAGGAACAGAGGTAAAGACGTGAAAAAGGAAAAGGACAAACAGAGGTAAGTGCAAATTAAAAAGTAAAGGGAGAGGATCTGAAAAGACAGAACAAAAGTTAGTAGTCACATTGATTCAAATGGCATTAAGACATTTATTATGTAAAAAGCACTTGTGTAAAGTTTTTGTACCAAAATGGCCCCAAATTTAGTTAAATTTGAATTTCAGGACTTTTCCCCAGACGACTGGAGTCCAGTAAACAAATAATGATATAATTAAATAGTAACAAGTCATCACATGACTTGTTACATGACTGGCTAACTACATTTTTACTAAACCATGATTATTGTGTTTAGTGCCCTACTTTACCAGACGGCATCATTTTGTCACCACGACAGGTGCTATCTGAGAGATGCCAGCTTCTGTGGGGGCACGAATTGTTTGAGAGGTTCGGCACAAATGACCTACGTATATGGGTTGAACCGGGGATATTCTCTCATGTGACCGGGGGCTGGACTCAGGGGTGGATAGAAATGTGTTCCATTGTGGACACAAATGGACAACTTCTGTGTTAATAACTCAAACTTACTGTCACAGTGTCTGTTTTGATTTGTCCAATTCAGGCCCTTGACAGGAAATTCCTGGGCTGCTTTTAGTTCTCAGTCTTCTTCTAAAAAGACATCAATAGAAGAATCTGTCTGAAACTATGAGAGTTAAATGAAAAATGTGACTTTGTAAAGTGAGAAGGGCATGACCGATATTAAACCCAGTCCTGGTTCTTTGTGCAGTTAAGAAACAAACACCACCGTTTGAAAGGTGAAGACAGGAGAAAGTGGAGGAGGCCGGACGAGTTTCTTATCTCCCTCCATAGTCAGAAGTTATACACGATATCAACTCCAGCTCATCACTTCTACAAATATCATCACTTTTATCATCAAGAAGAACTCAGAATTTAAATCAAAGTTTTGACGGGAAAACTCATTTCAGAGTTTGATGACACACAAATGTTAAAAAGAAGCCTGCGTGTTGTGGTCAGATTATCAGATACACACCTGTCACTCACACCAACAACCCTGGACGGGAGAAATGCCTCAACGTTGACTGTCATAATTTAAAAACCTGCAACATAGATTTGTAGAGATAAATCCCGAGGTAGCATTTTTTTTTTTATGTGTACAGTGCTGAATCAGAGCCCTTTGGTTATCAGGCCCAAGACGTGGATTTCAAAAGATTTATTCTCAGAAGCTTTAACTTGGCGATAAGGCTGCTATTTACTGAGGCAGACTTCCTTTATCTGGACAGCATGTGGACTGTGTTAGCCGTTGTTTGAGTAAGTTTTAAAACTTGGGTCCCAACGTAAGTCATCAACCACTAGGGATAAAAAACAATCTCCAATATAATCAGTGATATGGCAGCATTGCAATGCATCTCAATGCTTTGTATAGGTATAGGTCAGTTCTAAATGGATAACCGGGCAAAAGACAGAGATTTATATTGGTACTGGCACACTGAGATTTATGAACAGGCAGCAAAATCAATTGTAGTCATAAGAAAAAGTAATAGCACTGTTTGCAATACCCTGGTTTTCTGCATAAATTGCTCATGAAGTGTGATCTGATCTTCACAAAAGTCTCTAATGTCAACAAACACTGTTTCTAAGCTGATAAAACACAGTCGGGATCTTTCGTGTCTTTATTGAACACAGTCATTAAACATACAGAGTGATGAAGGAAAAAATAATGGCAACCATTTTTATCAAGAACTGATTTTCCTGCAGCGGTGGATTAGACCTGCACATCCCTCAGTGCACATCTCTGCACAGACACTCAAACACCAGAAGCATAAAGATTCAACCCACTGTCTCAAAAAGAAAAAAAGACACATTAGCGGAGATGTGTTCACCGATGTGTGTTTATGTTTGTCTTTTCTCATCCTTTCACTTATCCATCTATCTCTTCATCCATTCTTACCTTTAATGATCTGTGAAGAACAAGATTGTCAGGAAAAAGGGAAGAGGAAGGAAGAGAGGAATTAACAAGGAATGTGCCATAAAATGAGTATGCACAGGTAAAGGATGAACTCCACATAACATTTTTGTCCATATAACAAGTGCTGCGTGACAAACTCTTAATATATTATATGTCAAAAGTCAGAAATATTCATTATACTTCAAAAGAAAGTGGAGTTCTTTTAAAATATGTATTAATGTTAATAGTGTCAAAGCAGAATTGATGAACTGTTCAAATTTTTTACTTGTGGGACCTCGATGATGGGTGAAAATAGAAACAGAAGGAACACAAAGTCTCGTACTTGGGTCATTAACAAAGAGCCACAGGTCATTACCTGCAGTGTTATGGAGCGATATGGACAGGCGGGTTCAGTGAAAAGGGTGATGGATGACATTAACACGCGGCACCTCTCACATCACACACTTGTACATCTAGATGTGATCTCTTTCCTATCACCAAATAAAATACAGCATCTGCATTGGTTTCTACTGGAAACATTTTACATCTTAACAGCTAAGTTAGTGGTTGAATACATGAACTCTGTTTTATCATGTGGTAGTAAGTACATTTAAGAATGTTTTTCTTCCCATTAATATGTCAATTTCTATCTGCAAGGTGCTGCAATCTAATCAGAAATATCAGTAACATTTGTTTCAGCTATTTGTTTAATATATTATCCTGAAGCTAGAGTGTAATACAGACACACAGCAGGATGTACTGTGAAAGAAAGAAAGAAAACATAAAAGCTAAAACACATTAGGGCTGAATTTCTGCAATATAAAGGACGCAAAACAAGTTCACAACACCATTTGCTAAAGTGACTTATTTGTAAAGAAAACAATTCTTGTAAAAATACAAAAAGGCATTTAAAGTCTCTGTTGCCATTTTATTGTCAAATACAATATACACGATGCAAAAGAATATCTCCTACTCTGAATACTGCAGCAGTAAATCCCTGTACAATGTCTGTACAGGAAGCAGTACTGAAATAATATCAATACAAGCACTGAATTGGTATGACTGTAATGCCTGAGAATGTTTGCAGCTTCATTGAGGAATTACCAGTGGAATTAATAATTACCTCTAACAAAGATGACCTCTCTACATGGTATCGTACGCTAATACCTGACCTTCAATGACAGTTTTCAATTGGAATAAATCTGGACAAGGTTTAAAGTTGGAGCTGTGAAAAACAAATACTGCAACAACATGAAATAACAAACATAACAATGCAGCAGTGTGTACATAGTGAAGGTGAAGGGGCCAGTCTGGAAAAGAAAGGACTAAATAATTGTTCTGCAACCTGAGAGAGTTCACATGAAGTCTTCACTTAGTCATTAACCATGTGTCTAACTATCAGACAGCCTGGCATAATGTGCTCCTTGTATAATTTGCAGTTGTGTCCGTCTCCATTTCCTGCCAGCACAGCCCAAGTATCACGGCTGTTAAACAGCTGACAAATAACAGGGCTGTGGAATCTGTTCAGACAGCAGGAAAGTAAGGACAGTTTCTGAGAAGTAGGAATGGACTTTTATTATTAATTTTATATACATGCATGCATGTATATACATCTTAGCTGTGTTCTTCTTTTCTCCTTTTGTCCTAAGTTCCTGTTTTAATTTCTTCAACCTCACAGTCAGCTCCTTGACTGCAGATGTTCTTCTGATCTTTTCCAAAGGGCTTGTGCCCTCTCCCCTATGTCATGTTCTCCACAGCTGCTGTACCTAATGTCATGTACAGCTCCACGCCTGTCTCCTCTGGTGCTCCGTTTCCTTCAGCTGGGCCAGCAGGGACCTTGAGGTGGCCTTCTCTGGTTTATTGTATAAAAGGGTGAGGTCTCATGACACCACGTGTTAAATATCACTGTAGCTACATTTGCTGGATGAACACCTGTGAGATACAGCTGAAAACACTGATGCTAAATAAATTTTGCTTTTGTGATTATACTTCTTTTAATAAATAGAATTCCTGAAGATCAGGATAGCATCAGTCTTGTTGGGACTAACAAACGTTTTGCTTACAGACAGGTTGGGGTTAGAGAAAAGGGACAGAACAAGACTAAATGGTTGACACCATTTGGATGAATGCACAGCTGATTCCTTCAGCTCGTCACTATTCACTCCTTCCTCTTTAAGTCTTCCTCCCTCCAGGTTTTTCACGCCGTCTCCCAGATTTCATTTTCCTTTCTTCCCTCCTCTTCGCCCTCACCACCATATTGTAGCTTATCCACCTGGTTCGCTCCATTTCCTCTCTTCCATCTTCTTCCTATTTCAGCACCTCCTTCCCACCTCTGTCTTTTTCCCCCCCTTCACCACAGTCCCGACCCTGAAATGAATGAGTAATCTAGTTTCAATTTTTATCCTCAGGCTGCTCTCTGGGATGGCATTTAAAAGGCAAGATGGAAACAAACACAGCAACTTTTGATTTAGCACAGCTCCTACATATGATGCCACAATGCCTTCACAAAGACAGACTATTCCTTCAGCACATTTTTCTAATCCACCTGTGAAAGGAAACAAATAAGGAAAGGAAGAAGAAAAATGCTCCATGAAATCACTGTCCTTGCAAAGAACAGATCAAAACCAAACCAAAATGACCTTTAACATAATGCAAACTAACAGGTATTCAAGACCAACTGGTTGGTTTAGCAATTGTAAGTCTGGTTAAGATATACTTCAAACACTACATTAGAGTGTAGAGACACAGCGGCTGCATGGAGCTTTTCAATTGAGCCATGGGAGAAGGTCCTCAACAAGGTTAGCGTGCTTGTACTTTTTGGAGAACTTACTGTACCTTGTTCTTTCTCTCATTTCCATGGCATCAAATACAGACAGTCTGTGAAGCCCTTTGGCATTTCAAAGAGGTGGTAAAGGAGCCATTTAGTGTCTGTATGAAAGACAGAGTTTTCAATTCACTTTAACATTAACCTACTCCTACTCGCTGCAGTATTAGATGCCCTGAAAAATTGCTTCAGATGCCTCCAGACGCTACAATGCCGGACTGTTTGAAGTATGTTAAACAACACGTTCAAGGTTTTCTTTGGCTGATATCATCAATATTCCTCACCAGACAAACAGGAATCCCTTCAATCATTTAACTTCACAGTGTTCTTGTTTCATAGCCATCATTTTTAATAATTTAATTTCTCTGAAATTCAGTTTTCTCCGTCAGTTTCAGGTAGCAGACTGTTTACAATTCAGTGATGTCACTCAAGTGTCTGGTTTTGAGCCAGATGGAGCACAGTCTAACATTATACATTATAATATCCTTTGATTTACTTTGGAAATTGTTGGAATCACTCTGATTTACTTTTTCTTCATTTAGCATCTTCTGAGGCCACTAAAATACATTCTCTCCGAAATACTGTATATATTCTTTGAATAGAAGTAGTGTTTCAGTAAATCAGAGTGTAAGGGTACATGAAGTCTATGGTGTAAAATAACTGATAAATAACCATCTATCTGGTTAAGGTACTCATAATTAACCACTTTAAGACAGTTAGATATTATCAGATAACTTAAAGGGATGGATCTGATTTAGATACGATGGGAGTAGATGTCACAAACTGTCAGCAGGTAACTAGCAGTGTAAAAGTAGTGTGTATGCTCTTGTGTATTGCAAGTAAGAAAGTGTGAAATATACAGTGTGTTGAGTCTCTGGAAGACACACATGGAGCTAATGTGACTGATTTGGAATGTATTGTAAAGGTAGTGAGTTATTTTTCAGGTCTATGGATGGACGGTGTGTATTTATTTAGTCGTTTACTGTGTTTGTGACCCACTGTTGTATTTCTGTCATATTTTCTGTTACTGTATTTGGTGCTTTTTTGTTTTGTTTTTATTTATTAAAGCCAGTTGCTGTGGCTCGTGTGTCTAAATTTCCTTGGGTTACAAAAGGCACTTTTGTTTATTTCCACTCAAAGTAAACTATTCCTTTAAGTTTTGTCTTTTTCGTGTGACATTGGGACCCATTCTTTATTAAATATTCAGAACCCAGAGAGCCAGCGCCGTTTGAATGTAGAGCTTTTTAGGCAAATTTGCATATACTTGGGAGAAATTATGGAGTGAGGGGAAGTGAGAGGTTGAAACAAACGGTGAGAGAGAAGAGCAGGCAAGGAAATGTCCATGAAGAGAAAACAGGAAGAGAATGAAGTCAAATCAAACTAAGGTCATTCCTTTAACAGTAACAAAGGACAAAATGGGGCAAGAGATGAACAAAAAAGCAGCAGACACAGCAGTAACAAACAAACCAGAAGAGACTAGAACAGTTTAAAAGAGGGCTAAATAAGTGAAGAGTAACAAAGAGAGAATGGGAGGCAGGAGAGCAGCGTGTCGTTAAGCTCCACATTGATTTGACAGTTCTATTATTAAGAAGGATGAGTGGAAGAAAAGTGGACTTTGAGCACATCCCCTCTTTCTCTCCCCCTCCAGTTGTCTTTTGCACTTTTTCCTCCTTCCTCTTACTTCTCCTGCTCGGTTCCTCCCAGCCTCCTTTGCTTCCATCTTTCTTTCACCATCTCCATTGCTTCCATGCGCTTGTCACCTAAATGAAAAAGAAGAGCTCCAATCTTTGGCCCCTTCTGAATGATTGCCATTTCATCTTTCAATTACCAATAATTCCTCTCCCATCTCACCTCCCTCTTGCTCTATTTTAATGTCGCCCTTAGTTTCATTTCCTTTCCACTCCCTTATTATCTCCACCATTCTCAGATTTGATGTGTTTACTTCTGCGCATATGTAATTATAGAGGAGGAAAAGACAAAGAGATGAAAATGATTGTGTATAATTTATAAAACTGATCTTGAAAATATTAACATTCTAAGTGAAACCAGAGGCCATGGTGGTAAATTCACTTGTGAAGTCACCAGACATGAAGCAGTAGTCCTTACGTTCCTTCAGGAAAACCTCTTGACACGACTCCCACAAGTCTGCACCCTTACACTTCACATCTCCTGCTCATTTCTTCTTTTTTCATCTCTAAAAAGCCAATTCCCTCCTCTCTTTGCCTCTTTTAAACTCTCAGTCTCCATAACTCTTCAACCTTACTGAGACAAACCTCAAATATTCAATCTGTCTTCTGTCTCAGATACGTCCTTCTCTTGGAAGTAACTCACCACCTCTGTGTGTCTCATCGTTCTCAGATTGTCTAACTGAGAACACTTTACTTTTCAAACTCAATTGTAATTTCATGACCTCAATCGCCTTAAAGAAAACTACCAAGCTTTTTTCTAACCTTCCTCCCTGGACACAATAAGAGCAGATCCGTTTGGAAGTAATCAAATCAAAGGTGCAGGATTGATAATCATTTACTAAATCTACGTAAGTACGTAGTATTTAAAGTTAGATTATATTTCTAGCCTGTGATCAGCCCAACTTGATGTTTGAATTTGTGATAAACACAACAGTTCAACTTCCCCTCATTAGATTGCACATGTGACAACAACCAGTATCCTTGATCCCTTTTAGCCGATTTATTTTAAACATTGTCATTTCTAATTAACTTTCTTGTTAGTATTCCACAAGGAAGACATGATGATTTGATCTGAAATCCAGCATCTGGGGAGTAAACACCGAGCAAGAGACAATGAAGCGCTTTCATTTAGGTGTTTCTTTTGGAGCTTTTAGTGTGTTGACACTCACGACATGTGAATTCATGTGTGTGTGTGTGTGTGTGTGTGTGAGAGACAATTCATACACTTGAGTGAGAGCATTGTCTAATATAATATATTCCTAATGTAGATTTCATGTAGATTATATATGACATTAAGAGCACAGGCAGCCAGTGAAGAAAGGCTAAAAGGACAGCACAGATTTTAGAATTCAGAATTTCACACCTGTCGTCTATTTGCATCAACTAATTAACAAATACAAGCGGTTGTGAAATGTTTTTACTGTCTTTAATAAAACTGTCATTGCCCAACACACTCTCTCTTTCTCTACTAAAACAACTTGATGAGATCTATAAAGTTCCTTTCACTTCAATAATCTTGTTCGGTTTTGAAGTTGAGCTTTACTGGTCCCTCAGCACAGTCTAAATAATTAATGAGGACTCCATAAATCATGGCACTGGCTGACAGTGACTTAGCAAACCTGCTGCAGCTGCTTGCCAATTGTTCAGAGTTTGATTAAATTGTCGAGGCCCATTTACACACCCCAGCTAACTCTGTTATGCAACGGGTGCTTTTAGAGTTCAGATTGGCATAAATGTCCAAAAATATAAAGTTAATCAAACAACAGACAGAGGACAAGCAACAGGGGCCAACTAACAAATCTTAGTTCAACCTTATTGTAGAAAACACCAGGAGGGAGCAACAGAAATCAAGCTGAAATGCTGAGTCATGAAAATATGATGGTGTTCGATGTCAAGTTCTTCCAGAGGAAAAAGGAAGTGAAAAGAGACATAATGTAATGACGTGAAGTGAAATTATTCTCACTGCAACTGACAGATGGCTGGAAACATGTTTGCTTGTTTACAGAGATGAAAAGCTGCAGCCATGTAGGATTCATTTGATTCCAAAAGCAAGCAACACACATCTTAGTGGCAGAAAACTTAAACCAGTCCTGCATCACCTAAATCACTGTTACATTTACATCTAGCACACTGCAAAGTCAGGAAACTGAGGAATGTTTCTGCACCTTCTCTGTACGAGTGAATCTTTTATTGTGTTTTCAGCAGCTTTGTGTATCTGGATTTTAGAACACAAGAGCATCAGACTCCTGACATTAACAACAACGACCCTGGACTGGACAAAACCCTGTGGATTTACCCTGCAGTCAATGTGCTGTAGTAGCATCAGTTCCGAAAGCAGACAGTATGATGTATAATGATATGAATGGTGTGTAACACAGGCTAACTTGCAGTGATGATATGTTAGATGGTTAATGAGGGGGTGAGTTTGCACATTATGGATCAACACTGCTCTGTACACTGCAGGTGTCCACGCAGGAGATGGAGAGTGTATGTGTGTGCACAAAAGTTTGTGCACAAGTTCGTGTAAATATGATTTATATGAAGGTGCTTGAAAAGATCACGCATGTGTATACGTTGCGTCATTCTGCACATGACTCTACATGTGTGTGAACGTGCAAGCTTTGCGTGTGCGCATTCAGATGGTCCTGACATCCTTGTCTCTTGGTTAATGAGGTGTGAAGATGGATGTTGCTGCTGTTGAAATGCTCCCAGGAAAATGACGATCATCATGATGATGATAGGAATTACTCTGTGTGTGGTAGTTTGTATATGTATGAGGATGGCTGATGGGAGATATGGTAAGAATGTATGTGTGTGTGTTGTGAATTTAGGAGTTTCAGGCTGAGCGAAGCCCTGCAGTAACTCATAAGGCATGTCTGATGACGATTACCCCGCTTATACTACCATCACAACCCACCACACTCAATCATTTAATAAACTCCAAATATTCTGATTGGATTCCACGTGTCCTTGTGCTTCAGTAATGTCGAAGAAATTGAGTTATTTCATGAATTGATGAGAGTAAAGCTCTGTGTAATTAATGGATCTCGGGGAACAAATATGAAACTGGTTGCAGTCTTTATTCCAATCCACTATTTAATTAAAAACACAGAACATCATTCATCAAATACCCTCGTATTACATTTGTGTAGAGAGCATGTTTAATGGTTACAGTAGCACAAGGAGGGCACGGAGCACTCCGATTAGACTGTGGGTCATTAGGCAGTAGGTATAGCGTATTTTGCCAAGTACAACGTTCATTTCAGTTAATTGAGACATATACTGCCATGTACAGATCATTCCAATGTGCATGTTAAGGTCAGATTGGATTGCTTTTATTATGGATCATCTTTACAAATGAGGTTTGAGGCTTTAATGTCAATTCGATCATGTTATTATAGTAAGGATGAATCGCCTTGTGGCACATGTTTTTTGTTTCCAGAGCAGCTTCCACAGTTCAGTTTGACCTGCGTGAGTGGACCAGGTCAGTACAGCCTGGGTTTACTGGTTCCTGGTATGTGAGTGTTGTATTATCTGGAACTCTACTGTCACTGGAAACAATTACTGTATGACAGCCGTCTGTTTAGAAACATTTCATGTAGGAAGGTAAAGTTTAAAGGAACTACATCATTGGGAAACAGGCACACATGATTAAAGCAACCATTAACTGTATAGTATACACTGCAACTGTTGGTCAGTTATAGCAAATAGCAAACAAACTAAGGGACTCATGCACTGACCTCACATGAGAACACAAAGTAGGCTACTAACAAACTAGGCAGTAATACTCACTGTAATTAACTTTTCTTTTAATAATTAAAACTTGAAATTCATATAATAAATTATTGTGACATTAAAAGTCTTCTTCAAGGTCTAAAGGTCAACTCATTCTTTCTCCATACAGTAAGTTCCATACGGCCGATCTGTGACCACTTATGCCTAAATAAATATTTAATAAGTCGTCCAGGTCTCAAGTTTCAGCTCAGCTTTTTCAGTTCAGAAGAGCCTTCATATAAGAGCATAGATATGGGTAAGAAGATCTTTATTTATCAAATGGTCAAAGATGTTATAAACATGAGTTTGATCGAGACTCACTATATGATTCATAATCTGTAGCTTAAAGAAAGAAAATCAAAGAAAGACACATCAAGTTTCGCTTTTAGAAAATGTGATGTCATCATTCGTATGTGCAAATTCCTTCTCTGAGTCCCTTTTGTACTAAAACAGATTAGATTGTGTTTTAGAGCTAATTGTTTTTCAATATTTCTGATGTGGGATATCCAACATTAACTCACACACTGCAGTGGATCCACTCAGATGCATTCAGTGGTTTTATGATGACATCTAGTGGACACTATACTCTATTGCAAGGACAGTTTCCAAATGTGTGCTAAATTCGTGGAGTGGAAAATGCAGCAGGAGTAAATGTGGAATCACCTGAAACCTGAGGTCAAACAATGCTCATTAAAATACCAATATCAAGTCACTTAGTTTTGCAGTGGGTAGAAGATGTAAAAGTAGTTTTGTATTACTCTCAAATCAGTCACTCTTTCACTTCCTGAGTGTGTTGTATTCTGAGTATATCAGGATATAAGATAATTATTCAAATTTGAACTTTATGCTCATGGAGAAAGGAAACACAATGAAATAGCAGACACACTGAAAGAGTCACCGAACGTATTGATGAGTACGTTGATGTTTTAGATTGTATTTAAAAGAAGGATTGAAGGCAGAAGAAACTGAAACTTACTTTGACAGATTCTTTATTGGAGGTGAGATGGACTGGAAATAGCATGGACGTGAAATGATGTTTTTGATTTCTGTTGCCTTGTGCTGCTGCTTTTGACTGGCCATTAGTGCAATGACGACATTTTTGATGTGGGAAAATTAGAAGGCATGGGTGGGGGTAAACCCAAAATCTTTAGTAAACCAACACCTTAGCAATGATAAGAAATGCCGGGATATCATGTGTAATCAACAGTAAACAAATAGTAAGTGTTACAGGACTACAGTGGACTTATGAGCTGAATGCACTGCAGCTTAAGAAAACATAGAGAAAAACAACCACGTTTATCAAGGTACAGTATCCTACAGGATAACGTCAGGTTGGCTGTCAGCTCGGAAAAAGCTCAATGATTCAGCAGGAACAAGAAGTTAAACATAGAAAAAAAACCAACTACCCGGTCAGAGTCCAGCCCTCAGCCCATTAGAGATGATGTGGAAGGACATGAAGAGAACCATATAAAGCAGATGTCCTAAGTATATGGCTGAGGTGAGGAAGTTCTGTGCGGAAGAGTCATCCAAATGTGCTCCCTGAAGTTGAGCACGTCTGGGTCACAGCTACAGGAAGCTACTGCTTGAAGCTCTTGCTATGAAAGGTGATCAAGTTCAAGAGCTTTATTTGTTCAAGCGCTTATTGGTTCTAACAGTTACAGTTAAAACAACAACACTCTATATGTTTAATGGGTGGATTCAGTAAAGACATGAAAGTTTATGACTGTTTGTGTTTGATCAGCCTAGAAATACTTTGTTTGATTTTTGAAGATCAGGTCCAAAGTTCACAAAGCTTCCTCATCCTAAATGTTGCTGCTGGGGATGAACTTATAATACACTTCCTAGAATTATGGTGTTTTCTCAGAGTTCACCCTGAAACATGTCATTATATCATTATTATATTATTATAACAATATTCCAGGCAACCGTTTGACTCAGTCTTTACAATATTTAGCATACATTAGCAAACTGTCTTTGCAAAACGTTTCCACTAGATGGGATCATAAAACCACTAAATGCTCCTGAGTGGAGCCAGTGGATCGACTGCAGTGTGTGAGTTAATGTTGGATATCCCAGATCTGAAATACTGAAATAACAATTACATCTAAAACACAATCTAATATGAAGTTCTTTTAGACTTACAGGAGCTTCCAAAATGAAAAACCATTAGTAGCAGTCAGGGGGACTTTTAGGATGTGGTGTAATTGTGTTGTTGATGTAGCTGATGGGAATAATAATCGGATCATTGAGCCATCAGAAAATGACAATATGACAGCATCAATGCAGCATCAAAACGTTTTCAGCGTAGATAACTTTAACCAACTCCACTATTTAAATAGATTGGCCAATAATTAGTATTATATTCAATACTTCAAATTATATTCATTATAATTTGATTAATCTGTCATTTTTACTACCTATTGTACCCGCATCACATTTCTCTATTGTAACGAGTGTACATGAGAGTAGACAGTCTGTAAACATAGACTTAACTTTCATGCCAATCACAATACCCCACAGAAAAAACACAGCATTCATACCTACCCCACCTTACACAAATAGGAACACTGGCCAGGGGCCACTCATTGCTGCAGGAGCCTCCATTGCGGTGACTAATTAAACTTAACACTATTCTTTTACATGCACTGACACCATATTCAACATCACCCTAATCCAAGTAAAACATATTTTAACTGTAATTATGGTTACGACACTACTGAGAGAACACTGAAGAACGAACCACAAAGTCTAAGGGACTGTGAGCTTAGTGTGACCCACAACGCCATCGGCCGTGCACTCACACAATAAAATGAGTCACAAAGTCCAAGCAGCTATTTACAGATCACTATAATATACAGTATTACAGTGATCAGTATACTGCTGTTGTGAAGTGTAAAACTAAACTTTTCTACCCAGGTCCAGACTAATGCTTATAAAATAATACAACTGTTAGTTGAGTAGGAGTAGGTATAAAACAAGCTTCAGTACAGTACAGTACTGCATATGAACCTAAATGTGGGAAATTGATTTAAAAACAGTGAATGTTGTCAACTGGAATAGGGAACAGCAGAGGGATTGTGTTAATATCCTCAGAATTAACATTTATATGTTAACTGTATAATTGTGGGGAGAAAAGGTAATTGAACCCCACCACTGTGTGAGAACGTTCGGCTGCATGATGATGAACAGAACAATCTGATTTATGAAGAGTCTACCCATGTTGCACATCTGACACAATGACTAATATTGGTGTGTGTCACAGGATTTACAGTAATTAGTCAATAACTGTAGAAGCCACATTGTGTGGCGTTTGTTTTGTACAGGATCATGGGTTTGACCTCAACTATGCTTCGTTTGACTCCCTCTAGCCCTGGTGTGTTTGACACTCAGCTACAGTGCATTAGAAATGTTATCCGTTCTTTGTGTGTAGGTATTTACATTGCTCACTCTCTGACTTATCCTTGAAGGTCACAATAGTGTAAACAACAGGCCAGTTCATCACAGGGCGGACACAGATGGGCGGCTTAACATCTAACTCTAGACTGCGAAGAAAAACACAGACATGCAACTAACTGACCGGCCGGAACCCAGAAACGTCCAGTTGTGAGGTGACTGTGTTAATCAGCGTACTGTACCATCATTCAGCCCCATCTGCTGTGTATAACTCACAGAATCATCAGAATCATGAATCATATTGGTTTGGTTTATTAGTATCAGGAACAAAAAGGAAAACAAAAACAATACAATCTCTCAAATCTATGATGCCAAGAGCATCAGCAAACATTCAATTCAAGATTACATTTTAAAAGCAAACAATCATGAACTCATCCACACAATCCACTTTTCCAAGTATTCAGTTTTTGCCATTAGCCACCTAACGGCTGTTAGAAAACTGTTTCTCAAATCCTGATACTATTTAAAGATATGTAGCATTCTCTGACAGCACGTTATAAAAAACCCAACTCCATTTCCTGTTGAGGAATGAAAATGCTTTAGTTGTCTTCCCGACTGAAACACACAAAGACAATCATGTAGACAGGTTCTATCTTAAGATCTATAGAGTTTGAGTGATTAATTCAAAATGATAATGTAACAACAACATATGTTGTTAGCTGTGGAAAAATAAGCTGAGAACATTTCTGTTGCTAGATAACTGAAAATAAATAAATAATACAGATAAATGTACATCAATGATGAATAACTTGGGCACTAGTGTAGAACAAAGCCATATAACATACAGTGACACATAAATACATCTAAAAACAAACCAAAAAAAAAATAGTAAAGTATAGTTAATTTCTACACATTGAGTTTTTTCACACTGAGCATACCGAGACTGCAGGACGTCATCTATCTGCCCATATGTAATCTCTTGCTGATGACTGAATACAACTAAAGATGAATGAGACAAGTCGGTGTTTACTGATCATCCACTTTAAACACATTAGGTATTAGCTGTACTGACAGCACAAAGGCTTTGAACTCTTGTCAGTCTTCTGGAATTTGAAACACTAATGGAGGGTAGATTAGTTCGCCACAGCCGGTCCTGTGTAGCTCTGAAAGTTGAACAGTAGTCGTACTAATCATACACAGTTAGATAAGGAGCCATATACAAAAAAAAGAACATGAAATTGCAAGATTTGGATGTAAGAACAATAAAATATGGCACTTTTTTAGATTTGCTTAATATAATGGAAATGGAATTTGAATCAGATGGTTTCTAATTTAATTTACTACTCCAACATGTGAACAGTGTGTCCAGCGGCACAGCAACAGCTATCTGTAGTTATCTATTGAGAACTGGAAGATGGGATGTGGATGGATACATGTGAAACGTTGACTGTTGATGCTCTTTAATGTTTCTTCATGAATTACTTTTCACTACATTTCAGAGCTGTGTTGGTGGCACTTTTGTCAAAATGCTTGTGCAAATCAGCTGAACCGAACAGCTAATTACTGATATAGTGTTTGATAAGTCCTGTTCGGTTATAAAACAGGACCGAGATGTTTTACCAGTAATAAATTCTGACTATAGAAGAACCTAAGTCTGTTTTATGGTCAGGGCTGTTCATCAATTAAAGTAATAGTTCTGCACAAAGACAGCGTGGATGCCAGCATAGACAGGAGAGAAGTTGTAGATGAGAGCTCTCTCTTCGTCAATAGCACTAGAGAAATGGTGGTGGTTCTTCATCGCTGGAGGACAGAAAGAAAGGAACTAGTGAGCAAAAAGAAAAAACAGACAAACAAACCTGACAGAGGTAATAAGTGACTCAGCGGTGCCACGTTACCTTCAGAGACAAAGAACCTGGCAGTGTAGAAGCTGGCTCTTACAGCATCGGTGGAGTGGATCATGCCCGGCTTATCTATCCACTCAAAGGGACTTTTCTCTGGATGCCACTGCACTGCATAAAATGGGTAACGGTAGGCTAAAGGAAATCAGAAAAAGAATTTTATCACACACACAGCCCACTTCTTTCAATTCTAATTATCATCTTTTCAAAACTCATTTTTAAAAGCCCCATCACAAACATTGCTTTGTTACTTATGTGGTGGTGTGTACCTTCCATGGTGGAGATGAACTCAATCTTCCCATCACTGTTGGTAGAAAGGACCTTGTAAAACCTCTTCAGCTTGGCATTTCTAGTGTAGTTCTGTTAATCAAAAGCATAGAATTAATATTAATATTGAAACCATCCAGGTTCTTTGCTCCTTCTACACACAACAAGCTAAATAAAAAATATTCAGAACTATCAGATCTATCTATCAGGTGTTTGTATGTGATAAATAAAGAGTTGTTGTTGACTACAACTACTAAGGCCACAAACAAAACAGATACACAAGGGGAAAATAAACACGTCATTGTTGTTTCTTATGTTTGTAGAAACATGCTGGCAATATGCCAAAGAACGGGCCCTGTAAACCAGAGATCACTCGCTCAATCCCATCAATGAGACTAAGTTTTGTAAGCTCTGCTGTCCACAAACTATCTTTGACATTCCCTTGAGCAAAGTCTTTGTCCTTAATTTAAGGGACAGTTCTTCTTATATCTTTGAAAGTGCTGTGGGAACAAGTATTTAGGTCACAGAGAACCAAACAGAACTTACAGTACTTGCCTAAGTCATCTTTACACTACAACAATACTTGCCAATTGGACATCATACTGCTTCATACAGCAGAAGATTTACAAAGTGAAGGTTTTCATGTGAGCCTGCTGATGCCTTTACATGAATGGATCAGAACAGCCAGAAAAAAGTGGTAAAGTAAAGGAAAGAGGACCTGAGTTGACAAACTCCAACTGTGGAAGTTGGAAGTGATGTTTTCCTCAGCCAGAGACTGCAACAGATCTTTGGGAAAACTCCGAAACAGACGGCTGGACTGTGCCGCTAGAAGAAGGACACAGATCTGACATTTAGACAATAACACGAAGAATACACTAGAAATGTATCTACATTTATATGAGTTGTGTTAAGTTGTTTAACTTTGGTTTTGATATTTTTGTCTCACTCACACCAAACATCTCCTACAAAGAAGAAGTCAATTCAAAACAAAACACTTCCGCTCAGTGGTCCCATGATAACGGAACAAACTACTACAGCTTCAATCCTGGTTTAAAAAATGAAGAATAAAATGTACAGTTGGTTTAAGTTTCATGTGAACAGAGCTGATCTCCCTTTCACACATCGAAACATAACTTGTGATGCAACAAATAAGCCTGAGTTATGAAAATTGGGAAGAAACAGACATCAGTGAATCATCTACAGAACTGAAAATGGGATTTTTTAAAGGATTCACCCATGTTACACACCTAACACCACGAGTGACAGTGGAGTCAATGTGATACTATATGTGAAATGAAAGTATTGCCCTTTTAGATATTTTCTAACTGCATCCTCCTTTATAGTAACAACATTTAAACAAATATTATAAAAAGTTAAAATAACCAACAACTATGTTGGATTTTCTGGTATTCTTTTTCTGGTTAGTAGACAACAACAGATGCTTATAGGTATTATCTGTTTGTAATAGAGTTGGGGACACAGGCTCATTCCATAAGTGCACATTGCAATACATGATGGCACCTCTGGACAGTGCAAGACTCAGTGCTTCTGATCGTTGTACTCGACTAAACACAAAGTGAAGATGTGAAAGAAACATCACAGCGTTCAAAGCAGCTTCACCAGTAAGAACTAAACATCTGAAGGTCCAAGTTTCTAATATTGGATGTTCATGATGTACAGAAGAGATGAAAACAGCAGAGGACACGGGACAAAAAGAGTACCTGGTGTGAGTTTGAGAGGTAGAGCCACAGCCTTGGTATCAGTGAGGGTTAGCAGGTTTTTGTTGGCTGTGAGGACAGACAGCTGCTGGAAGCCCTGGCAAGTTCCCCAAATAGGGAAGTAGTCCCCAGCATCGTTGGCCTGGAGATGATGAGACAGAGGAGAAGGAAAGAAGAAGGTGTAATGCTACTTTTTAGGGTGATTCATTCCTTTATTTCACAGACATGCACAAAAGATCCTCCCAGCAGCTGTTAGCTCTTCTAAGAACATCCTGAACATGTTTGATGTAAAACTACTAACTTCAGCTCAACTGGATTTTAATTACATTGGAAATGCATCCAGATGGGATCTGTTAAACGCCAGTGAAGCAACAAATACTGGAATGTGTTTTAAGACAGACTTGAAGGATGCTGTGTGCACTTGTCTTTTAATACGAGAAGAGTGGAACCAGACAACTAGTTTATAACTCTAAAACTGCCCGTGTGATCTCTCTTATTGTTGGCAGTCAGTTATTAATGCAGGATATCTCACCTTCAGAGCCAAGTTGTAAAAGATCTTGGCAGCTCGAGTGAACTCTGATGTCTGAATATCTACATCTCCTCCTGGCAGCAACAACCTGAGAAGACATTAGACTTTTAGGGGGCATGTTGGGAAAATCATATAGGGAAATATGTGATACATGTGAACAGAGCTGATCTCCCTTTCACACGTCTAAACATAACTTGTGATGCAACAAATAAGCCTGAGTTATGAAAATTGGGAAGAAACAGAAGGAACTTTAATCACAGCATCAGTGAGTCATCTAGAGAGCTGAAACAAAGGACATAACTCAGGTCAACTCACCCATTTATTGAGGAGAATATTTTAGCATATTCTTCTTCTGTACGATTGATTCTGGTGGAAAAAAAAAAAGATGTTGAGTCTCTATTTTCTGTCAATAATAATTAAGGTGGTTTAGTGAAAGAGATAAATAAGCTAATTTTGTTATTGAATAAAATACTACTTACTATTACAGTATAAAGATGAAGTTAAACCAAACAAGGAAACAGACTATTAAAAAGCTGTTGTGATATAACTTCTCAATGTAGTGAACTATAGCTTAGGGACACGCCCTTCATTTCCATTAGCTCCCCCAACCCGAAGCACCATGACTGACAGTGTTGTCAGTCACACATAGATCACAATTTCATATGTGATGTAAACAGGAAAGTTTGTTCTTTAGTAATTTTCCAGCAGGATTCTTTTAAAAAGGATCCCTCTTCTAATGTTCCAAAAAAAAAAAATTAATAATTAACATCATATAAAGTCATCATATTATTAATGTATTTTTTAGAGCTATACATATTTAAAAATATTAGATTTAAACAAATAAATAGTTATCACAAGTTGAAATGTCAGTTAAAGTTGAATCAATGTTTCATGATTACTAAAACATGACAAATGCATTTCAACACTGTGCATTAAACTCTAATTCTCATGTTGTTTCACTTTAAAGTTGCCCGGTGGGTTTTTTATGTGTAGCTCCACCCACACGATGCACCATGACTGACAGTGCTGTCAGTCACACATAGATCACAATTTCATATGTGACGTACACAGGAAAGTTTGTTCTTTAGTAATTTTCCAGCAGGATTCTTTTAAAAAGGATCCCTCTTCTAATGTTCCAAAAAAAAATAATAATTAGCATCATATTTAATGTCATCATATTAAGGTATATTGTAGAGCTGAATTTATGTAAAGATATTAGATGTAGACAAATAAATAGTTAATCACAATGTTGAAATGTCAGTAAATGTTGTATCAAGGTTTCATCATTACTAAAACATGACAAATGCATTTCAACACTGTGCATTAAACTCTAATTCTCATGTTGTTTCACTTTAAAGTTGCCCGGTGGGTTTTTTTACGTGCAGCTCCACCCACACGATGCACCATGACTGACAGTGCTGTCAGTCACACATAGATCACAATTTCATAAATGACATAAACAGGAAAGTTTGTTCTTTAGTAATTTTCCAGCAGGATTCTTTTAAAAAGGATCCCTGTTCTAATGTTCCAAAAAAAATTAGTAATTATTATAGATATATATTTCTTACAGAGCTGTATATAGTTATATTTCAGTTATATTTCATGTATGAAGGTTTCATGAGTACTAAAACATTACAAATGCATTTCCTCCTGATCACGCTGTGCATTAAACGTTGCGTCACTTTCAAGTTGCCTGGTGTGAATTTTTACGTGTAGCTCCACCCACACGACGCACCATGACTGACAGTGCTGTGAGTCAGATGGGAATCACAGTGTGACAGCAACAAGAAAATAGGAACGTTTACTCTTTAGTAATTTTCTAGGAGGATTTCTCTAAACAGGAATCCCACTTACTATGATTAAAAGAAATGATTGTTCTAGTTGATAAAAGTCTATGTATATATGAATAACTATGCATTTCACAACCTATTGACTTTACAGCTGAGTAGAAGTCTAAATGTCAGGTATTAGTATTAGATGTTGTAATTAGTGTTTGTTTTTGTTTTACCAATACAAAAGCATTACTTCTTAAAAGTGAAAGGTGATGAGAATTCCCTTGTCAACCCGTGAATTTGAACCCAGGTCCCATCATCATATGCTTTCCTGAGTTTATTAAAGTTGTAATGAAAAGTGTAAAATATGACTGTCCTATGTTGACTGTCCTATGAAAACGTCTATCGCTGTTTATTATTTCATACTTAGTTGTAAATGCCTTTGTCCCTGTCGAAATGTCCCCGTTTGTTCCTGTAGGAATGGTTTCCAGTGATCTGATTGGTTAATAACTGGTCCTCTAAAATGAACCTGGCTAATCTGGCTTTGAGGTACAGGCCCCAAAGTTGCGTACATATGTTGGGGAAAAATAAATAAATAAATAAGTCTATTTGTTTTTAGTCTATCCAGCTGTAATAACATCTGGCTCCTACTATATGGGTGTAGTGTCACATATCTAATAATCTAATTGGTATACCTGATGGGTATGACCCTGGACCCAGCTGACTCCAGGTATTTGACATAAGAGGCAGCAATGTAAGACGAGCCACGAGCAAGCTGATCTCCTGGAAGGTTTTCCTGTGCCAACACGCCTAAGGAGGACAAGACACAGAACATAACACAGATACATAAACATTGGGGTGGGTTCCCAGTTCATCAGGGTATCCTACAGGACTGTGTCAGAGCAGCTGTGTGCGAGCTGAAACCCAGAAGAAGCTGGTTGATGTAATAATCAATGACCCGAAACGTCAAAGTAAATCTGCCACACAAAAGTTCTGGTCACACAAAATCCGCCGTTTGGAGCGGCCCAGATCTCAAACCAATAAAGATTCTGTGGAATGACCTGAAAAGAGAGGTTCACACCAGCCTGCTGTGAAAGGTTGTTCCACCTGGTTGGTATGAGCCAATCATGGTAGCTTGTAGCCTCAGTCAGTTGTTTGTGTGGTTTTAGCAGCTGAGAAAAACAAGTAGCGATAGATGTTTACTTCTAACCACAGATCACTGGTTATGGCCCTGGTTGGGAAAATCTCCCCTGACTTCAGAGCAGCAACATGTATTCCATCACCTCTTCTGACCACTGGTCACCAACACAACAATATTACGTCATGGAAATATACCAAATGCCTCTTCAGGTTTTTTCTATGTAGTGTATTGTTGTATGTAAAGTAATGTCATTTATTAGGTGGCGAGTCAAATTTGCTGTCTCATGATGAGATGTGTTCTGGTTCCTACAACTGAAAGTTGTCAGACACCATCTTTTTTCCTCTTTCAATATTTGAGTTTGAACCAGCTCATGTTCTTTGTCACTTGTTTCCCAGCTGCCAGAAAGAAACAAATTAAATCTCAAAATTAAGAAATCTCACCTGGACTCCACTACCTAAGTTACCTGAAGGCAGTTTTGCTGCTGACATCTCTCCTGCCCATGTTTTAATGGTAACAGTACCCACAACATGAGTTGATCATATGGATTTTTACATGGCATGTTTAGTTTTATTCTGTGGTGTAAACATCTTAATTATAGCAACAACGAATCCAGTCTCACACATCACCAACTATTCATTCAACTTTTATTTGCCCCCTGATATAACCACCCCTGACAAAAATGCATTTGGTTTGGGTATTTAAGGTCTGACCTGCTATAGGAGACAGCACAGCCCTGCTACAGCAGAGGGACCAGAGGAAACACCCTGCGCACACATGAACACTCATTTTCTCGAACATTCCCGAGAATTACATAAGAGATGTTATAATCCCACATACAAAGGCGATTTGAGACAGTGAGGGAGAGAGACACCCACATGACGACTGATGTGGCTGAATCTTACCTATGATCGGTCGGTAATTGAGCTGCTGGCTTCTCCCCGCTGCGCACAGACACGGAGCGCACCAGAGACAGGCGATCAGCGCCGCGAACACCTCTGCAGCCGGCCGACACATTAAAAACACCGTGTGGGATTACTGACACACACCCGCCGAGGATGGAAAGATATTTAGAACCACAGCTGGATCAGTCCCTGTAACAGCCTGATAAAGAGCAGGTGATCGGAGCCGATGCGCCGCCTTCCGGGTGATGACGCTGCGTGACTGAACGCTGACGACCCTCCCTCCGCTTCGGATCTCTGTCCTCACCTCTGTCTGGCTTCTATTTAAGTGCACCAAGCAAGTCACGTGAGGAACCCCCCCTCGACAAGCCACGTAATCTGGAGAAGCTCCACCTCTTCTCCAGCTGCACCGACCCCTCCACCGCCTGTGGACCCCTCCTCCTCCACAGGTAGAGCTCAGGTGGAGCAGTGTGACAGTAACATCCTGCTCCTTTGTTGTGTGGCCACAAAGAAAACATCCATGACTTCTTCTTCTCATTAACAGAAGTAAAGCAGGATGTTTCCTCTCAGAAAGCAAAAGATGAAATGAAGCCAGGAGGTGAAGCGATGGCCTCTCTCCACAGACACGATGAACATATATTCAACAACACTTCCTTTTCTCTTTTACTGTCCCCACAACACCACCTGCTCCTGGTGTTAGGCAGGTGTACCCTTTGTAAATCAGATGACTGAGGCTGAACCTGAGCCTGAGCACAGGGTGGCCAATGTTCCCTGCTCTGTTATTAAAGGTAGGAAACATTCACCTCACATTTTACCTGAAGCAAACTGATGGACACAGTGTTATCGACTATAAAGTTACAGCAAGTACAGCAGAAGGACTTCTGTCCCAAGCACAAGAGAACACAGCTGTGTTGGTCTTGTTGTATATTTATTTAAATAAGTAGTTCTGCATCAAGCTCTCGGGGCCACTGTACCAGTGGCTCCTTATAGTTCTACTGTTCCTTTGAGGGTTCATGGTTTAAAGATCAACACCTTCCACACTCAGTACTAACTCAGCATTGTACCTGGGACAACAGTACCTCTGCATCACTTCTGCACATCATTAGTCTTGTGGCATTTCTTATTCCCTCATGGTTGGGTCTTCATGCAGGCGTGGTGGCCAAGTGGTAAGGCGTTGGTCTCGTAAACCAAAGACCGTGGGTTCAATCCCCACCCATGCCTTCAACTCTTAAGATGTAAAGCTGCAGTGAATTAAATTCTCACTGTGCTGCTTATGTTTGTCACAGATCTCACATTTAACAGTTCATGGTTAACTCCTGTGAGTGTCTACGCAAAGTCACAACTGGCTCATTTGCCAATTAATAACTTACTTTACCTATGACTATTTGTTGTTTTCATTTGCATTAAGAAACATCGTACTGCGTGTGTGTGATAGAATGTGTGTTTTCTGTAAAGACCAAAAATAATGAATCTTCTTGTTTTGTTTAGAAAAACAAAAAACAAAGACAAAGACACAATGCCTCAAAACTTTAATGTCAAGAAATATCATCAAACTCTTAAGTTTACATTTTAAAAGCTGAAAATCATAAATCTGTGAGGATGATCACACACAGGTTAAAAAACAAGGAGCCAAGCAAAATAATCATGACACCACTAACACGACCCAATGATTGACAGAATTATTCGATTCATTTTTCTTATTGCTTATAGAATTATTTTATCATTTCAATAACTGCACCCTACTCATGTAAAGGTTTTACTGCTGACAAATTCTGAGTATAGAGAAAGACAGAGTACGTTCTGTAGTCAGTACTGCCCATTAATCAAAGTAATAGTTCTGCACAAAGATAGCATCACTGCCTTTATAGACAGCAGTGTTGTTGTAGATGAGAGCGCTCGCTTCTTCCACAGAGCTGGAGAAACTGTGGCGGCTCTTCATGGCTGAAAGACAGAAAGAAAGGAATTAGTGATGAAAAGGGGAGTAAAGAAAACAACAGTAGAAGAATTAACCAGCGTTAAAGTCCTGTAGCTGCTTCTTTTCCATGGTTACATAAGCTGTCGCACACACTGACCATTATATATGTACTGTAATCCATTCTGAACCTCTAAACCCAATCACCTTAATTACAGAGTGAGGTAAAACCTTTGTATCTTGATTATCATTATTAATACACTTGTGTCTAAGCAACCGTGCTGATTGGTTGATTGTGTTAATGTGTTTGGAGAATATACAGTATATAAAATATATATGGAAATCCCCAGTAATCTGAAATATCCAGAATTACACGCAGCATACATAGTTTTGTCTGAGGTGTCTGTGGGTAGTTTCTAACAGCCAGTTGCAGTTTGCACGTGATTTAATCAAAGTAAACAGGAAGAACAGTGGGGTGTAACGGTTTTGAGGTCTGGCGTGACACTGAATCAAGGCCGTAACCGTTACCCTGTTAATCAATATTTACCCTGTTCCCTTAAGATATTGCAGAAATTTAATTAATGAATTTAGCTGAGAGGAGAAACTTATCACACAGTATTACAGGGGTGTGTCCAACAGATCATCAGAAATTAATTTACAAATTTTAGGCAGCGTTACTGTGTTTGGCCACATTACTCATTTATTTAAAATGCTACAACAACATTAAAATATATTATGAAATACTTAATTTATTTGGTTTAGTTACATTTTAAATAAATGCTGTTCATGTACATTTGCTGTTACTAATTAGCATCTTTTTGTTTAACAATCTTTGTACAAACTGTAAGTAGGTTTTGAGAAGATCTTTGCTTTTTTATGGCCTGACTTTCCATCAGATTCCAACCATACCTTTATCTTTCTAGCCTTTTGGAGAGCTAGCCTGATGGGTAATAACCATTCAGTGGTGCCGTATGTTACCTTCAGACACGAAGAAGCTGGCAGTGTAGAAGCTGGCTCTCACAGCAGAAGTGGAGTGAACCATGCCTGCCTTGTTTTTCCACTCATACTGGGTTTTCTCTGGATGCCACTGCACTGCATAAAATGGGTAACGGTAGGCTGGAGAGACACAGACACAGAAATCCTCCTTATGTACTGACATTGATCTTTTCACTTTTAAACGGTACCATTGTGATCATTGCCATCATTATTCCAGCTGTGTCATAAGTTCTTTAATATAAATAAGCAATGATCATTATAATAAACATGGTAATTAAAAATATGTTGATTTAAAAAAAACAGAAAAAAAGAAAGAAATTTTTAAAAAGTTTTAAATTCAAGAGTAGATCCACGTGGCTGGACAGTGCAGTGGTCACATCAACGCCTTTCATGCAGGAACTAAACTGTACCTTCCATGGTAGAGACGAACTGTATCTTTCCAACAGTGTTAGTGGAAAGAACTCTGTAAAACGTCCTCAGAGCATCATTTTTGGTGAAGTTCTGTGAGTTCAAGGAGAAATATTCAGTATAGTCATAGATGTTGTATACTTTCTCTATACATAACACAGAATGATCTAAATAAACCTTACAAGTGTCTGTATGTATCAAATAGTTGCTTAAAAAAACTGAACAGGAAACGTGTACCACAAGCACACAAGGTATTTTTACCTTGTGTACTTGTGTGATTATTACAACTCTGGATGGAAATAAATGTTGAGACATTGCAGAAGCTTATTGATACGATGACACGGCGAATGCGTGTCGTAATCAAAGCTAAAGGCACTCCAACAAAGACGACATGAGAACAGGACAACATACGGCAGTTGAGACACTCCATTGGTGGAAGTTGGGAGTGATGTTTTCCTGAGACAGAGACTGCATCACATCCTTCGGAAAATTCCTAAACAGACGACTGGACCGGGCCACTAGATGTGACAATAGGATGAAAAACACAGTGGAAAGGAATGTATATTTAAATATATAACGTTCCCTATCACCCTATAAAGAAGCCTTTGTTTGTTTAAGTTTAGTTGTGATGATGAACATCACATCATGAGTCATCTACTTTACATAGGATCCACCCATATTGCATATTCAACACCATGATCAATGGTGATGTGAGTCACATAGAGAATTCACTTTGCTTTAGAATATATTAATGTGAGAAAACAAACTTATAATGGAGCAAAAAACTAAACATTCATGATAATAGAAAACTGAGTCAACAGTATGTATAGCCTAAGATCTATTTATAGAACAACACAGATTTCTAACAGCATTTTTCTAGACTTGACTTTCTAGACTTTCTAGTCTCACTGAAAACACCTCGTAGCTATGAAGCATTACAACCTAAAACCCAAGACAGTTTGTGCTTTTGTTTCAGTAAAACTACAGTAAAAGTGAACTAATGATTTTCTTTATCCAGCCACATCCAGAAATGTTGGTTAATGCAAATCTTACACTTCGGTTTAAAAACCCTGACCCAGTTCTAATGGATGAATGCGTCTTGATGTGAGGTTAAAGAAGAAAGAAGACAAGAGAACAATGACCTGGTGTGAAAGTGAGGGGTAGAGCCACAGCCTTGGTATCAGTGAGGGTTAGCAGGTTTTTGTTGGCTGTGAGGACAGACAGCTGCTGGAAACCCTGGCAAGTTCCCCAGATAGGGAAGTAGTCCCCAGCATCGTTGGCCTGCAGATAATAAGCGAGTGAGAAAAGAGAAGTTAATACTACTGTTCTTTGAACATTAGAATAGTCATTGAAGAAGCAGCTCCTCTATTTCTTTACTTCTAATACCCAAACTATTGCGTACATACATTGCAGTAGTTGTGCTCTAACACATTTTTGGTGTCCACATATGGTCTAACATTCAGCTGAAGCTAATATGATCATTAAGCCACCTAAGTTAGATCAATGAGTCATAAATCTTTTCATATGTAAAAAAACATTTTATCTCTGGGAAATTCTCACTTAATTTGACTTGACTTGATTTAAAATGGATTTATAAACCTCATGTTTTACATCAGAAATGCACCAAGAAGGGATTTCTGCCAGTAAAAGTAACAATTACCAAAATGATTAGTTAAGATAAGATAACACTTCAGTTAAATATGAGATAGATAGAGTTGTCTCTTTTTGAGTGTGAGACTGCTGAATAAGCAGAGTTCGGTAGCTCGTTCCAGAACATCTAGCGATGTCACTCAATCTTGGGAATCAGTTGTACATGTCAGATAATTTACCTTCAGAGCCAAGTTGTAAAAGATCCTGGCAGCTCGAGTGAACTGGGATTTCTCGATATCTACATCTCCTCCCGGCAGCAACAACCTGAGAAAAGACCATGTTCTGCATTAGACATTTAGGTGACAAGGTGGGGAATCAAACTAGGAAATATGTGATAATAAGATAAAGTAATACTTCATTGATCCTCCACCAGGAAAATGCACATGTCACAGCAGCTTAAGTGACAGAATGGAGATAGATCCAAGGAGGAGGAAGGGAGAAAAAGTGATAGATGTGCAGGGGAATTTTCCAGACAAGGGTACAACAGAGAGACGTTACTGCACATGACAATCGAGATATATGCACAAGGTGAAAATAATGCCTAATTGCACAGGGAGTAGTACAATGTGTAAAGACTGTATTGCACAACACTTGAGATGTTTGCATGAAGTGTAAAAAAAATACTTTGCACTGATCCCCACTGGCTCAACGTTCACCCCCTGGATATTTCATTTTGTACACATAGACCCAAACTATAGAAAACTCTGGTCAACTCACCCATTTATCGAGTCAAATATATGTTGATATTCTTCTTCTTTGAGGTTGATTCTGGAGAGAAAAGGCACAAAAATATGAATTTGCTGATGTTAAATTAAAAAATACCGGTTTCACAAGCAGATGCTGTTATGCAAACATAGCAGGTATTAAAAGCCCTTTTCTGATACACGCCCTTCTATCCATTAATCTTATGGCATCTGAAAGTGTCGGATTCACGTCTGAATGAGAACCTTGGCCACTTTCCTGTGAACCTACTTGTTGGTTGCCAGGTAACCTAGTAACATTTGTCACTTTCAACAAGTCTGAACTTAATGTGCATCAGGGTTATTATGAAAACAGGAGGCAGTGATGCTCAGATGGATCCATGTCACACAGTAGCTATCAGTGAACTTACCTTATGTGTAATCATCATCTGACTGAGTCACAAATCAAATAATGTAATGAGTATACCTGATGGGTACGACCCTGGCCCCAGCTCCCTCCAAGTATTTGACATAAGAGGCAGGGATGTAAGATGAGCCTTTAGCATCATAATCTGATTGAAGTATTTCCTGTGCCAACACACCTAAGGAGAAAAACGACACATTTCACTGATACACAAATAGTTGATTGATCCAGTTTAGAAAAAAGCTGAGAAAAATGTATACGAATCAAAAGATTAGAAATTATTTTAAACCTAAATTTGAAAAACAATGCAAAGAAAACATATGAAATGTTGAAACGGATAAGTTTGAAAGGTGTAATTATTTAGGACTAGAAAACCTGTGTAATGCTGCCCTCTACCAAAGTAATAGAAAGACCAGCCTGTGAAGGAATGATGCAAACTAATCACTAATCTTACTGATTCCTGACGACAGCAGCAGGAGGAAATCAGAGGTGGACGAACAAAAAGATCTGTGTAATTTACTGAGAAATGCATCAAAACTAACAGGGAGGGAGTTTCAACGAGTCGAATCACTCAACTGAAGCACAGCACATCAACAGGGAAGGGTTTGGGTTGGGTTTTTTGACTGGTCAAGTCAATCATCCGATGATCTGATGTTCTGAACATAACTGGGAGCAGGTCAACCGTGCAGCATATGTTACTATGAAGATCCACCCTGATTAAAAGTGAGCCTGTTTTGTGATGCTTTAAATACTTGAGTTAAGCCAAAAGATGGAGCTGGATAAGACACAAATCTAACTTCAGGCTCCTGGCTTGCCACTCTACAGCCATGAACATACCAGCTTTTCATTTGCCACTCTACACCCATGAACATACCAGCTTTTCATTTGCACTAATCCAGCTCTGCATATACTCTAAGTCAGCACAGTGTCCCCAGAATCTAACTTCTCTTTTATTTTGTTAATGTTCTAATCTGCATCATTCCTGTTTCTCAGTTGCTTTGTTTCTCTAGATGCCAAAACACCCAACTGAAGTCATTGGTATGACATCTCTCTATGTGCACAATACAGTGTTAATACAATTTACCACAGACCATTAATAAGGGCTATTTCCAGATTGTCATTTGTATTTGTTACGTTGAAACACACCCTTGAAAATATGAGGACCTGGATTATGTTATAGGCTATCAACAATAAATGTGAGATGTGATTCCAGGTTTCTATATCACAGCCTACATAAACATTTGTTATTAATATATAAATATTATCTCCAACAATAGTAACCACACACACAATACAACCAATTCTCTGTCCACACACACCATGTCTGGTTAAGAAATAAAAAGTCTAACAGTTAACAAAATGCACTCGAGGTGTCTGCACACAGAGGAAGGCACAATCATTCAGCAGCTGGATCTCACCGATGATTGGTCGGAGGTTGAGCTGCTGGCTTCTGTCATGTGCGGACACACGCGGATCAAACAAGAGACAGGCGAACAGCGCCGCGAACAGTAGAACCATCCTGTAACACAAAGCAGGCTGAGTTTGAAACTGAACACCATGACATACCACTAATAAATGCTGGGACAAAGTTTACAGGAAGAAAGAGACTGGAGCCAGTGTGCTACCTGACAGGTGATGATGCTGGACGACTGAAAACCCACGAACAGTTACTATCTTGATGACTTCTGCGGATCTGTCTTTACCTGCTGTCCATATTTATTTACTAGAGCATCAAGCCCCGCCTCTCTTTCCATACATCAGACTCTTTCCCCGCCTACCGATGTACACAGGTACAGCCCAGGTAAAACACCTGAGGACTGTGCTCACTGCTAAATGCAATAAGTTGTTTCACAGGTGAAGATAAAGAGAAGTTAAAACAGTGTCCTCTCTCCCTGCTGCTGTAAAAAGTGCATTAGGAGTCTAACAGCAATGCTCTGTCTTAGAAACAACAACCACTCAAAGACCTTTCCTTCTCATAGATACGTCGGTAGCTTAGTGTGAACGGACATCGTCCACAAAGTGCTTCAGTTGCATGTTGATCATGTGGAAAGCTTTTATGTGAGCGAATCATAATCTTATTGGGTCTGTATCGCAGCGCTGCAGCTGTTCTGAGCATAAACAAACTGTAGTCCAGCAACAAACTGTGTTATGATTCCCCAACATGACATGTAGCTAAAGTTGCACTGAAGAAAACTTGTGTCATTACTTCTGTTTGCATTTGTGCTGAATTCGAGTATTCGCTGCACCTCTGTAAACCTCAAAGTTTCTGCTGACCTGCACATTTGTGCCCAGCTTTCTGCCTATTTACTTATTGTGTCAGCAGGTCGTTTTACTGTGATCGCACGCTGCACTACTAGAAAATGCTCCTTTCTTATCTTGATAACATCCCTGGATGGACCAGAAAAAAACGTGTTCACTGGGCGGCAGAGTAGAGGAAGATACAAATACACATCTGTGTAGGCAAGAGGGAGAGAAAGAGTGTGTGTGAGTGTTCAGAGTGAGCACTGCAGTAAATAGATGGTGTGTGTGTGTTAATCTGATGAAGTAAGCAGTTGTAGTTGTAGTGCAGTTCCACTGTAATGCAGTTACTTCATGGAACAGTGACTTTAACATTACTGCACATTGCAGCAGGACAGGTTTCATTGCATCTTCGCTGACTAACCACAAGAGGTCGCACTCCTCCACCAAACAGCCTTCCCAGTTTTATTTGGTCCCTGTGTGATGTTGTCTGTTGTACAAGTGTGTGTGTGTTGTACAGTGCAGTAATTATCTGTAGTCAATAAAGCTGGATCGTATGGATAATGGAATTCAGTCTGAGATACACACACATTCTGACTGTCTCTGTCTTTGCTCGCTGCTTCTGCTACTAACACTGTTGGGGTTGTTGTGCGTGTGTGCAGGCCTATTTAACTCCTAGCATGGTTCTTGTTGATGCTATGAAAGTCCAGACTCATGGAAACATGTAAGTGAGGTTTTTTATTATGAAGATGGAACCTTCAAGCTCAACTTAGCACTGTTTGATTATGATGTGTATAAAAAGTGTGTGCTAAAAGAGAGAGAGAAAGAGAAAAGGATAATGCAATACTTTCAAGGACAACTACAATATATGGGATTCTGATTGTGTGTGTGATTGTGAAGTGCCATCTTACATTCTGATTACCGTCTATAAGCCCACAGCTGAGACCACTGAAATGGAAATGTGTATTCAAATCTGCTCTTCCTACGCCTCAGGGCAGTTCAGTTTGTACTGGTGAACGCTCTCTTCAGTTCGCTATCATCAAATGAAGGAGAAGAGCCCGTTCCACCCCCTCATCTGTGATGTCACAGCGATGCACACTGTAGCTCCACAGAGACCGAATTAGGGAACATGCAGTAGAAGAGTGTGACAGTGGAGCAACCGGAAGTGATTGTCTTAGCCACAGAGTTCTGCGAGTGAATACTAAGTGGAAAAGAAAGCTTAACACTCCAGTGATCAATATTCTTTGGATTGACAGCAGATCAAAAGAGCACGGAGGCAGTGATGACAGCATGCAGATGCATCATCAAGTCAGAAAGCTAGTGAACTTTTAAACCTCAGCACAAACACAACTCTCATTACAGAGTAATCCCTCAGGAACGTGCACTTGAATGACCAGCACGGTGACTTTCTGGGTGATGTCTTGTGTCACTTGCTAGCCTTGCATGGTGGTTCTGTGTCAGTGCTTGAGCTTATCAGGTTGTTCTGGAGTTATACTGCCATCAGGTGGGAGTAAAAGGCACATGTGTATTTGAAACAAACTAAAGTGAGTCAAAAGCATACTCATTATTCCATAGGCCACACTCTGAGCTCCAGCCCAACGCCTACACGGGTTCATTTGGTTGTTTGGTTTAGTTGTGTGAGAGACATTAGGAGAAAAACACAGGATACCTCCTCACCTGTGCACATCTAATCAGTCAGTATGCAGACTTGCTCAGATGCATCCCCCAGTTTTCTGATGCTGAAAAGGTGCTGCTGTGCCAAGATGTTCAACTATCCTACAAACATATTTTAAAGTGTAAAACAGGAATTCATGAGGCAAAGTAGGACTGTCAGGGTCATTTACCGCTGCTGACCAAAACCCAGGTGCTAACAATAACTTATTATTAGGTTACTGAAGTCCGTCATATTGGGTCTACATGAGACTATCCAACTATACAAATTGCATCCTGCTGTCATCCTGCTGTGACACTGACTTTCAAATCCCAAAATGCCTTTCCTCTATGGAGCCAAGAAAATTGGCAACGGTACAGATTATGTCCACAGAACCCAATTAACACTGGATGGACAAAGCAATTTTTCTTTACTTAATGTCCACATCGTGTAATCTGCACTCTACAGTTTGCCCCCATTTAATTACATTTTAAAGGACAGCACTGGGAATTTGTCTTGGTGACACTGTTGCAGGAACACTGACAACCCAATTAACAAAACAAGCACAAGTGCTGTCACATGTGATGTAAGGTCAACGGCACCTCACTCCCATCAAATGGGAACATTTAAGGACATTCACTGTAGTTTTACTTGTGACTCTCTGTGGTTTCTCCGTATTGTGTACAGGTGAATAACTTTAGAGCCGTGCAGTGACCTGAACCAGCACATCAGTAGTGTGTGACCATTCCCACTTCACTTTGTTTTAACCAAGTGCCAATGTATCCTAACACTCCTCTACTATCAATTATTTCTCTTACTACTTGTAGTTTGTCAATGTGTAGTGATGCATCAACTGAAACTAATAGTGATATTTTTCTGTCCTGGGCCAAACACACATACTGATTATACTGTAGCTCCTGATGCACTGGTTTGATTTGTGCCATCATCACATGAAGTTTGGTAACGCGTTCATATGATCGACACAACTCTTCCTCACTTTACACTGAGCAGATGCCTCATTAGAACAACTCTAAACATCTGTGTGGGTGTGCACAGTGTTGAACATCAATATCCAGTTTCCCTTTTCGTTTTCCACTAAGTAGCTTAGTGCCGTGACCTTAGATGTGTGGATTCATTGGCTGATTCAAAGCCTATTTCTTTAGCCCTACTATAGTTGGTGTGTATGACTCTTTGCCCTTTAATAACAGACATCGGGGCTAAAAGCTGCTAAAGGTATGTCACATCAACTCCTTTGAAGAATATTACAACTATGTGCTTTGTTAAGCACATAAAGAACCTTTGAGAGGAGTGGAGCATGGGGGACAGAATAGAGAGGGACACAGAGAGGCAGAGTAACTAAAGACAGACAGACAGACACTAAATATAGAGACAGGGAGTAAGAATGAAAGACAGAGTGGTGAGTGCACTCTGTTACCAGAGAGTGAGCGAGTAAGAGAACGAGAGTCCATTGGTGCCGCAGCGGGAGCGACAGTCACACGGACTGTCAGCGGGGTCGTTACTGGAGAGCGCAGCCGCTGCTCAGCGTTTACCGACAGACACACCGGGGGAGCAACACAGAGAAGAAACACAGAGGAGCAACACAGAGAAGACCTGGACAAGGAGGAAAACACCGGGAGAGTCGTTTGTTTGCGTATCCTCACCTACACCGGACAGGATCTAGTGCCCTCACCATCATCACTCCTATTCATCCTCCCTCATCATCACCCTCATCCTCCTCCTCCTCCTCATCCAGACCTCTTCTCCTCTCCCCCTGTTTCTTCATCACTATGCCGGGCTGGCGGAGGAACCTCACTTTCTGTCTGCAGCGCATGCACGAGGAAGGTAGGAAGACAAAACAAACGAACGTGCGCTTGTGTTTGCGCTTGCACGTGAATGTGTGAGTGTGTGCCTGTGCGCGCGCGTGTTTTGCTCATTGCTCTGTGTGTTATTGATTTGCTCAGTTTGTTTGTGAAGACACTTTGAATCTCTGCTGCTTCTGCTTCATGGGTTTGGAGTTTCCTGGTTCACTGGAGGTGTGTGTGTGCGCGCGCGCAGAGTTCCTTTGGCTGATTGAGAAGCACCTGCAGCTTGGTAATTATGTGTGTATTTGTGTGTGTACTTGTGTGCGCGCACGTGTCTGTCCTATCCCTATATGTGTGTGTGTTTGTGTGCGCGTGTGTGGACACGCTTGGTCTGTTGGAGCCGCGCGCTGTGCGCACTCTGTCACTACGGGTTTGTTCCGCCGTTTCAGTGGAGATTGCGCAAGGCTACTGATGCTGGCAGGTCAGGGTGCGTGTGCGTATGTGTTTGTTTGTGTGTGTGTGTGTGTGTGTGTGTGAGAGAGAGAGAGAGAGAGAGAGAGAGAGCAAGGATGAATGCTGCGTGGTGGTCCTGCAGCATAAACACAGTTGGAGACGGTGATGGTTGGTCAGGTACAGGCACAGTGCGCATTGGTGAATGTGGTCATATGACAAAGTACAGTGTGACAAAGAGACAGAAGGGTGTTGACAATGGAACTGATTGATACTCAGGAAGAATTGTTCCTATATGAAGTTAGACTACAGATTACCACGGTTACTGCTTTCAGGTGTCATTTTCTCTGAATTGCTGGTAGTAAATGAACACATACATTTTATTTTTTTTATTTTTATCTTAACACCCACAAAACAACTTAAATATACAGTAACTGATACCAAATCTCTGTCACTGACTGAAACAATAATTCAGGCTGGAAATGTGACTTGATCCCAGGTCACCCTAATCACGCAAACCACCAGAGTGAGTGAGGTCCCTGACTAGTTAGGTTATTAGTTTGTTGGCCACTGTTCAGTAAATACACAAATTTAACACTGACCAACAAGTGGCTTCTAGGTGAACCCAGAAGTACATAAATACAAATGAACTAGACCATCCACACAGAACCATTAGCCTATGCTTTATTAATTTAAACATTTAAACTTTATTATTTAAACATATTAGAATGATCAGATACATTCACACAAGTTACAGTAGTGCAGGTAACAAGGTGGTGATGTTGAGAAGCTGCTTTACCTAGAACAGTTAAAGTGATATATTCCATTATTGCTACAGAAAGTGTTAGAGCAACTCTTGTGTAGCAGACCATGTACTGTCTAATGCTGCGAAGATGTTTATCTTCTGATTGAAAACCTCTGCTTCTTGACTTAATCTCTAGGTGTGTGAGAGAGAAAGAGAGGTAGTGCATGGGTAAGTGAGCTGTGGGATGGATGCCAGCGTTGAGCATGTGTATGAGAGAGCTGAGGCGACACTGAGCAAGAATGATGTTTGTTTATGATTTGTCTGTGTGTGAAGGAGGGCGACAGCAAAAGAGAGAGTGCCAGACACAGAGAGAGAGAGGTGGTCTGAGAATGGTGTTTGCTCATGGTGTGTCTGTGTGTGGGAGAGGTAGCTTTTACATTTGTATGCTGGGTACACGGTGACCCCACTGGCCAACGATAAGTACCTTATGGACCCACGAGCTGTTTGAGGCCCCACATTGTGCCAGTCCTTCATTTTTGATGGGGAACACTTCACAGAATTCAGCTGGTAAAAACCTGTGTGAGGGAGGTGATGGGATCCTCTCCTCTTTTAACACCCTGTGGCTGGTATTGAGCAAGGCACTGATCTCCCATCTGCTTCAATGGAGCTGCCCAGATACAAAGAAGTCCACTTTGGCCCAAGGCTGTTAAATTAAAAGGTGCAAAAAACAAACAAAAGAGGCCTGTTTGTTTTACATGTTGGCTATTTAATAAAATGTGGTAGAGATAGAAATGTGCAGAAAGAAGGAAACTTAGCCAGAGAGAACTGTGCGACATAGAGGAAGGTGCAATAAGATCGATGCTAAGAACAACTTATGATGTGCTTCACTCCTCCTGAATAGATGGATTTATGAGGAACCAACATGTCCTTTGTGTTCAGGTATAGCTGCACTCTGACACCTGCTCTCAGGATTTAAAACATAAGGCTCAACAGTTACACAACTGAAGACATAACCAAAAGCTTAATGTCTAACAGCAGCTACTGAGTCCAAGTACCTAAAGGAAAACTCAAATACATGAGGAAAGTTTGGTCACAATGTGGCAAATGGACGGAAGCAAGTAACTTTGAACAGGCAAGTGGCAAAGTAAAGGCTGGAAGAGTGTTTAGAAGAAGTCTAACTAGTTTGTGTGATCATCAAGACAAAGTGGAAATAAAAATGTTATGTATTATGTAATATAAACTATATCTTTTATTTTTAAATATAAGATATATATATGTGTGTGTATATGTGTTTAGAGTCAGTGTTGCCAAAATCTGCACAGCATTCATGTTACGTTTACTCATATCTGTTTGGAAATCTCTCAAACTCCACATGTTGCTGTGGATTTTATTAGGCACATTCAGCATGTGTTGTCCATCGAGCACAAATCAGCATCCTGACAGTCAGTTTTTTTTTATAAGGACCACTGTTCAGGCCTTTGTCAACCTAACTCAACAGAATAGCACTTGTTGTGAGGGTGCCCACCTAATGATCCTGTCAATACTCAGAATTTGCATGGGTGCTGTAGGCAATTCAAGCACTTTATTTAGAGGGGTTGCTAACGGTATATATTTATTTCTTGTCAGTATAACTGGTAGACATTAGTAGGACGGTGAGGAGAGGGGGAAAGGCAGCTTTGCATAATGTGGTATATTTTTGGTTTTCATGGCACCATCACAGCCATTGTAGCTGAACACAGATAACACACTCAGCTAATTTTAGTCCCTCAAAGTACTGTAATGGTGTCTATAAAAGCATTAAATGTCTCTTTTATGTTAACTTATGGAAAATGTACTCTGCCCGAAACTGTGTGAGAACATGCTTCATGCTTCATCTTCACAGCATGCCTCAACAGTACAACTGCAGTAGGAACTAAGTGTTAATGAAAGCTTCAGAAAATCAAGCCTAGTGATACATCTTCACTTTAGAGGATCTCATCATGTCAATTTCAGAAGTTGCATTTGCCAAGTTATGTCCTTCTTCATAAACAATTACAGTTTATAAACTTGGAGATCATGATCAGAGAATAGTATTTGCATCAAGTAGTTCCTGAAAAACATGTATCTTAGATACAGCTGTTATTTCAATGTGTCACATACATTTTCAAGGATTATTTACAAGAGGTGAATATAAAATCAGATCTCAGTGTTTATATATTTAATAAAAATGGCAGTTGGATCAGAGCCAAAAAAATGATCTCGATATCCTTATTCAGTGAATTCCTATCACGACACACTGTAGTGTGTATGTTTGAGGTCTAACAAATGTGAATGCGTTCCTGGTCAATTATCAATATTTGCTGCAAATGTGAGAATGGAAGAGAGAAGATTGACGACAACAATCAGTAATGTTGAGGTTCATGGATAGTCACAGCATAGTAACCTCTAAGACACTGCCCAACAAAGGAAGTTTACAGATAGACAGTCAGAAACAATCAGATCTTTTCTGCATAAACATGTGTCTTGCATTGTGCCTGGGGATGTATGTGCAGTTCAAAGGAAATGACCATTGTGGAGTGCATTCATAAGTAGTTTTACCATCTCTCTGTAACAGAGGTCCGATCAAAACATCGAAGGAGAGATTATGGATAAGCAGGCACGTTATTGTGTACGAGTGTGCCAGAGAACGAAAAGTAAAAGACGCAAAGGAAAGCGCATCCCTCATCCATCATGCCGAAGATGGGGGTTGAACTTAAGGTTACCAATAATAATGGCCTCTGTAATCTGCATGAAAGAAGGGTAAAAGAGAAGGGAACGAGAAGAAGAGGACAAAAAGACAATTTGAAAGAGTGACTGAGAGAGACCTGAGAGGGAAAGTCATAAGAGAGAAACAGATAAAAAAAGTGGAGAGCATGAAGGAGAAAGATAGAAGGCCCGTTTTCTTATCAGTTGAAGGAGGAGATCCCATTAATCAGGAGAGTACTACATCAAATAATGTGCTGGTTAGTGGGGAGCAAGCCTACGATTGTATGTGTGAGTCTGCAATAAACTCTGAGTGTGTGTGATTGAGCTCCAAACCCAAAAACCCTTTTAATAAGGCTTAGTTGTGTTATCAAGAAGACAGGAAACTGAGGAGAGGAGGAGGTCAGAGGAGGAGACAGGAGAGGATAAAGCAGAAGGAGATGAAAGACACGAGTCAGGGTGTAGCACACAGCACAGAAGGTGGCTGCTGTTTGCCACATTTAACATCAGTCTGCCAATGATGTTTATTTATCAACAATTCTACTAGTAGTGAGAAAATAGCAGTGTCTACACTAAAGGAAGAACAGAACTTGAACTTTTTTTCAAAAATATATTTTATAATTAATGCAAACATTATTCATTTATTATTCTAAAGATAATGACACCAATAATTTTGTCTAATTCTGAAATATCTCTTAGATTTACCTGAGTGCTCTGTACAATGGACTTTGACATTACTGTTTAATTCGCTGTCAGGAAGAAACAGATAAAGGCACATTATTTAAAATGTGAAAGATTTAGTAGCATCTATTGGTGATGGTGATGATAACCTGACAGAAGAAAAAACATCTTAGTTAAAATCTTTGGGTACAACTCTAAACAAAATAACTGGCGAACACTAGGCACTGTTTATCATCTCAATAATACCATCGCCATGGTGAACAATGGTGGTGGCAGCATCGTGCTCTGGGGATAAAGAGACAAACAAACACAATGTGTCACCTGATCATACAGTATAAAGACCATAGATGAAGTAACGATAACATTTCGTATCCCCATCAAATGAAGTGTCGCAGAAAAGGGGCAGAAGAGTGTGATGGAGGAATGATGAACATTTGGCTAGCAAAGAGTTAGTCCAAACATCTGGATGGCTTCTTTAAAGTGCGCAAAACCCTACTTGTGATGGACAGCATGCAAGGTCATAAATCAAACAGTCTGCAACTCCATACCTGCAATCATTCCTCGAGGCAAGACTAAGTCACTCCAGTCACTCCACATTGAAGTTTATGGCAGTTTCAAGTCTGTCTAGTGTCACCAGCTGTGGGATGCGTGGAAGGTGGATGGAGAGCACTGACGGAGGGGGAGACACCGCTGCATCCTCCCCCAGAGTTGTTTCATTGACACAGAGGATGAGGAATTCGACGGCCTTAGCAATGCAGATGAAAAGTGAACTTTTTTTAAGGCCATACCTCTTCCTGTTATGCCAGTCTACATTTTTTATAAGCTATTAAATTGTAGTCATTTGTTATTGTGTTTGAGATGATTAAAAGTGTGCCTTGGGTTCTCTTGAACAAAATAAATAAATAAAATAAAATAAAATGCAACCTATATATCTTTTTTTCTGTTCAATAGGACCGGCTTTGCCAAGTACGACTAATACGCCTGTGCGACTTATACTGCGTAAAATACTCCAAATCCAAACTGTAAGAAGCTTGTAGAGACTTACTAAGAAGATCTGGAGCTGCAGTTAATAACAAAAAGGCTTCTAGAAAGTATTGAACTAACGGAAGTAACTTTAGACATTTCTTGCAATAGTAAAATTTGTCACTAGTGAGCTTTAAAACTACCGTGACCTCCAGTGTATTCTTGCTCATGTCACAGTGTTCTTTCGGGCTGTAATAGCAGAATATAACTGTGTAGGGTTAAGCATTAAGCTATTGACTGAATTGTTGGATTCAAAGGTTAGAAAACAAATGTAAGTGACAGGAAATATTTTAGTGTCAAATGTTTTACAATGCCATGTATGATGAGTCCTAATCTTATTTGCACTGAGTGTAACTGTAAATTGTAATCGTATTCATGTGTTTCTGTGGACCCTAGAAGAAAAGCGGTTACCTCGGCATTTTGTGACGAGAAAACACACAAAAAATGTCCTCACAAAAAATAGCAGTGGCAACCTGTGTGTGTGTGTGTGTGTGTGTGTGTGTGTGTGTGTGTGTGTGTGTGTGTGTGTGTGTGTGTGTGTGTGTGTGTGTGTGTCTCTTTGCGTGTAGAATGCATGTAGCCGTAGGTTAGCAGTGGGCGAGCGCGGTAATGCTGCTTCAGTCATAATAGGATCTGACGATGAGTCATGCAGAGCAAAAACAACAAACACTCTTCTCTTCCCTGCTCATCTTCTCTTCCTCTTTACCATATCATCTCAGTCTCTGTCTCCCTTTTCTTCATCTTGTTTCATCTTTCTCCTTTCATTCATTTCTTTTTAGTCTTTCCACCTCCCCTTTTTCTTTTCTTGTCTCATCATGCATCATCCCCTGATCTTCTTGCCTCTAGTTGCTTGACTTGCTTTTTTTTGGCTCCTTTTTTTACTTTTTTCTTTTGTTCGTCTTCTGTCTTCACTCCACATTTGCTTCCATGCTGTGGCAGCTTATTTTACCTCTCCTCATCTTCATTTCTGTTGCTCCTTTAATATATTGTTTTAATTAGTTAGTTGTTTTCTTCTCTTTTGGGTTTTCATTTCTTTTTGCCTCTTTTCCTCTATCCTATTCTTTCCAGTTTTTCTCCACTACTCTTTAATAATTGTCCTGCCCTCAGTGAATTTTGGTCTTTTTCCAAAATCCTCTGGCTAGTTTCAATATTTTACTAGCCAAATTCATTTTGGGGAAATAGAGGAAATGCCCAGATGATGCCCAATTCTCTGCCAGAGTGTCTAATGAAGTCAGCAAATTTGTGAAATGACGCCCAGTGAGTATATGATATAAAATACAATGATAGGTAAACTATGCTCCACTTTGTCCAATTAAATCTCAACACATTACTGAAAAAATGGTTTAACCCTTTTACACACTACCAGTCAAACATTTAGAGTCAGACAGAAATGGACTTGTTCTTTATAAGAATATCACATTAGATGACATCACATTGATCAGAAATACAGTGTGAATATAAGTTGTCAATGTTAGAAATGACAACTGTATCTGGAAACATTTATATAGACGTACGCATCCCTGTCACCGGCAAGATTATTCATTTTAATAGATATCTGATAATTAGTAAATCATTTGAAATGATGGCAACACAGCTAATGACACATATCTTCTCATGAAAAACATGGAAATTCCCTTGTGACTCCAAACTGTTGACTTGTATTATATGTGATAATGTATGAAGATCTATTGGATTCTGCTCACTGCAACATGTGCAGAGTAATACAAGGTTTTACCAAAAATGTGTAAGTAAGTTCAACCACAAACACTCCCACATGACAATAAAGGGATTACACTGTCATACTGTGCTGTGTTGTGCCCACTGCTATGGTGCACCACTGTACTGCTGCTGCCATTGTAACTGCTGCTTCTGCTTGAGATCAAGAACTATAAATTATATGTATAAAATTAAACTGCAACACCTTTACACCTCTCACATCTGACATCTTCAGCTTGGGGAAGGTGGTTTGCTTTCTTGCCTAAGCTGCTTGCTTCAGGTCCTTCCACAGCATTTCTTTAGCTCTGAGGTCACAACTTTGTCTTAGCTGTTCCAAAACATTCAATATGTTCTGCTTACCCAGAAGAGCGATAACGAATGGTGTGCACAGGGTTGTCTGGCTGCATGATCCAAACTCTGTTAAGCTTTGGTTTACAGGTTTTATACTTTAACACTTTAATATAGAATTTGCTCATACAACCCAGAGTTAGTCATAGTTCCGTCAATGACGGCAAGTCACAGTTAAAACACTGCCACCACAATCTTCAACAGAACACTTTTCTAATACCTTCTCTGTCATCTACTCGTTTACTGGGGTTATTGCAGACTTTTACATGCCTTGCCTTGTGGTGTGAACTTTGTTGGTCAACAATAGTGTTAAATATTTTCCACTTCTACATGATCTGCCTGGCAGTCGACAGGCGGACTCCAAAGTATTAGATATTATTTTGTAACCCTTTTCCAGCCCGTTGAGCATTAACAGTTGTTCTTTTAAGGTCTTCAGAAATCTCCTTTATTCAAGCCACAACACAAAGACCTCCCAGACTCGCATCTAGTTGTAATGTAGTGAAAAACCGGACTATTACAAATTTACTGATAATTCTGGAAGGTCACATACATTTGCCAAGCACATATGTAGAAGATTGGATAATATTTTACAAATTATATGGGCCATATATGTGTGCAGGGGTTCGTAAACATTGAAGTATATGTACAGTATTGAGCTGATTTTTGGGAACATCATTGCCGTGTCTGTTAGTGTATGGATTTGGCTACTCACATGTACATTGAGACTGAATGAAAATGTTTAATATCCACTATGTAGTGACCACAGCATTACAATCACTTTCTATGGTTGTGTGAGCTCTCACAGCACTTCTAGTAATTAAAGTAAAAAAAAAACATAACTAATCTGACTGAATTGTCATTATAATCCACTTTATTCATTCAGGCTGATTATGAAAACAGCAGGGCACCAATTTCTTGCTGCTGTGAGGAAACATTTGTGTTATTTTGCCCTAACTAATTGGGAGTGAGTGTCATGTTGACCATGCTGATGTCTTAATTCTTCATTGTAGTAGCACTGATTGTAGAATAGGACTGTGCCATGCGCTATCTTCATAACTCATATTGTGGAAACTGTAGAAAAAAATTGCTTCCTCTGTAATTCGTAAATGGTTCAGCAATTAATCAGATGTTAATTAAACATTTGCTATTTCCAAGTTGTATGAGAAATTGGGCAATGCTATGTCCAGTGTGGAGAATCGGGCATTATTGAGCACAACACCAGATCCGTGTGAATCACTGAAAAATACGGATAAGTTGCTGTGGATTCATAGGCATGGAGTCAAGCCAGTGTCTTTGTGCCATTTATTCTTACAGTGTGTAATTTTACTTCAGTACAAACCAAACAGGACATTACAGCGGTTACATCAGAGTTCATCTCACCACACACAGACACATGCGTCATCTAACACAATCATGTCTCCTTCCTCTAGTGTCATTAGGGACAATTATATAAAGATGAGTCAATCACCTGCTCTTAAACTTGTCTGCATCCTAATGTAGTGATAAACAAACTATAGGCCACAAGAGTGGGTCAGAATTCTTATACTGTATATTTAAGATGGAACAACTGCAGATTGTTTTTCACCTTGCAGCCCCCCACATATCTGCTGGAATGATGTAACAGTACATCTGACCTGGTGTCTGTCTCTCTGCCTCATTGTTGATTAAAGGCTGTTGTGCTTGTCCCAGCCTGATTGCTTTCTGACGCATTCTTCTGTGTGAGCAAACACACACCTTAGAGCCTCTTGAACAAAGAGCAATTGCAGTTTTTCTTATTTGTTTCATGATCCCTGGGCCCTTGAAACCAATTTCAGTCATACTGTCTCATAAACACATTGATGTTGGCAAGTTTTCTTTTTCTTATTCCCAGGAAAAGTTTTGTTTTTTGCAGAGCTATGTGGTTCCCTTCACCAAACCAAGATTAGCCCTATCCCTGTGGACGAGAGATTTATGACTCTCAGAATGAAATTTTTGTCAGTGCATGACCCAGACTGAAGGTTTTTAAAAGCAGTATGAAGCAGTTCCATGGCAAAAGACTCATCTGGGGGGGCGGGTGGATTTTTATCGTTCTCAATTTGTTTTACAGAATTGTCAGGTCCTTTGATGGTGCAGATGGAGCAGAAACCTGTACAAGTCCCTGGTTTCCCACATCACCAAGGTCATCAACGTATCAATCTTACTGGCTCATCACCTCTGCTCTGGTTTTGACTCGGCTCGTCCACTGACGTGTATTTATTACGTTGTTTTAGAAAAGGACAATGAAGGGTGAAAGAGAGAGGGGTGAGATAAAGGCTGTGGACAGATTGAAACCTAGGTCTCTGAAGGTGATGTAGTTTTGTAGCATGACAGTCAAACCGCCAGGATGTCAAACCTTATCTTTTTCTCTGCATCACTGTTGAGCTGCTTCTGCTCCATCATTTTCTCCTTCAGTTTAACACACACACACACACACACACACACACACACACACTCTATAGCCTTCTTTCCCTGTCTTTCTATTTCCTCTACATACAGTATGCATTACAAACACCGCATGCTCTGTGTTCGTCTCTACCTCCCCACAAACCCACACGTTCAATGTACCGCTCTTCGACACCCCATATATCTGTGTGCTTTTCAGTCTATCTGCATCTCTGCTGTCATTATCTGCTAGCAGAGGCAATCATTTGTCTTGAGCAGGGTGCTTCATCTGTGCTCATGCTCATTTGTCCTTACTGTGTCCTAAATTTAAATTACTGCATGCCCTCTCCTCCACCAAATGCTGCCCTGATATACCCTGCCGTACCCTAGCTGTTTTATTGCTCCTGTTATGTTCACACTGCTGTTCTGCAGTGCCCTCTAGAATATTTGCCCACTCTCTCTGTCTGAGCTCTAAAAGAACAGAACTACTTGTTTTTCATGTCCTGTCTGTGCACCATATAATTATGTGATAAACCTATTCTCTTTTATGTTTTATATTACTCCACTATAATCTGCTGCACCCTGTCCTCCACCCCAACATAACTCACACCTGTTTCAACAGATATTTAAAACACCAAATTAAAGCACATTTAGTGCATGTAGTTTAACGAGTTATGATAGTTGATGGCTGCCCATTCTAGTAGTATGGGTGAGAAATACTGTAAATGGTCAAAGTATACAAATGTTAAATAAAATGGCTCTTTAAGAAAAATAAATCAAAGTTAGAAAGTCAGTCCCATTACACGGCCTTAAGTTTTAAATGACATAACAACTGTACAACTTAGATCCTTTTATATCATCAGGTACAGTACTATGCATCTATCCTGTTGTAACACTTTCAATTGCATCTGAACCCCTCTGTAGTTGCCTCTAATGTGCTGCCATTGTCCTGTATGCATTGCACCACCTGATTACTGCTTATCTGATCCGGACATATGGATCTATACCATTATGCTACTACATTTACCCTTGCACCCCCTTCTGTGTTGCAGCCCTTTTGTTGGACAGGAAGTTATTTGATGATTCTACAAAAACCCTGGATTTAGCTGAGTGAGTATGTTTTAGAATGACCAATACCAGCATTTATTTAGCTTTGATAGTGATAGCTGCACATGGTGTCATGACTGGTGAAATTATTTGTACTTTAGTCTGGAGATATAATTATTGTTAAGCCTTATTGTTGCACCAACAGACCATAACATATACTGAATGTTGTGGTTGACAACAATAAATAGATAACACACCTTACCTAAATCCCATGGGCTTGACTTACTCTCTGCAGGAGTTTTACTCACCACTTCACCTTATGAGATTTATCCAGTAAGAGGAGAGAATTTCCTTTACTGAAAATAAAACTTTGCCTGAATAATCTACTTCACACGACAAATTAGTGCATTGCTTTAGTACATTACAGTGCTTAATTGTATGTATACACCCATAGTGATGTGAAGTTTTGCCATTGACTCACCTGAAAATCTAATTTAAGTATGAATGTCAGATTGTCAATTCTGCTTCTAAAAGTTTAATAAACTCTGTACAGTTTAGTGCACAGTTCATATCTACAGGCTAAATTTGACTTTCTAGAATGTATTCAATAAACATATTTATTGCTAAATTTCCTCACCGCTCTCCTGCTTTACCATCTCCATTACAGTCCAAAATCCTCCTGCAAGTTCCACTACATAAGCCAGAGCCTCAGCAGTATCACAGAGGATAAGGGAATGTGTGTGTGTGTGTGTGTGTGTGTGTGTGTGTAGTGGTGATGGGGTAAAGGTGGGGGAGAGCACAGTGCCTGAGAGAGTCACAGAGTGATGGAAAAATGAATGAGCTTGAGATAGTGTGGGAGCAAGTGTAGGAGGCAAAAGGGGAAAAAAATAATTGAATTTTAAAATGCCCTTTTATCGATCCACTAGTGGAATGATACAGCTGCATTTGAATGTGTCAAAACACAGAATTACATCAGCTTTCTTCTCCCTTGATAAAAGCAAGAAAACAGCTTCAAAACTATGAAATAAAAGGAAAAAGGAGCAGAGAACCGAGGGAGAGAGAGAGATATCAAAAGCATGGATATGAAGGGGATAGGTGCTCAGTCTCCCTTAGCAGCTGCAGGTGAGGTGTCTACAAGCAGGTAATTGAACTCCAAATGTTCACAGGAGCAGCTAGTGGCTACCAGTAGAAGAGTAAGAGAGCGTCATTGTAACATGGATAAGATTGACTGACAAGAAGTCTGAACAAAATCCATATCAGACGGTCGGAGAACAGTCTAAACTGCAAACACTCATACTGTATGTATAAGAACAAAAGTGCTGCTGGTTTTCTTTTAACATAATGGACACATCTTCACTGTTGAATTAACAAATGGCTGGTTGCCAAATCATCTCATCAGAGTTTAAGACCAGCATGAGATTAGGTTTAGACAAGAAAAGTACCCAGTTCACATATCTGGATGTTGAACTGCAACATCTGGTATTTTCACAGAAGAGAAAACAGGATGTTAAAGGTCTGAGATCATGGTGGATAAAAGCACTTTGCCTGTAGACTACTGTATTTCATTCATTTACATTAATTGTGAACAAACGATCATTGTAGTAACAGAAACAGTAACAGTAACTTAATACAGCTGCAATTACATTCCCCGGAAAAACACATTTGTGATTGTTTAGTTGTTTGGGAATGTCATTTTCAGGAGACTGTGTTGTATTTACAATTACCCTCTGCCATTCTTTGAGAATCCTCACCTTTAATGCATCAATTTTCTATTCTTGTGCATGTTTTTAGACCAAATGAAATTTTTATTTGCCTTATATTTGACATTATGTATTTCTGCTTAGCCAGCTTACTCACTCCAAACAGCCAATCGACGGACTTCACAGGTGTAACTCTCTGGTAACACACCCAATAACACATGAACATATGCCTCTGTTGTGTTTCTGGGCACATTCATTTCTGGCTGACATCAAATTTACCAGAGGCAACAGTTTATAATGCATTTTCATCCAGATCCCCCTTCTTTTCTTCTAGAGTCCATCCTGCCTATGATTGGAGACACAAGGCCTCAGGAAAAGCAGCAACATTTTCAAATTGTACGGACAGGTCTTGGTCTAAATTCATGACTTCCAGGGTGAAAACATGTCTCCTCACATTAGCTTTTTATGAGTCACCTAGGAAATTAGCTTTGCATTCATTCTAGGCACAGCTTTGCAGAATGAATCTACCCATTCATTAATAGAACTCCTCTCATCCTCTCTACAGATAGTTTTAAACAACCAAAGAAGTATCAAAATGTACTACCATCAACTCAAGCATTAATTGTTTATTACCATGAGAAAACATTGTTAGCAATACATAAACACACTTAAAATATGATGTGTTTACAACTTCATTAAATTGTCTTTGTAACATATCACTCGTCTGTACACTTTTAGAACAAGGTAAACTGGGTAGTCAAAGTTATAGTCAGAGGCTTTTAACAGATGTTCATAGATGGCTGCATACAGGGGCCACTGAAACTGGTAAGTGCTTTTGCACCAGTCACATTTCTGAGATGGTTAACTTCAGCCTTTTGTGCTGTAACTGTGAAAGTTCAGTTAAGAACAGACTATGAAGCGGTGCTCAGCAAAGCTTGTAGGGATCAGGAAAATCAGTTGAAGTATTACGGCAGCCTTGTTCCTGCTGATAAAGACAAGAAAGCAACTGCAAAGGAAAGATGACGCAGAAGAGACAAAGAAAACCAAAAAGACTGAGAGGACGTGATCAGTCCTATTGTCAAGCAAACTACCTGAAAGAATTACACAAATAAAATGACTCAGGTGAGGTTCAAGAGAATAAATCACCTCTCAGGCTGTTAAAAAATGCCCTCATGACAAATGTGAAGCATCTGTAAAATTGATTACAGCTGGGAATGATAAATTTACATTCAGATAATGTTGGTCATAATTCATACTTTCATCTGAGAAGAAAACTCATTTACCAGTTATGATTCTGCATCGCAACAAATGGTCATGCAACCACGAGGGAGACAGATGCCGTACAGATGACATCTCATCAGGCCACTGGCACTTTTGAATTCCTGCACAACTGATTACACAATTGATCAAATGCATATTACTGTCACCTGCTTTTATTTTATTTGAAGCAGCCGTGTTTGAGTTTTATTTCTATAAACAACATATGATTAGTTTTCCCCCGTTGAAACTGAAATTTCTAGTTGAATAAATCATGTGTTCTCATGTGTATGTGTCTGTAGCAGAGTGCTGATTTTAGTCCATCTGCAGAGCCGGGTCGGGTCAGACCACGTATCCTTAAATATCCTTAAACTGTGTTGAAACTTTGTTCACCTCAGTGGCCGAGACACCGTTTTTGTGTGTTTGTGTGACGTGAATATAAATGTGTGTGTGTCTGTTGCTCTGTGATTATGTGTGCATTTGTCTGTGGCCCCTTCTGCTCTGCAGTTTTAGCTGGCTGACCTAGACAGACAGACAGGGCAACTCCACAGAGAGTAATGCCTTATGGCCTCTTGTGCAACACTGTGTGTATATGTACATGTGGTTGTGTCCTGTCTCTTCTCGTGTGTGTATGTGTGTATGTGTGTGTGAAAACCTGTATTTATTTATGACTGCGTGGATATGTGTCTGTTGGTGATTGTGCAGTCTATGCACATGATTTTGTTGTGTGTCTCTTAGTTATTGTCAGGTTGTGAGTGTTTGTGTGTGTGTGCGTCCATTGTGTGGGACCCACTCAGCGTTCACGATGTGTTTCTTTATCTGCTCACAAACCTAACATAGGTTTCACATCTGCTTTGTTTGGCTGTGGGTTTGTCTCTGTTGTTGTGGCTCTTGAAAAACCAATTTTCATGTGAAACCTTTTTATTGTGATGCCACTCTTTGCAAAATAAAAAGGCACATTTTACTGTAAGATGCAATATTTCCTGCACAGCATTTGACAGCCCCATCTGCTTTGTCCAAACCACACAGTAGTAGTAGTTTTGGCAGTTTTAGTACTTTTGGCTTCTGAAACACAAATGGCTATCAACAAGATCAGTATTAGAGCCACTTGTAATGACAGTATCTCCGCTGTGGGCACTGAAAAATTCTGCTTTCTCATCCAATGGTCTTAATTTTAATCTCTGCAAAAGCTGTTGTGGAAAAATATCACTGTGGTTTAACCCTCACACATGGAAACAAAGTATGAGTCACTCAAAGCACCAAATGTAATAAAAACCACTTATAAGCCAAGGTATTAAATTTAATCCCCTATCTTGTTACCATAAAACAAAGAGTTCTGTAAAACGGTACAAGCATTGCCTATTTGTCCACCACACTGGAATCCATCCTGGCAGCATTGCAGGTGCTGCTGCAGATGCTGCTGCTGGCTGCATCAGTCAACACTGTAGTACTGTGTAGTACTGCCTTCACTGATGTAAGCACATAGCTCCATTTTCAGGCAGATTCTGTCTCAGCCGACACATCACAGTCTCAGAAAGTAATTATTTTTTCTTTCCTTTGGAACTGTATGTCGTGTGTACTACTCTCCTTTGGTTCTTTCTTTTCTTTTCTTTGTTAGTTGTCCACTGACAATTATCAGGTAACCATCAACTCTAAAGGGAATTTAAATATGCATCAGGAGAAACATCAGGCTAACATCAAGAATATAAAAAAAAATATTTCTATTCTTTTTTCAATTATTTGAAGGTGGCAAACTTGATGTCAGTCGTGTTCTGGAGAGTGTTTCTGGGGTTGACAAGAAGTTATTTCTGTAGACATATGACTGGTTGCCATTATAAAATAATTCTTGCTGAAATCCTGATTGGCCAAGTTCATTCACCAATAACTCAGTCACGATGGATAAATATGAGGGGAGGGGGGATGGGTTTTGGCTTGTTCACTTATTCAGGTTAGTAACGGTCTTAGACCAGAGTGTGGCAGTCATACTTTGTACATGTATGTGATCATGTGCACATTTTCAAAAACATAACTGCACACAATGGCCACTACAGCTATGACCATACCACATACAGTGGCAAGAAAAAGTTTGTGAACCTTTTGGATTAAGTTCAAGAGTTCACATACCTTTTCCACTATCACTAGGAGGCGTTGTGGTTGTTCTCAATAAAGACATAAAAGATCAGATTTCTTTTTGTGTTATTTCTTTAGGCATGTTATACTGTATCTTGAAAGCTGATACGCTTACAGGGGTTCACGCTCCTTTTCCTTTCTCTTTAAATAAAAAAATAGGTTAGAATGATTCCTCTTACAGCTCTCAAGTATTGAGTTTTGGCGTTTTGCATTTTATTCCCCTCGAGCTGACTAGAACAGTCTTACAGAGATTGTTGTAGTAGACATTTATCTGTTTGCTCTGAGGTCAAGCTGTTGGGTTGTAAACATAAAGTGCTGTTCCACTTGTCTCTTCTAATATCTTTGGTATTTTGACATGGAGGTTTTCTTTCATAGTTCTCTCTGAAGAGCTAAAAGAAACACTGTAGTTTTCTTTTACGTTAGCATGATCTCAAGACATTGTTCGGCAGAAAAAACAGGTAGTAGTTTGTCAAATCAAGAGCGTTGATAGAAATCTAGCAAATCAGCAAGGACTGCTTCATAGAAATATCACACAGAAAGGAAAGGTGACATGATAAATCATATTGCACACTCTGTTTTACATCTTTGTATTTAAAATGGAAAAAAAGAAGAGCTAAAAGTTTAATGACAACAGATGGTGAGAAAAATGAGAAACAGATGTAAAAATCACAGGAAACATCAGTTCAATTTGGTAAAAGCGCTGACGTTACATTTGAAGGCAGTTTAAAAAATGCTATGTGTGACATGTCACAGAATACAGGGTGGCACCAGTGAATTTTCATACATCACCCTCAGTTGGTTGATATGCAAAACACACACCACCGCAAGACTATAAAGATGCCACAAATCCCACAACCCATAAAATGAAATTAGCAATTATGTTTTGTAACAGTTTGGTTGTAGATTGGCCATAAAAAATATATATAGGCCACTTGCACATCCACTATTTTGCTAAAAATAAAGAAATGAATACACACAAAAAACCCCATTCCACTTTTAACCCTGTGGAAATTATTAGTTTGGCAGCTTACATGAGAGTCAAGGGGAGGCAGGCAGTGAGACTTGCTGGGGGGTGGCAGTGTATGTGTGCACTAAAGTGAATGTGTTACTCCTTTTCATAGTCGACAATCAGCTTAGCCTATAATTGACTTATAAGCTGCATGTGGGTGTGCAATTAACTGAAACCTAATTAAGGAACTGCCTGAAATCTGCATAAGAAGTTAAGCCAAACCAACAACAGGCAGCATCCACAATGGCTGCTTATTTTTACAGACTTTCATTTAAACAAATACGCTGACATTTGAATGAATACTGTAAGCTATTTGATCAACCTGCTGCCACCACACTGCACAAATGAGTAGCTGAAAATGTTTTCATGTGTACCTATTTTTTATTTTTTATTTTAGTTATTTATGTCTTTATTATTTCTAATTCTTACAAATCATTATCCATAAACATGCAGAACTAATTTTAGTGAAGCAGCACTCTCTCTTGCCAGTTCAGTGACACAAACATTAGGTGGTTGACTACGCGGATGTGTTCTTTGTGAATGATTAACAAAATGAAGCATCCAAGAGCAGGGATCAACTGGTTTGCATACAGAAGTGCATTACAAATTGAGCACTTTAATCATTTAGTCATTCATTCTTACCAAATTCTGCATATTTCCAAGGTCAATTGCAATTTAAGAGGGAAGTTGGTAAACTCAGAAAAAGGCTACATGTGTTGTAAATGGCTTGTTTTACCCAAGAATATCAAGTATATACACACTATATATCATGTATGTACAATTCAACTTATTGAACTTGCTCATGGTTAAGCATTGATAAGATATGTGCTGGATTTCACTAATTGACAGATGCGTGTTTATGTTTATGTGAAAAACATCCTCTGTCTTTCACTTACAGGCTACACCAACATCAAGAACTATATGCAGTATGCAGTTCTTTTTTAATGTTTTCACTCACTGTGTTACAGCGAAGAGGACTTTCTGTGATATGTGTGTCTGAAAACCTTTTGAAATTTCATGCTTGGACCGTGCCGAACCACCTAGCTTTGATTACAGCACATATTCACCGTGGTATCATTTCGATAAACTTCTGCAAAGTCTCAACATTTATTCCCGTCCAAATTTTTTGCCAAGATCTTGTATTGATGGAGAGTCCGACCACTGCGAAAAAGTCTTCTCTGGCACATCCCAAAGATTCCCTGTTGCACCCATCACTCTGTAACAGGGTAAATCTGGACTCATCAGACCACATGACCTTCTTCCATTGGACAATTCTTAAGCCAGTTTTAGTAGTTTCATGAATCTTTTTAGATGTTTTCTTTGATTGATGCCAAAAATTTGACTCTTCTGAAACAGATTAACATATTTTCCACGACCACAGAATGTGTCTTCAGACATGGTTGTTTAAGAAATGAGAAGCTACTCGCTGCATCAGTTTAGGTTAAATAACTTGTTTCCAGCTGAAACATAATCATCCATGCAGTAATTATCCAGTGGGAGGCTCTAACCTATTTGCTTAGTTAAATCCAGGTGGTGACTTTTTTTGGACATGCTGTGTATAACAGAAATTTAACCATCAAATCTATATTTAAATTCACTGCATTGCATTAATTTGCACTGACCCCATATTCCATTCATTATTGTGCTGAATCTAATTTTAGAGAAAGTGGTTCCGAAGTTTCAAAATGAGCAATTCTGTACCGAAAGATGTCATGTTTGTTCTTTTCACTGGATCCATACATGCTCATCTGTCCTGTCAGTGTCCTCAAGCAACACACTGATCCTAAACCTGCTCACTCACTGTGTGTTGTATTGAAATAGTGCATGAGCTGCAATAAATTCTTTAAAATAGGAGTTAAATGTGTTTCAAAGGGTATAAAATCATTTGTATGGTCCTACTGGGAAATTCCTTTTTCCTCAGTGGTTCAGGAATCCACTAAAGTGGATAAGACTGAGGTTTGAATATTCTGTCCTCTGTGTGCTGAAGCCGGCGGATATGAGGATGTGACAGAGAAATGATCTTTCAGAGAAAGATGTGAGGTGTGGAGAGAAGTGCTGACAGGGTGACGACAGGACAGACCTGGCAGCTGCACACAGGCACAAACACGCAGACACGCCAAAGATGAAATTATCACAACACACAAGTCCAGTACAGTCAATCATGGAGAGGAGGTGTGAACATCGGCCTGCTCCCCATTGTTCCTCCTGCACCATTTCCACATTGTAGACGCAGCCAAGCGTGTCAGACTATCACCTGTGGCGAGCATGAAAATTAGTACGTTGCCTACTTCCTCCTCCTCCTCACACATCATATCGCAGAACAGAGTTTATCAGGCAATCGCTGTAGACCTAACCAGAAGGACTGAAGCATGCCTTATAGTAACACAGTTTTAAATGATAAAACACAAAACAATGAAATACACAAAGTGTGTTAAATGAGGTTAGGGGTGGATAACTCTGATCGTAGAGAGCTACAGCCCTGCTTGTTTACCCCACCATGCCTGCACTTACAGCTTCTGAATGGATGAACACACATCGGATCCACATAATCAGCAATGGGTACTTCAGGGATAGTTGGAACACAAGCGGGCCTGTGGCTCCTGAAGACCAGGGCTGGCCACTCCTAGATTACACTGTTACTGCAGTACATGAGCTAGTTTAACAGACAATTATAACTTACATGTAAATCTGTAAAAATCCATTATATGATGCCTATTCATGTAAAAATGTGATGGTAGTAGAAAACTGGAGACATCTGAAGCATTTAAATGTTTAGTAAATGGAGTATTAGTCCTATACTGCAACATTAGTTTCAACACCAGGAAGATTATGTCTGTCAATATGCTTTATGCCTGGTTCTTCCTCTTAGATCAAAATCTAGTCCAGCAGACAAGACGACCGTAGGGGGAGTGAAGAAAAACACTTTTCATCTCCTTGTTAATCTCACATCAAACTGTGCAAAACAACAACTACAGCTGTAAGATCATATCAGACTTTATGCAGATAAGACACACACAGTGTGATATGCTCTAATACCTCTGTTACTACAATCAGATGATAAAACGATCAGAATGTGTGGAGTTCAGTGCAAGGTTAGCTGCACTTCAAGTGCAGATACAGTGTGACCGTAGTGAATGTCTTATGTGCAAATCAATGTGCCTGATGGTCAGAAAAAGCTAGGTGTAAATGTATTCACTAATTTAATAAGCAAATTGCCTTAAATGTGTATTTACCACTAAACTCAAAGTCTTGTGGTGCTATATTATATTTATTTTATTTTTTTGTATTATATTTCCTAACCAGTTACTATGTTTATGGTCATGACTCGATTTACAGTAATTAGGTCATTGGTAAAGCTCCACACTGATACACATGGTGTAGATTGGAGCATGGAGCTGTGATAGTCACACAACATTCATAAATGATTTTAATAGTGTAACTGAGCAAATATCGAACCTTTTTTAATTTAATTTTAAAATAAGGGGGGGATACTTTGATCACTTTCTCACACTTTGACACTGGAAGCCTCCCAGTAAAACCACGGTCTGACCTCCTTCCTTGTGTCGGTATTAAAGACCTTGCTCGTTGAATCAGCAATCTTCTGATCAAAAGCTCACTTCTCTAACCATTAGGCTGTCGCTGCTATACCAGTAAATTAATTAGCCACTGATAGGAAATTTTGCTCGTCTGATGGATTACTTTGGCTTCACTGAAAAGGACATGAGGCGGCTGTAGAGTCATGTATTAACTTTGTGTGCATGTCTGTGTTTTTGAGAGAGAACTATAGAGGGAGATAGTGGAAGGTGCTGTCTGTATCAGTTTGTAACTGCATGGATTTACTTACTCCAACCGTGTCTAGCTTAAAATTACCTTTCCCTGTCCCTGTTCATTATAAACATAAATGGCAAGTTGCAAATATTGAGCAACACTGAACATATCACCAAAGTATCCAATCTTGCAGTACAACATCCAGTTTGTCTGACTACAGCATTATGAAACTTTATGGTTATGTTTAGACATTCACAGCACTTGGTTAAGGTTGAGGAAACACTGTAGAGTGACTCAATGGTGAAAAATGTAACGGCCTCTTCACACACAACATCCTTTTTCTGTCTAAACCTAATAACACACAGCTCTCTGAAGCTGAGCATTGATCTATGACGTGGTTTCTGCCATCCATTCATTCCTCGTTTGTAAATGTAGACCTTCGTTCATGCCATGCAGTTTAGCTGCATAGGAGCATCATTTTTAGGAAACACGGTTGGCTTATTTATGTGTGATTGGAGCCAATGGGCAGGGCTGCGTGTCTGTATGTGATGTCTCTGTTCCACTTCGACTCTCTGTCTGGCTTCACAGTGGCAGATTACCTGTCTACTGAAGCATAGCCACACACAGAGATAACACTGATTAATGTTTTTATTTATTTATTTATTTGTTATAGCAATTAAATTTGGACACTCGGATGCTGCTTCTGCTGCTGATGCTGATGCTACAGACACATCAGATGAAGTATTGAGAACTGAACTGGAGGGGCGGAAGGAGAAAGAGAAAAGTCTTGTGGGAGGGAGAAGCATGTGAAACCAAAATAAAGTCAGGTTGTAAGTGGACATAGACAAAAGTGAAAACAAACAAATCGCCTGATTCAACGACCCAGACTCCTGAAGTCTGTTTCTATAAAACCTATAAAACTACAATCACAAATACGCTTTTGTGTGGAATGTACTGTAACCCCATTTTGATTTTGATTATGGACATAATGACCATATGTTGACCTAGATCACTGGTTTAAGATTAGGGAAAGATTGGGGGTTAATAGAGAAGACTCCACCTGTGACTTCACAGATAAATGAAATACAACCTCTGTGTTAAAATTAAAACAAAAAGCACTACAAAAAATACTTTTCTTGCCTAAATCTAATCTGACATGGGGGTGAGAGGAAGCAAGAAGAAGGTGGACGTGTTGGGGAAGCAGAGAGAGAGAGAGATCAGTATCAGTGTGTTGGATAAACAGCACCTAATCCCATTTCTTCCAGCCTTCAAAGGCCCTGAGCAACAGGGAATCAGTCAGCTGAAGGGAGGTGGTCACCTCCACCCGAACCTGCCCGCTGTTGAAGACAGTCATTTTATCTACGCCGACTTAACCACTGACCTGTCCAGTACAGCTATCAGCCATGACTGTTTCCTTTGAAACCAATTAAAGCTGCTCTGCTGTGACAAATGGAAGCATGATGAAATAATTACACGCATCTGCTTCTCACTATAGCTGGCGTTTTGGTGTATTACATTTAAGTGCTGAGAAGTGTAGTTAACTGATGAGCTATATTTTATATACAGCATATAAGTCAGTTTTGAACTTAAACTTACAAGTTTTTTTTTACTTGTCTTCTTCTGTGCATGTATCTAAAAACAATCTAATATCATAATCGTTAATATAATTCTGTCCTTCCCACCCTCCTCTCCTGTAATTAATATGAATATGCTTTATTTGCATCCCAAGCATAATACAATATGCACATAATGCACATAATTCAGACATAAACAGAGTCATTTAAACATGCAGCGCTGTCATATCCTGACAATAAGCATCTACTAAAACAACGTAATGACGACGTTCTGGTGAGAAGCCAAAGTTAATTGGATTTTGAAGAACTGACCCTTATATACGCGCTCTGTGGCTCTTAACCTGAGTGTCTCTTCTTCTCAAGTGCTCGTACCTTCCCTGTAAAGACATCCTGTGCACAGACACACAGAGCAGAGCAGAGAGGAGCTTATGTTGTCCTGAGGTAACAGCAAGAACAAAAACTGCAGGGAAACACAATATATGTATAAGAGTTGGCGCTTACATGCTGAAACCACTGTTGAATCTTACATTGAGTCAAACTGTACCTCGCTCTCTTTTCATCATTATAATTCATATTTTTGAGGTGAGATGTTTAATAAGTACCACGGATTGTTTTTGCCTCTAACCTGTGTGCAAATATGATGATATTTATGAACCTAAAACTTGTCAGGAATGTTATTTTTGTATTTCTATAAAAGCAAAACCCAGATTTTGACTTTTTTGTGTCATAGCAGAATGTTTTGCAGATTGATGATAAACATTACTGGGTTTTCTGGAGTTCATATTCATTTGCTGTAAAGTGAATAACCGAAGCTGCAATGTAACAGAGCAGAGTGTGAGTTAGAGGCTTTACACCTAACACTCATTGGGAAAACAGTAAAAAATATAGCATTTCATTCATCTCGGTGGTAAAAATCAGTAATTGGCAACAGCTTGGTTATCATCCATGAAAAACTTGCATGAATGTCAGCGAAGCCAAGCTTCTAATACTCGGCCTCACTAAACTGTTTAGGATTCTGGGTTGAAACCAGGACTCTCTGCTCATTTTGCAGCTGAAATCTATCTGTGCTGTGGACGCCAATGTAGTTTATCACCGAAGAAGAGAAGAAGCTCTATCTGCCTCTATCTATCCAAGACACCTTATCTGAGCCCACCCCAGGAACGAAAGAATTGTAAACATAGCAAAAGGGGAGATGGGTTTTCTATGGCTGTCTCTCTGATTGGGTCATTTATACTAGAGGAAAGTAAAGAGACACGGACAGCTGATTGAAATGATCTTTCTTTACTTATTTCGCTCTGTAAATAGTTTTCATAGCTTCTCTGTCAAAAAAAAAAAAACAAGAAAACAAAACTAAACAAAAAAAAAAACTGCTCCAACTTTGTCACAAAACATTCATCTTTAGTCTTTTTAGAGTAGAAAAAACTGTTCTGTTAGTGAAAGTAACAACAGTCTCCAGACCCAGCAGCCGTATAGGGCTCTGTTTAACATTCACACTATTGAATACTAAACTCAGCATGCTGCAATGTGCAAAATGAGAATGTCAACACTGAGTGCACGGTTTTTTATGTGATCACATTTCAGTTTAGCGTGTCAGCATGCTAACATTTGCTGTTTAGCAAAACAGATGATGATAAATGAACACTGGATAATTAGCAACATTTGAATAACTGGCTACATCTGAAGTAAAAGTGCAAATTATGATTGGCTGGCAGGTATTCAACAGCCTCCTTATAATATTAAAAATTCAACTAAAACATAAAGATATTCCAAAATGAGTTTTTTCCATTTGTTAACATTTTGAGTAAGGGTTACTGCTTCTTTTCTGTAGGTGTAAATATACATGATTACCTCTTACCTGCAAAAACATGTTAAAATCATACGTGTTAAATATTGTAGACGTGGAGGTTCAGTAATGTAGACACACGTCTGCCGGCCTTTCTCTCTCTTCTTTTATTGGCTGATGAGTGAAAACGTGATACTGAAAAGGACAATAAAAGAAGTTTGTTACAGAAATTACAGAGTATTATGTGCGTGTGTTGAAATAGCTCTGTAATGATTTAAAGAGCGTGTGTGTGTGTGTGTGTGGGCTCTTCTTGGCCATTTTGATTTGTGGAGTCATTCTGTGATTTCCGATGAAACAACCTCAATTATCATTGAATTCCACAGCTGCCATTTATCAGGCAATAGATGGGAGCTCTGAAGAAGTGTGTGTGTGTGTGTGTGTGTGTGTGTGTGTGCACACTTTGATGGTCCCTTTTCACAGAGAAGTCGATAAAAAGCGTTTCTTTACCACCACCCTGCCTGTCATCTTTCAGTTTTTTCTTCACTACGTTTCACTCTTATCTTTTCTTCTTCTCTCTGTTAGAACTAGTCAATAAATGACTTAGACTCAAATAATTTCTATCACTTCCAGTTTCTCTTTTTAGATTTTTACTGTGCACCATTACTGTCTCTGTGTCTCTGCAACTTTTATTTTTATTTATTTATTATTTATTTATTGCACACACCAGATGAATATGTTTAACACAATGCATTATAATACACAGCTTGTCCAAAAGAAGTCACACACTCTAATATTTTGTTGCCTTTAGCTTTGATTACGGCACGCATTCACAGTGGCATCTTCTCAATAAGCTTCTGCAATGTCTCAACATTTGTTCCCGTCCAGAGTTGCATTTATTTTTTGCTAAGATCTTGTATTGATGATGGAGAGTCGGACTGCTGCACTCCAGCACATCCCAAAGATTCTCAATGGGGTTAAGGTCTGGAATCTGAATCCTGACATTGTCATCTTGGAATATGCCCTGATATGTTATCAGGGAAGAAATTATCTGTTGATGGAATAACCAGTATATTCAGTTAGTCAGCTGACCTCATTCTTGTATATGCATCATAAGTTGTATTTATTCTCAAACACTGTTATATGTGTAGCTTTATGACACATGCACACAACAACGTAGTCACAAGACCTGTTACATAGATTCAGACTAAAACAGTGGAATGTACAAATCATTCCACACATACACTAACATGTACACATTGTTTTCAGGCTACTGTGCCCTTTGTCATGGTGCCATGTTGCATCATGCATCATCTGCACATAGGGTGAGAAAAGCAAGTGCTCGTCACTCCTCACAAGGCTCCTCAAGAAAAACTGCTCTACTTGAATAAGACATTAGGTTGAAGCTTGTGGGTTTTTAAGGAAGCAAATAAAGGCTGTGTCTCCAGAAAAATGGCATTAATATTAGAAGTATTTTTAATATATTAGACAGAAACACTGTGATGTTGTTCTGAAAATCTCAGGGAGACTGGTCAGACTAGGCACAACAACAAATCTGTATAATCTGTTTTAATCTCATTCATTAATTCAGACAAAGCAGAGTAGAATAATCAGCTTTTCGAAATCCACCAAATTTGTAAACTGTAGAATATAAACTTCCACAAAAAAAGTACTGAGAACTTGAACTTGCTAGTGATCTAGTTATTGCTTTTTTAGCAAAGAGGTTGGACTGTGCTGTATATCAGGTTCAGGACTCAGGTCTCTCACAGGCCAGACTTGTACTGCAAACCACAGCCTGAACTAAGGTTTTAGCCATGCTGGGTCAAACTTTATATTTTACTTTGGGTAGAGTTTGGATGTGTATTTGTTGGAGTTGCAGCCTTTTCCTTTTATACATATTTTTATTTTCATATTTAATTTTGAGGAGTTTTTATTGATAATTAGTTTTGAGTTGGATTTTATGTTTTTATAGGGTGAAGTACAGTGTGTATACAAACAGTATCATAATATGTTGTAAAGTTAAAGTTAAGGTCAAAATTGGAGATTGATTAATAGGTTGGAAAGAAAAAGAAGATGTCTGAGATGGTTGTCTGTGTATTAATTTGTTTTTGTCCTGAATAGCAGTGGGCAGCAGATAAATTCCAGTGGCAGCCATGCATGAGTACACAGCTGCAGGGAGGACACACACGCACATGTAAATATGCGTACACATACAAACACACACACATACAGATTAAGACATGCAGGGCTGCATACAGATGATTTATATATGTGTAACACACACACACACACACACAGATTCAAGAAGATCCAAGCACGCCACACAGAGCTGAGTATACGTGTCTATTTTTTGATCTGTGATGACATCAACAAACAACGGTGTGGCAAGGAGAGAGAGAGCGAGAGAGACAGAGACACAAGCATGAGAGAGAGATGATAGGAAGGAAAGGATAACTGCTATAGAGTCACAGGAAAGAGATGTCACACCATGACCAGCAGCATGGGGTACAGCGAGGGAGGTGGTCCAGATACAAACAGAGAGGAAAGTGAAGGGAAAGATTAAATACAAAATAAACAGACGACTTTCCTTTAACTGGACGGTGGTTTCTATTTGTAAGATCAGACACTCCCATCTTAAAGGAATCAGCATGTTTTGATCAGAGATGTTCTTCTGTATCGCACTTGTACTGAGAAAGAGAATATACACAAACAAAGAGGACGTAATCACCATTATCTTATTTGTGATGTGCATGTACTTCGTTGCTTTAATCTTTTGGTTTTTGTTTTATCTGTGTTTGTTGTTCTGTGATCTTCACGAGGCACTTTCTGACAAATCAGTTTGATAAAAAGCACTTTAGGAATAAATTGGACTCTGCCTGCAGAGAAGAACAAGGGAACGGGGAGAGCCAGAGACAGGGAGGAGTATCAAGAGGGGGATAAGAGGAAGGACCAGTCAGACGAGACAGACAAACAAAAAGTGAACTGAAGGAGGAGAAATTAAACAGGGGGTCAAAAGAACAGGAGAAGCAACAGCTGGAATAAGGCACCTTTGTTTTTTACATTTTGTATTGTTGACGTGTTTTCTTCTTATATCATCACCTTATATTTTCTTTATCTATCAAACTTACATCAGTGGAAAGTTTTAAAAAAAAGTTACTATTTATATATTTATATATTTCTACTATGTGTCATGGTGTTTAAAACAATAACACGTTTACAGTTTACTGTACAGTTTAACATTAAAAAATAGCCTTTAATTTAACTTTGAGGTCTATCTACTAGCTGTGGGGAGGAGAGAACGTTTGCACAACTAAAACTCGAATTTGTGGCACTTAATGTAAGAGTACAAATGCTCCAGTGGAGCTGATCGGTGGCTGACAGCAGCAGGCTGCAGCAGGACCAGTCAGCTCCCAGGTGTCTTCGCTCTGCGAATGTGAAACCGGGTGGTGCAAGAAAAACAAAACACAAGCAAGCGTCCACAGCCAGTTTTCCCTTGATACGATTTTCTTTAAATATAAAGAACTGCCGAGAAAATAAGAGGAAAAACTTCATTAAAGGTCCTCGGAGAGTTTTTCTTTGATGTTGGGTTGTCAGAGTCGGAGCAACAGTGTTGAGCTGCTGCAAATTTGAATGAAACCTTCTTAACACAAAGAGACAGAATATGATGCAACTGTGTGTATATACAGTATGTGAGCCCACAAGGGTTAGAAATGTTTAGGCTGTAAACATGGGAGCAGTATACAGAGCTCTGAATTAAAATATGTAACTCCTTACGATTGTGTCTTTTTTATCTCAACTTAAACAGTTTTAGATCTTTAAACTAAATTGAGCAACGTGAGCAAACACAAAATACAAGTTATATATAAATACAAGATAATAGTAAAGTGATGTAATACAAACTCAGCCTTTGGAGTAAAAGTTGGACCCTGTGTCTGTATGTCTATGTCCTATCAGTCTGTAAAGAGTTACAATGCTATTTCTAAGGCTCTGGACTCTACAAATCCACAGATAGACACTTACTACAAATGGAAAAAACATAGAACAATAGTGAACCTTTCCACAAGTCGCTCACCTTCCAAAAATAGTCCAGGAGCACGGCGACAACTCATCCATGGAGTCACAAAAGATCCAGGGAAAACATCCAGGAAAGTGCAGGTCTCTCAATAAAGGTCAGTTATTGCTAGAAGATGGGTAGAAAACAGCATCCATAGGGGGGCGGTTAAGGCTGGTCTGAATTTACAGCAGGAGTGGTCCCAGTTAAAGTCTGGTTGTTAAGTTCAGCGGGGCAGTTACTTCTCCACATAACGTTTCACAGTAGTGATTTTAGATATCGGACAAACGTTTTGCTTTAAAACAAACACTTCCCATTTCAAACTTGTATTTTGTGTTAACTCAGGTTGATTTAGGTTAGATTTTATTAAAGATCATAAACATTTTAGAATGAGATACACATAAGATATCAAGAGGGGGGTCACAAGATGATCCACACCACCAGCGTTTGTCTGAAGTGTGTGCAAACACACAGAAGTGACACAAATGACCCTCATAAGTATAATAGCCAGGACAGAGGCGACCTTCATGCTCTCTCCCTTTAACTGTTCCTTTTTCTGGTTGTCTCACATTCTTTATCTTTCAGAGACACACACACTCGGAGCAGATACGCTCGGTCTCTCACAGCTAATTAAGAGCCAGTGATCAGCCTATTTTGTTCTTGCTAATGCATAATTTTATTGCTGTCCTCTTCCAAATCACATGCCTGAGCAGTTTATTAGCACTTTAACCACAACCGCAGAGCCCATGTGCTGTGATGAAAAGCCCCTTCACATAAAGTACATCCAGGGATCACCCCTAAGATAATAACACGTTGACTTATGGGAACACCGTTCTCCTTTCAAATGTGAGTGATTTAACAGGAAAAACAATTAAATCAAAGCTATTAAATCAAACTGAGATGATAAACTTAAACAGAATGAACAAAAAAATAGGAATGAACATCGGAAATCAAGCCTCTGTTTCTAATTCAGATACATATTCGAATGACGTTTCTTCATTTCTTCAAGCCACACTGTGCTGCACAATTTGCATAAGGCAGAACTGGTGCAACCTGTGTCATTCACTAGTTCACTCTTCTCCAATGGGAAGATGTGACATTGTGTTGATGTCATTTTCTGTCAGTTTCCTGTAGAACAGAGCTCAGAGATAAAACCTTTGTCGTAATTCAATACTCACAAGTCACCATTTCAGCTGAAAAGATGAATTCATCCGTAAGGATTACTTCTTTCAGAGTGCTTCACTTTATGTCTACAAGGTGTCATTTTCTTGTTATTGGTGATCTCCTACTGGAACAGCATCCCCTCTGTCGGTGGGGACAGTTTAGTCAATATAAAGCTGGACAGTTCGTCACTATCTGCCAAAGCTGTCATCAGTAAATACGTTGGTGTGTTCTCACGGGGTAGCCGGTTGGTTTCTGTGTTGTTATCTTTGAAATGTGAGGTCAGGTTTGTGTGTTTGACTCTGGAGAATGTGCTGTTCTGGTTTGCTTTGATCGTTTGATACAGATCTGTTCAGATGTCCTCTGTTCCTAATAGGCCACTTAGTTTTCAACTTAATTGTTAAGTGTTTTGCAAATGAGTTGGCTTGCATCCTAGTTTGATCCCAGGATGGAGGCCTCATCCTAGGAGAACGATCAGGAGAGACATAATAGATATTAAGTAAAGGTGACAGACAAAATCTTTCTACTAGTTTGAACCAACTTTAAAACTCCATCAGAAGGTTGTTAGCTTTGCAGATATTCATTCCAGCCCTTCTTTAATATGTTCAGCTCTAGCTTAATACCTTTAACAGGATCCAAATTAAGGATTTTGTCAGGTTTTGAGGGATTAATATTATTATATTTGGACAGTGAGTTTTTCAAAGCTTATATGTGGAGAGAAGCTTTTTTTCCAGTGCTCCAAGTGTTGGCTTTGCAGGACTACCCTAAGGCACATAAACACAAATGATTAATCTGGAGGATTAGGTTGCAGCTTTTTTTATTCTCCAGGAAACTGTTTATATATGCAGATTGTGTTTTAGTGTAAATTGTCCCTTCTGGGCCTCTGTCACAGGCCCATATGTTTCATCATCTGCTTCACTGTTGGTGTCAAATGAAACCATTAGTGTATAGAACCATTAGCACTGTTCTCTCTGTCCTTAAAGTGCTGTTCTAGTTTTGCAGGATATGCAGTATGACTTTGATTTCATTTCATTGCCACCAGTCCTTCATTAATAATGGTTTCTGCTTAATGGTGGTCACATTAGAGAACATGCAACTATTTTAAAGGCGCTTAAAAATCACATTTGTATCGCAGCCACATACTGACAGAAGTGGATGAATACCTGTGAAATCATGATATGGAAATTAATGAGTGCTGCCTTGAGCAAGGCTCTAATCTGACTCCAGTGGACTGCTGTTAAAATAATTGGAGGACGTAAAGCCACTGTAATTTTTTGTCTAAATTGGAAAAAGACATTAATGTAAAGCTGTGATCAAGTACTTAATCTGAACATTAACATAACCATTGATTTCAAGAAAAGTTTAAGTCAGAACCAGAATTAACTTTTAAACTACCTGGAAGTTTGTGATGTTGGTGTCTGTATTTCAGAATTAATTAATTAATCTGTCCAGGGCTTGTCCTGCTCTGGAGCTGGTGGGGGCTGTGGTCTACTTGGGACGGAGGTTGGAACATCTGTTTGTATCTACCCGACTTGCCGTTTATATCTTGCTGTATAGCAGGCTTTATTATTTTATTATTTTATGCATATCTCCTACCTAAAGCGACAGAATGTGAAATATTTTTAGTAGAGATATGATCCACAACTTATCTTAATGTGGCAAGGTGCTGTCACAGTCTCCTGTGGCACAGACTCACAGAACAAATCTGGCAGGCAAACTGTGATTTTTCTCTCCTAGAGTTTTTCAGACAAAGCCAAACCCCAAACACACCCGCCACAGGTTTTGACCATAGATTTATAGTTTTGACACAGCGTCGGTATTTGGTGTGTTGGATGGACTCATTTCAGGTCGTATGTTATAGCCAGCTTGGTTCCTAAAAGTTTCATGTGTAGCTTCATGTTGTCACACAAAAGAAGTTGGAACCACATGAAATTTAATCTGAGGTAAACATACACAAAGTATTCTGTTAGCTGTATTAAACTCAGTATGCACAATGCATCATGTAGGCAGAATGTGGTGTCACTCAAAATGAAACCCTGTCAAGTTGGTCTCATTGTTTTGGTCTGGATCCAAGTGGGATTGCTGTGTTGTCATGAGCCCAAATTGACAGAGGTGAAGGTGAAAACGCTGCAGGGTTTGAAACAATTGCTCTAACAAGCGTGGAAACAAGAAATGAAATGCTGTCAGCAAAGACGAGACTGAATTTTTTAACACAGTTGCAAAGAGTCAGGAGCTAATTATACTGAGTTGTTGCCATATTTTACAAATTAAAGAGTATAAACCTAAGAGGTCGGATTGTACTTACATCCTAATTACGTTTTTGTTGCACTTAACTTTTAATGTTCAGTAAAAAACAAACTTATCAACTTATGATAACATAGATTAAGGTGATAAACAACTGGTGTATTCCCATTAAACATCTATGTATTCTATTCTAGTGTAAAAATAGTAGGACCTCGACTATCTCAAACCTCTCTCTCTTTTTTAAGTTAACTTTCCTTGGTTAAACACTTGTTAATAGACTTTAGTGTTTCCATCTGCTTGTCACTCACAATCATTTAGTAAATGTGCTGATGACACCCTGGGCCACTCAAAGCCACCCAGCCTCACCCATTTTTTGTCTCAGTTCATGCTTATTAACATAAACAGATACACAGCATAAATGTAGTGGAAAAAGCTCACAGCTAGGCATCGGCATGAATGTGCAGAAGCAGGATGATTACATTCAAGTGCTACTTTAAAGCTACACAACTTGCATGGTTGCACATATCAGTGAACAAATGCGTGCACATGTTTTGCTATAGGGCTGCTGTGGCATTTATAGCAGCTCAAAACAACAGCATAACACTAGAACGTGAAAAATGTAGGTTAAAAATACACATACTCTGTTCCATGACAAGGAGGCTCACGTGCTGTTTCTGCCTGCATCTTGCATCCTGTCACTCTTGATTGTGTATTCAAGCATCAGATTACAGTAGTTGTAGCATATACAAGTGAATTCATCTCAGTTATGTTGGCAGTAGGAATTGTCATGAGGGCTTTATTATCTGTCATCTGCTAGCATCCTATCTGATGGTCTTTTCCACTGAGGCTTGGTAATCAATCTCAGTGATTGTTAGTTTGTCCATTATTCTCTGCCTCATATCAGCTGCTGCGCCCTGGAGAGGAGGAGGGTGAAGATCCAGCTTCTGTTGTTGGTTGCAAATCCAGTTGTTCCTCTGGGTCTATGTAACGCATAGTTGGTTAATCTCACCTCATGAAGTGGAAACAGATCTTCCTGGAGCACTTTACTTTTAAATTTCTCTTTGTCTGAGATATTCGCTGCCTTGTACCTCTAAATGTTAATGTAAATCTAAGCCTGTAAGAGCAGTTTCCTCCTCACTATGTGCGTTTTGGCACCTAGTTTAGCAGCATGCCTGGACACTAACTCTTAACAACAGAATGGAGATAGACCAAAAACTCAGTTGTATATTATTTCACACTTGCTACGGAAAGTTCAATGGCTGCTGTAATTTCTGCTAAGGAAATGTTGTGAGAGGTGGTGAAACCACTGCAAAATACAACACAGGCCAACTTATCAATGACCTCTAAAACAATGTGACCAGCTGCACTGCAGAGCCAGGGGAAACTAACTTATTTTCAATTTCAGCTGCTTTTTTATAAATCGTATTCACATAAACTCTGGACAAGGACAGACAGAGTGCAGAGTTGTGCTTTGTCCGAGTCAGATGTGTTCTCTAATCAAACTCTGCTTGATTTCAGCCTCTGTAGAAGACCAACATGACACAGCTGTGGGATGAACATCTAGCCAGGCTGAGTCGGGTATTAGCGTTCTCACATGCAGCTCATATTCAGATGTGTAGCCGCACGACATCAGCTGCAGGTTCTCACCTCTCATCCATAAATGGTTTGTTTCACTTTTCATCACATTGTCCTGGTTCCTCATCATCTGCTGCAGACCTTGTTAATCCAGTCTGAGCCAGCGTGACTCTTTTAGTTCATTTCAATCATGGCAGGCAATCAAGCATAATGAGGTGTTGCCTAAAGACTACTCTAGGTAGGCAGCTTACAGCTTTACACCTTTACACAGAGATATACATACATTTACACACAGGCCATGTTTGCTGATTGCTATTGACTGCTGCATTGCTGGCAACCATAGATGTTTCATTTACATAAAGCACAGGAGGATGATTGACAGCCAGATTGCACAACCAGATGTGACTCTTCTATAGCTTAATTCAAAGATGCTGTTCTGAGAGCTCCACAGCTCCAGTCATTTCCCCCCCATTGGCAGATCCTTTTTTTTGACTAGCATTTCTGAATGTGACCCATGATTTCAGTTATAAAGATGGATCCTGAGATGATCTGCTCCACATACTGACAGCTAAAGTCATAGCATTGGAAATCCTGTTATGCTCAGCTCCTAAAACAACTCAATTCCCCAGTTTACTAAGTTAAATCTCATTAAACTGAAACATCTCTTCTAATGACTTAGCTTCGAATGACTTCTCCGTGACTTAGCTTTGTTACTTGCTTTGTGTCTCACTTGGGAGCCAGATTGGATAAAAGCATTTGACAAATGACTGAATGTAATGTAAATGTTAAAACTGTCATTTGTTTTTTAATATTAAAATATAATCTAAGAATGACACATTTCTCACCTTTAAATGACCAACATGGTGCAATTCACAAGATAAATCTTTATTGTCATTGCACAGTCACACTTGGTACAACAGTACAACCAAATTGCAAATTCTAGATGTTTGCATTGTCCATAGTCAATGTTAGTCTGTTAGGAGGTAAATACAATTATGTTGTAGATAATAAAATGTAAACATTAATGAAACATAGCTTGTTAAAAACTAAGACATTTTTAGCTGAAATCCCACCTCGCAGTCCATTTCTTCTTCTCCTTCCTGTCTCAACTCCCCACTGTGTGAGTTATGTGGAAAAAAAAGGAAACAATAATCCAATAAACTGAACAAAATCACACACTAATATATTCAAAATTGACTGAGACAGTGTGAAAGTGCATTTATATATTTATTTCTTAGCGTTACATCACTTCTGTGAGCCCCGCAGGCACTTTGATTAGCATATAATTAAGCCAGTGCCGTAATGCACTGTTTGTTCCTATATTGCTGCACACTGCAGTTGGTTTTGAAGTTTCACCCCTCCACACACATCACCCCCACACCCTCCCCTATCCAAGAAATTACCATGCATTTAGACAATAGGAATGAATTAACAGACAGCTAATTTCTCCTTGCACTGTATGTGTGATTGGTTATCAGCAGCTCTTGAGTACACCTCTGAGACTTAGGACATGTGAGTGTTCATTAGCGTGTGTGTGCATGTGCCTCTCTTCACTTTTTCATTATTATGTGCAGTGATTGACTCAGACAGAGAAGGGATTGAGGGGAGTGTGAGCGAGAGAAAGGGTAGAAGACCAGAGAGGAGGGAAGGGAGGAGGGGGGAGTAGATTGGGAAAACTTTCATTAAGAAATTGAGAGTGAGGATTCAATCAGACCTCATTTAAAAACTATTGTTACTGTTCTCGCTCTCTCCTCCCTATCAGGGATGTTTGCGTGGATTGACATGATTTATAGTGAACTGCAATGAGAGAATAATGTTCTGAGTAATGAATTGATTAGCATTTAAATAGCTGGGGTAGTGCAGACCAGTCGAGACTTGAACTGTTATGGGTTAAAGGTCAAGGTGCATTTGATTTAATCCTCATACAGAGAAGCGGGGTGTATACACTTGAAAACTTGATGTGAGTTTGGATAGAAGCCATGGGGCATTTATTAATTTTACTTATGTTAGAGTGATGAAGACAACTATAAGATTGCGCTTGGGCCGTTAACTCTATCTATTCCTAAAATGTCAGCGGTGTAAGCTGCTAATGAAGTTTGCAAGTGAGTCTCATCCAACTTGGATGTCTTAATGTTGAAGGTGAACCTAATCAGAAATTCATTACTGTCACTCATTATGCAGATCACTGATTAACTGCAAGAGTTCTAATTAGATCTGATTAATCCGTCAGCCTAATTTATTGGTAAAACCAAGCTATTAATTGTTTTTAATTCAACAGGGGACAACAGAAGTTTACATATTACAACATTTGAAAGCCAAAATTAATCAAATCAACTAACGCAGCAGCAATTGTAAGTTAAATCATAATGCTTTTTTATTTTCACTAGGTTAGGTAATTATAGTGGCGGAGGAGCTTGGAATCCAACTGGTGACACTGCAGTGCGTGGACAACTCTGTCTTTACCAGCTGATCCATAGCTGCGTATCTGTTGACTGTTTTCTTGTCTGAATTTATGTTTGCGTTCGGACTAATTTGAATGTTTGAGTGCTTGTGTTTCTTCAAGCAGAGCAAAGACTTCTCAGCTTGTAATTCTCTTTTAATAACGGTAATCTTGCCACAGCTCTGCTCTGCATCGATAGTCATTGCACTGTTATCCTGAAAAGAAAAAGAAGAAAAAAAACTCAGGCAGGAAAGGACGAAATGACAGAAAGGAGATTTGAAGAGAAGATGACACAGGATGGTGCGCAACAGACAAAATGAGCCATCGCGTCGTTCGGCTGACTCAATATCCTCTCGTTTGTCATGCTTGTCAATACGGCAATGAGGTGATTTTATTGATTACCGATCTCACTCCCTCACACACTTGCACATTCTAACACTCCCTTTCCTTCCACTCTGTTACACAAGCCCCCTGCTGATGTCTTTTGCATTTATAGACGTTTCCACACACAACCACTCACTCACTCACTTATGATGCACTTCTTGTGGATCATAATTTTGTTTCTCTGGTTCATGTATGCATTAGTCAGAAAGGCTCGCTATGCTAATTATTGCAGGACTAGCTTGACCTTCATCTGGTCTAAGGGCATCGATAGGTCGTTTTAAATGTGAATATACACCGTGTGAGTTCAGTGCATTTCACAGTTTTTCTGAACTGATAAAATAGATCCTCTGAAGTCTCCTCTTCTTTTCTCAGAACAGTAAACCTCAAATTTCCAGCTACAAAACTTGACTTTTCCTGCAAAATCAATCAACAAGTATTCAATCAAGTATTTTTTTTCTTCACTCAAAACCAGACACTTCCATCAGATGATACACAAAGCAAACTAATCCATAACCAGCAAACAGCAGTTCTTACACAAACAAACTATTACTGCACTGTTTTCTTGAATATTCTGATTATGGAGGCCAAACAAGAAAAACTTTGTGAACCTTTTGGTTTACTGCATTAATTTGTCATAAAGCGTTATCTGGACTGGTTAACATCTGTGTTCATGAGTCTACAGCAGATAAAACATTGAACAAGCACGGTGTCTATGGCAGGACACCAGGAACGAAGCTGCTGTTTCCTAGAAAGTTTGCCAAAGAGCACACAGCAGTGTTGGCAAAATGTTTTGTGGACTGATGAAACTAAGATTGAACTATTTGGAAAGAACACACAGCACGACATCTGGCATAAAAAGGCACTGTGAGGTTTTTATGATAGTTCTCAATAAAAACATGAAAGATCTGAATTTCTTTTGGTGTTATTATTTTATACGCATTATATTTGTTAATACTCTTGACTTAGATGAAGATCAGATCATGTTCAATTAAAATTAATCAACATTTCAAAAGGTTCACATACTTTTTCTTGCCACTGTATTTGATTGCACACATTGTCCAGATTTCCTCTTAGTCATTCCACAAACCGAAACATAATCTATGATAATTATTCGTATTTCATCCAAATATAGTCACTTGTATCCTGATTACTTACTGTGTTCAACCACAGTCACTGTTGGGATACATGAGTTCCAGTTGTGATTCATTTGGTAAATTAGAGTTGGCCGTTGACAGTTTTGTTCTGGGGTTGAGTGTTTTAGCAAATCAGAAAAACTGTAAACCAAATTTTCAGCATCTCCACTTGTGTGTGATGTGATCTGTCTCCTCTGTGGTTAAGATACAGCATACAGCAGGTTTACTGTCTTTATTTGCTAAATTATATTTTTGTCCTTACTGTGTACATAGCACATAGATTACAGGAATAGTATTTGCATTTTCAGTTTAGATCTTTGTTACAATACATGAATATTATACTTACTATACAATTAACTGTTTCTGCTGTTATTTCCTCTTCTCCTCTCATGATCCATCCCCTGTTTTCCTCTCCCTTCTCCCCTCTGTTTTCAACTCAACATTATATTTTATAGTTAACCACATGACTCACTCACACTGACTGATAACAATTAACTTGGTTCCAAAGAGTCAGCAAAGATTTTTCCTCTTTCTCTGTCAATGGACATTTTCTTCTTGCTGATGTGAGCACTCTGTGCTGTGTGTGAGAGCGACAACTGATGTGATCGTCTGTAATTCTGTGTATTTCTGTGTGTCTGTGAGTGTCAATCTATAACTGTGTGTGTGTGTGTGTGTGTGCTTGTGTGGTAGCCAAGCAGCTGAGGGAGATGGCAGCCTGTCTGTTTCTGTTAACATCTTTACGTTGCCAAGACTGCCCTGGCCTAGAGCCTACAGCCCAGACACACACACACACAAACTGATACCCTAGCACACTCCCGCACACATAGAGACATCAACACACACATGCAAAGCCTCACTTTGACATGAGGACACATCAACACTCAGTAGTAATTACAGACTGTGACATCAACATGCACACACATACTCACACATGCACACTTACACATTGTCCTACTAAAGGAAAATGGAGTCAGGTCTGTCTTATGTTTGTCATTTCGCCTGCAGGTCTTACAGGAAAATGTTTTACTTGAAAATTAAATTGCCGAGCTCGAGACAGGATTGTCTACCTGTTTTGAATCAGAACTAGTTTCAAATTCATGAGAACCGTAGATTTTATTTAGAACATTTTGGATTTCTAAATTCTAATTACTTATTCCTAAAAGCAAGGTTCCGAATCACTACAGTTCTTTCAGCCTTAGGGGTTACACAATACACAATTTGCAGCTGCACATATTGGCAGAAACCTGTTTCCTCGTATCTCACATGCATGCCGACTTCACACAGTGCACGAATGATACAGTGCCCAGGAATTAATTGCTCTCTCTCTCTCTCTGTTTTCATTTTTCTCAAAACTACATCTGTCACTTTTCCTGTGCACAAACATCAAGTGCAAAGTCACGTATGCCTTTGAGGAGACACTGTGTGAACTTATGCACTATAATCTCCATTTAACCGTTGTGATTATGGTGGAGGTTTGATGTACATCAAAATTACAAGACGCCCCTATTACCTGCATGTCTTCGTCCTCTCATCTCACAGTCGCTGTCTCATGCTTTACCAACCTGCTGCATAATAAAGATTAATGGTTGGACATGGAACACTTTTAAAGTGTTACAGAGATTTATTTCCACTGTCAGGTTTGTCTTTAGGGATTTTTTACTTACAAACGCTGTCAGTTTTATAAAAGTTAAGTCTTTTAATGAGATGTTTTCACTGTTGCAGCTGAACTTAACTCCATTAAATCAAGCATGATATAATAATTTTAGAAGCTTTTGATATGATTTCCAAGTTGACATTCAGTTTCAGTGTCAGCTTCAGAGGGTGTAATCATGTAGTCTGGAATTGTTATAAAAAACAGGGATAAGCTTCAGTAAAGCCTTAATCTGGCTCTGACAATGGACTGCAGCATTTGGAGGAAAGCAGCTAAAAACAGGCAGCAGCATCAAACGGTACACTGTGACCTGAGCTGGATCCAGGTTCAAAAAACTGCAGTCAAAAGCTTAATCGGGTTTGTTTTTGGTTGCAAAAATGGCAAAAGTAGAAACATTCTCATATAATAGCATCCATAAATAAAATGTTAGTCTATTTACGTACATTCAAGTCTTTATTTTGCCATGTTCATAGGCTGAACAAGATATTGACAATGTTCTGGATCCGATGGATGAAACTGTATTTGCACAAATCAGTAAAGAACTGCAGCAAAATGAATAGTACTGCTTACAATTTCCTGGTTTTCTGCATCAATTTGTTAAGAAATCTCATTTGACTTTCACCAAAGTCACAAAATATCTACAAACAATATTTCTAAGCTGATAAAACACAAACTATCATGATTTCTCATCTTTATTGAACACATCCGTTAAACTAACAGAGTGAAAACAATGATGTCAACTGTGTTTTAATAACTTGTTGAAACACCTTAATCAAACACTTTCTACCGTGGAGACTACGCCTGTTCAGTGGTTTACATAGGTTTGACTCACTCAGATGATAATCAACTCCAATGAATTCAGTCTTTAGCTGTTACTGTAGTTCTGCAACTTCCTTCTTTCACTTTTTCAATTCAGCCCTTTATCTTTGGAGTGATCTTGGCTGGGTGCCCACTTTGAAATTATCTCCATTCTAAGTCAATTTGATTAACTGTAGACTGAATATTAATTATCTAAACTCTTAGAGATTGATCTGTAACTTCTTCCACCTACATACAAATGTACAACTCGGTCTTCTGAGATCTTTCTTTTCTTTATCTTTTCCTTTTTTGGTTTTGCAAGGTATGGCTCACATCTCTGCTGCTTGAGAATAGCACACTGACACTGTTCAGGTGTTTCTATAAGTCAAGGTAGCTCTAAACCACACCTCCATTCTTCCATTGATTGGTCTCCAGTTGGTATTTAGTAGCATCATGATTCTCGAGTCTTTTACTTTTTTTACCCTCACTCTGTATGTTTAATGGGTGTGTTCAATAAAGAAATGAAAGATTGAGACTGTGTTTTATCAAATATTGTGTTAATATTGTGAGATCTACTACTTTAGTCAGAACACATTTCATAACTAATTTATATATAAAGAAATGCTGCATGTAGTTGTAAGAATTCCACCGAATCAATGCTAATTCTAAGTTAGGTTTGACAAACTGCTGAGTGTAAACTCTAACAAAGACTGATTCACCTCTCAGGAAACAAAAAAGTGGAGCTAAGGACAGACTTTAAGGAGCAATGATCAGAATCCCTCTGCTTGTGAATGTGTGTGTGACAGTGTGCGTGAGGCTGATAGGTATTTTGCATTGTGTGTGTCTTTCTTTGTCTGGAAGGATCCTATCACCCTATTGGCTGTTGGAGGGTAAAATAGCAGGATCACCTTCAGGTAATCATAATGTTAGCTTCCTCCACTGCACCCAGCACTGCAATGGTCCCGCCAAGCCCTGTGTGTGTGTGTGTGTGAGCTCACGTGTCTGACTTGCAACCAAATCTGAGTTCAGTGCCCTGGTACTGCAGCAGTCATTCCTGCCAAGCTACAGCTTTCTGTTTGTGTGTGTGTGTGTGTGTGTGTGTGTGTTTTGGATTTTGGGTGTAAGAGGCTGGAAGTGAGTGATACAAAGCAAATTAAGCAGAAGAGGGAAAATCAAAGTTTTGTGGAGAAATAAAAGAGAGATGCAGAAAACAAATTAGTGGAGAGAAAGATGATGATAGGCTTTGCCAGCATGTAGCCCCCATGTGTCTTTGTGTGTGTGTGTGTGTGTGTGTGTGTGTGTGTGTGTGTGTGTGTGTGTATATGTGTGTGTAGCCTCTGCAGTAGAAGGATAACCTCCTCCTGCACTTCCCTGAATGGGATTCAGTCAACGAGGGTTTATCACGAACACACATGTGCCGACACACACACACACACACACACACACACACACACATTCTGACACAGACTAAAACACGTTTTTTAATACACACTCTCACTTATTCTCAGTCTTTTTGCTTCATCGCTCTCTCATTCTTTTTTGTGCCTGTGTCTCTCTCTCTCACACACACACACACACACAGCTTTGGCGGGAAACCGTGCTGCAGTATTAGGCTGCTGAAGTCAGGCCTAGTGTAGGCTGCAACACACTAGAAAACACACACAGTGTCACCATCTGTCTCACATACTCCGTCTCTCTTTATCACATAGTGGAGCTTTTACATTGACTTACAGTCAATTCCCCAAGACGTCCCCTAACTGTAACTGAATCCACTACCTGCCTAAACCCTAACTAACTAACTAACTAACTAACTAACTAACTAACTAACTAACTAACATAAGGCTTCACATGCTATCAGGGTAAAGGACCCGCATCTGGTCCTCATAACTCACAAAAAGCTTTTGTTTCCCACAGTGTAAGTAATAAATGGTGCACACACACACCTGCACATGTGAAATGCAAATAACTGCACATACACATGTACATGCATGGACAACAAAATGCTTTTATAACAGTATTTGCATATACAATAAGAGTACTGCAGACCATCCCTCTCTTCATCTCTCATACACACTAACAAACACACACATGCAGTAAGGGATGGTATTCAGCAGTATAGAGAACTCTGCCTTTAAGATTAGTAGTGGTAATATCCCAACAAAGGCCCAGGAAATGGAAAGCTCTTCTGAGGGAAAGTTACCGTGAACACATTTCCCCCCAGAAAATCACTCTTTCCCCAGTGTATGGAAAGGGAGAGAGCGGGACAGAGAAAGAGACCTGTTCAAATACAAGGGCACAAAAGTAATACTACAGAAAGTAGAAATGCAAAATAACATTTAAGATAAGAAATGAGAGTGGGTGTTGATGAAAAGGGAGTGACATAAATGGAAGATACTCATTTTGTGTGAGCCGAATACTGTTAGCTGCTAGAAGGTGTTAAGTGTATTTTGCACATTCTAAATTATTAACTTTTGTACTAATATCCTATAATTTAGTTTATACTATTCAATATTTTTTCTATTTAAACATATTAATATGGTCTGTTTGTAGAGTCTGCATGTTCTCCAGTTCTCCTACTGAGAGGTGATGTATGATGCTCCGTTCACATCAGATGCAAAGACGAGTTTCACTTTGACATTTTACAACTCTGAGAAGTTCTGACAGTAACATAATGAAAGACAACTTACAACATCTTCTACTCATTTTGGTTTGGATGTTTGCATGTAACATATGTTCACTGAACTCAGAAATAAGGTTTCTTTATATCTCTTTTTGTCTCAAGGGTTCGGTTCCCTGTGCATTTTTGGAGCACAGCGCTATCAGAATAAGGGGTTCTATTCCCCCCATGGCTCTGCCCACATTAGCCTCGTAGCACTGTGAGCCTCCTTGGATAAAAGCCTCCACCAATTGGCACATTATCTTGGGTTGAGGTAGTGAAGGAAAATGGATATGACAGATGTATTCTGGGAAATAAGTCTTTGATCACTGCACCAAGAGACAGAGTGAAAGAAAGGAGAGACAGAAAGAGAGAAAAGGGAAAAAGCTGAGGTTAACCTAATTGAAATGCAAACCACCAAACACAAACTGTAACCTCAATAGGCTACAGAATTTAAGGCTGTGATGCGAAAATGAATGGAGGGAGATGGGGAAGAGGTGGGTGGGGGGGCTTTTCCCTTTGGAGCATGCCCTTCATCACCATAGAGAGAGAGAGAGATGGAGAGAGAAGGGAATGGGAGAAAGAGCCAAGGGTTAGCATCATTTAAATGCAAAACCGCGAGAGTTACAATAACCTGGTGTAGAATTTAAGACAGTTCAAAATAATTGCAGAAATGGGTGAAGGCATAAATGAATGAACAAAGGTGAGTGACATGCTGAAATAGAAAAATGGCAGATGACTTCCCCTTGTTAAAATGCAAAACCTGCCAATGGGAATGATAATGGTGGAATAAATAAAAAAAGGAAAGAACAGAGGAAGGAGACGGAGTAGAAAAAGTGAGTGGGTCAGAGCCACAGACAGAAATGTTGCCACGTTCTCTCTGGCCAATAATACTTTCAACACTGAAACCAACCAGTTAAGTGAGAGAAGGAAGCCAGAAGCTCAAAACCTCATTTGAATGCAAAACCGTTAAAACATTACCTCACAAGTCAAAGTGAATCCGAGATGGGACTTAAGGCTTGAGCAGTTGTACTAATTGGTGAGTAAATAATTTGACATAAGGTTTTGATCCTCAATAACTTCCCAGGTTTGTTTCAGTCAGTGTTTCATATCTCATATTCCTGAGAGGTCCTTGCTGAGTTCATTAAATTTATAACAGTATGACAAGCGAGACAACAGAAAACACAGCTACCAATTAATGTGTTAAATGCGTTTTTCTTTGGAAGTTAATATTAAATTCCTCATTCAGTAGCGCTGAATAACATCAAATATTCACAGTGTTGACACATTGAAGTTATTATTATTCATATGTAAATGTTTTCTCATTGTTTTTGCATATTTTTGTTGCAGCAAAGTGTCGCCTTGTACTACAGTCATTAGACATGCCTGATCAATCATCTCAATACCTCTGCAGATTCCGAGCTTACCGCAACTGCATTACCTCTCTGCACCCTTCACTGGTTGAAAAATGCAATCACATGAGCATAGAGAGCCACAGCAGAGAGGGAGGGGGGGTGAATAAGAGGGATGATCACCAGCACATAGTGGTGCTGCTGAAAAATGGCCACGGAGTCACAGGAAAATGCTCCAAAATTAAAAACTAATTCATCAGCATAAATGATTTTTCCACCTCCCACTCAGCAGCTTGAATACCATATGACCTTTCTCCCTGCAAGTACAACAGCATGCGGCAGTACGTGTCTTACTTTGCCAACAAAGTAGCTCAGTTTGGGTGGAAACTCAAGGGACTAATCAGAAATCAGAAAGAGTCAGAAAATCCATAGTGTGCCAATGTAAAGTGTGAGTATCCAGAATCAAATTAAAGTAAAATACAGCAGCACAATACTACGTGATGTTAAACCATGTTTAATATTAATCCCACCCCAGAAAAAGATTGATTACATGAACATAAAGTGTAATTCAACAGATACAATGTGAATCCTGATCCAATGAGCAGGTGCTGCCGAGCTCTTCTTAGTTCTTCTTAGTTCTTCGTAGCTTTGTGTGTGTGAGTGTGTGAGTGTGTGCGTGTGTGTGTGTGTTTTCACTTTTTCTTTTGCAGCATATGCTCAGTGATGCTGTGGTTGCACTGACAGACTTACTATGAGTAACAGTGGAATCAAATCATTCGTTTTGGTGTCTTTTGAGGAACTGTTGCTGACGCTCAGAAAGCTTAGATTAGTACCAGCTGGGTCTGATTTGTTTTCTTGAAGTGATATTTAATATGAATACAAATCAGAACCTTTTTAGAACTCATACTGAAAGTTTACTTGTGCAGTGAGGTGTTAGTGTATCTACACCGAGATTTGTGTTAAAAACCTGTAGATAAAATCTACTTAAGTGGGTTTGGAATCCATCAACTTCGGTTTCTGCTGCATGACAATGTTATTTCCCACATATTTTGTGAATGAACGAGCAGCAGTGAGCAGTCTCATGTACACATACAGATTGCTCCATTAATTATTGATAGACTGAGCGATGAGGCCTACGCTCTGCCACCTCCATGAGTGCCATTGTTTGGAACACAGAAGGTGTTACGGTTTGTCTTCAACCTGCACGTTGATATAAAGTCAATAAATAATTAATGACACATGTTAGCGTCTGTCCCAGTTGGGTTTTGTTACAATTTGCTTGACTTCAGTGAGATTCAGGCAGAAGTACGAAGTTTTTTTTTTCCACTTTCATGTGTGTTTTAAATAAAAATAATAAAAACAGATGGCATGTAAATCAAAAGTTGAGCATTTTTTGGGGAATTGAGAACAGAGCACAATATAACCAGTAAGAAAACAAAAAGAAAACACTGCATATATTCAATTCTTACTTAAACTACATTAATTACAGTAAGACCTACAATGACACTTTTTTAGGTCTGATTTAAGAGAAACAAAGAACAAAAAACAGATTTGGTTTGTCCACACCTCTGTCACTTGTGGGTAAAGATTTGAGTCACTTCAACGTGAACATGAACGCTGCCACAGAGGTGTCGGGCCTCAGAGGGCTTTATCGTCTCATCATTAGGGCTTTTAAATATGTGGCTATAAATAACCTGACATTTTGTGATCTGTTGAACCGGTGATTCAGGTAGCAGAGTCACGTTGAGCCAAGAGTCACTCACCTACTGTAATATTGTCAGTGCAGAAAATGAAGAAGACCTTTACGTCCTCGCATGCAGAAAACTGCTCTCTGTTATCACTGCTTGGCTCTTGTATTAATGAAGAGTGCAGGGCCATATTTTGGTTTATAATACTGGATGTAATTAACCAGGCACTTCATTCATATTCAGCATACACAACATCAGTTCAATTGTTTTCTGGTCTGAACACCACATTATTCGACCGGTAGGTCAGTGTTTCCATCATGACTGTGAGGTTATCCCATTATTAAAGCGTAATTTATAGAATATAAATGCTAATAACCCTTAAGTGGCAGGTGATTAAACAGGTATATCACATGACACAGTTAGTCAATCAGTCAGTTAGTCTGCTGTATTATTAAAAGGCTTTTTTCAGCCTGTTACTATTGCTGAGACAGACAGCCTGGGGCTACAGTATGTTTTAGAGCAGATGGAGAAAGGGAAGGAGGGTGGGAGGGAAAGAGAAACGACAACCAGAAAGAAAACGAGGAAAAAAGGAGTTACATGAAGAAGGAATAGTAAAGATATTAAGCATGAAAGATTGAGTGGAAGTTGAGGGAGGAAAAGCACTGGAAGAGAGGAGGTGAAGATGGGATTAGGAAGCACAGGAAAGGAAGGACGAAAAATAAATAAAGGGCAGCAGAGAAGAAAAGGTAGAAGGGAAAAGAAATGAAAATAGCCTGAGCTTCTGTGTACAGCAGGGGGGAACAGTAGAGGGAGAGGGATATGTACATGCAGGTTATTTCTGCAGGTTCAGAACCAGAGCGACAAAAGACAGAAGCATGAATGAAAGAAAAGAAATGTGCAAGAAATGTGGAAGGCTGGAGGAAGGCTGGAGGAAGGCAGGAGGAAGGCAGGAGGAAGGCTGGAGGAAGGCAGGAGGAAGGCTGGAGGAAGGCTGAAGGAAGGCTGGAGGTGTTGCCTGCTGCTCTTATTTAACCTGGCCTGGTAGCAGCTTCAATAAAACACTGTCTCTATCTGTCAGAGCCCAGGGCTACACTGTACATCACAGAGGGAGAATAGAGATACAGTAGAGCAGCAGCTCTGCTGAATGGAGCAGCACAGTGCAACTGTTTGTCTGTTTGTCTCCTGGGAATCTGTAAGTGCTACGATTCAATCTGCGTCAAGCTGAGCTCTTGGGATTACACGACACTACACAGAGACAAAGAAATACACAAGCGATGTGTCAACACTGGGGCTGCAAATGATGATGTTCAGAGTCAATTATTACCTGACTGAGACCTAAAGTAGTAATACAGGTCATTAATCTGTTGGAAGGAAATTAAAAACCTAAATTATTTGATCCAGTCCTGTTCTCTGGTGCTAACTTCTGCTGCTGTTCTGTTCTAGTTCTTTATACACTGAATATTTCCTTTCTTACCTGATTCTTTCATTAATGGAACATTCTTTGACAGTCAACAAGAGGTCAGCATGTATTGGTCGTTTTTGTGGTCTGTCTGCACTGTCGACGCTGGTCTGACCCCTGGTGATTGCTTTTCAGCCAACTCAGCGTGTTTTAAACATTTTGAATTGGCAGCGGACCTGTTTGTGAGAGAGCGCTCTAATTGGCCGTTCACCTTAGCCAATCACTACATGAGAAGCGAAATGGACTCCAGCTTCTAATCAGACATATTCTCAATGAGAAGTAGCTGTAAGCCATCTGTGGTGAGAGAGTGGTGGGAACATGGATTACGTGCATCGGTTCTGTAGGTTTGGTGAATGGTCCCTCACTGAGAGCTGTTTTTGCATAGGCTAGCGGATATAATTAAAATTCCCTAGTGTGTGTTTGTGTGTGTGAGTGCATGGCCATGCTGAAACAATGATTAGGGCTGCAGGAAAAATTGAGCTTCTTAGATGAATTGATTTTATGCTACACTCTTCTCTGTCTTCCTGTCTTGCTCCCCCCCTCTCTTGTCTTGCCCTCTCATGCTGACTCCCGCTCTTTCTTTATCTCTCTGTCTCCCCCGAAGTCACCTCCTCACTGTCCTATTACTCTTCCTGATCTTCTTCTCCATCTCTTTCCCTCACTCTTTACAATCTTGCTGACGTGTATAAAAGCAGAGTTCTTTTTTTAACTTCATTTTAAGGCAGATGCTGGTAAACTTGCAGTGTTAATACTTCTATACTTTTCTTTACATTAACATTTTATTGTCACTTAAACCGCCATATTTGTGGCACCAAATGAGTATTTTTGAAAGGCTTATGGACATATTTATCATTTCATCGCCCAACTGAGGGAAAGAAAAGGCTTTAGTATCTGACCAACTGGGTTCGTATCCCCTGTAGGTCCTCGTCTGTTAATGAGCATTAATGCGTCCAACAGCGTCGGAGCGATTACACTCTATAATGATATTTAACATAGTTGTTGTTGTTGATCAGCTTCTGTTGTTGGAACAGCTTCAGTTCAACCTTGAGTGTTGATTTTTGCTGAGTCTGCATTTGTGAGCTGTAAGCCATAATGGAGCCAGCAGTGCAAAACAGCCTCTGTTAGAACATGTCACCTGCATGATAAGCTACAATGCTCTGACTGCACTATAGTATTGTTGTTAATTTGTTTTGTGGAAATCTGATGTGCTCTGTGTATTTTGTTGTCCTGGGAGGCTGCTGTTAAGTGCACAACTTCTCTTTATTATAGCTAATTGTTTAGCCTTAATGTGTTATTGATTTTTCATTTTAAAGCCGTTTAAAAGGGAAGTGTGCAGATATCATTAATGTTTATTAAGAGTTTTCTATTGTTGTAGAGGAATTAAAATATGTTTTATGTTTGTTTTTATGAAAACTGTTTTCATGTTTATGCACAAATTAATAATTTAAGATTTTTTTTTTTTTTTTTAAAGGATCTTAACCAGTCATAAAAACCACCAGAATAAAGTAAACATGGAACTATTTGCTGTCCCTCAGCACTCAGCTTTGTTGTCTGAGTCGCTGTGGAGCATATGTACTGTACAATCTGTGCAGAGAGTAAAATTACACTGTGAAATTTATTTGTATGTCTCAGAAACTGTGCAAGTTGCCCAACTCCTCCGTTTACAGTATGCCAGGCAACATAATGGTTTCATAAAGTCAGTTCTTTGCGACAGGTTCCTTTGGTCTTTTTATTTCCTTGATAGCCTACAGAAACGAGATGACAGGAAATTAAAGAGGAATTGCACTGTTGTGACACATGAACGTCTATGTAGAGGTTCGGGGATTCTTTTGTGGCTGCAGTGGGAGCTGTACAAGTCTGATAACTTATGATTTTGTTGAATAAATGTTGGTTGAGGATGAAGAGTGCAACTATGAAAAGAGCACATAATGTGTTCTTAGAAAACAGGAGCTTAGCAGACCTATGCAGCCCACTCCTCATCTCTGTTTGAAGGCTAACAGCTCAAGGCTGCATTTGACCAAATTGTCGGGGGATGTGGAATGGCATTGTTGGTAATATATATGCCAAGTTTTGACAAAGATGAATATGTGGAATAAAAAAGAAGATTCCTGCTGCATATTGTGATAATCCAATGTGGCTTCAATACTGTGTTGGGAGTGCAATGCTGAGTTGTTGCAGTAAGAAAGAAAGAGATGGAATCTGCAAGTCCTGAATCCAGCAGCGGACGTTATTACAGTAGTTAGAGTCATTTTAAAACCCATACACTGAAAGAGATTTACACTGATAAAAATACAGCACAGATTATTTACATTGTTTTAAAATAATTAAGTAATCTAATCTTAATCAGTCATTTCAAAGTGATTTGGATGCTAGTTTTCAAAAATAACAGCACAATCGAATGGTGCAGTACTGTGCATGAACTGCGTTGGTCTGTTCTACAGTGGAAAGTGGCCCCAGTTGTGAACTCATATTCACAGTTCTCTATAATGTCTGATTGATGGTGGCTGTCTCTGTTTCATCAGGTATGAAACAAAGTCTGGAGAGCAGGCCGGCCAGGCCATGCTGCTCTGTCAATCAATCGAGGAACACAGCGTGGCTAATGGTGCTTGCTGCCTCAGGGTTCAAAATCAGGGGTTGAGCTTTATTACTCTAGCAAGTTTTGTGTATTCAAGTTATTAATGGAAATACAGTAGTTGCACATTTTCACTTTCCTTTTTCACAGTCAAAAGTTGACGAGCATCATTTAATGACTAATGAGACAAATTGATAAACTCATTCCACCAACTTTCCACCTTTAAATTCTATAATATTACATTTCCACTCAATGCATTTTTATAATGTGTAACATGAGCCGTGCACACGCAGCTTCCAATTCAGTTGTGTTATTATGAATAACACGGCAACTGGTTGTTTGCTGTTAGCCTCAACACTCCAACAGTCCGAGCGCTGTCTGATGAACCAGCCTTCTGAAAGTTTGTCGTCCTGCATTTCTCACGGCTTTGAACATGAACTCTCTAATTTCTGCACGCTCCTTTTCTACAAATTAAATCCTTCCATCAGATCTACTTCAGTTCATTTAATTTCCCTTTTTAATTTCATTCCATGCGTTTTCTTATTTGCGGATTTAATTTCATGTCGGATACAACACAAACACTGCACTCAGTAATTCATATCTCCTCTTTTGTCTCTTTATCTTGAGCTTTTGCCTGTTTGTTTCTTGCATGTGCCTCTTGTTTGTTCTGCGCTGGGTTTGTAAAATTCCCTCTGGGGTGTTGTTGTCTCACTTGCACAAATTAGCATTTTTTCTCTTCCATGCTTTCTTTTTTCATTAATACTGCTAAAATGAACTGCGCCTAACCTTACAGACTTTCTACTGATAGCAATAGATGTAATTAATGTAAACAAGTGAAGAAAATCAGTCATATTTGAAGCTGTAGAGGTAATTGTGCATATCAGAGCTCAGGTTGCTTAAGTGCTTTGAACAACATGTCGTGGTGCTTCGCTGCTGCAAACAGAGACAGCGAGGAAGTCAAGGTGGAAGAATTGATGTACAAATCTTTGACGGTGTCACTGACCCTGTGGTTTGAATCAACGGCTTCAACTGCCTGATCTAAACTGGTCCTTCAGTGCAGAGGATAGCCAATGAAAAATATATGTTCATTTTCATGTTTGGCAACTGCGAACAAGTAGTTAGTAGTGCAGTTGTTATGGACACTTACAGTGCTTCATTGACTTCACTGTGCTTTAATTATATTGTTCTGCTTTACACGACATGCAGGCAGAACAACCTGGGACTAAAAACCAATACAGTGTGGACTGAGACTGTACAGTATCTATGGCTCCATAGTACATGTTCCCAATTTCTTATTGCATTCAGCTGGAAAACGCTAGAAGCCAAGAAGAAATTGTTTTTAGAGGCTGCACTACAGTAGCTCAGCTCTTAAGGTTTTAGTGCTTTAACTACCTCACTAATGAAAAAAGGCTAATGATGTGACTTAACTGTAAATGTTCAACACGGGTAAAAAACAGGTACTTTGATTTCTACCACATGTTTTTCATGCATTTAAAAAAAAAAGAGGAAATTGCTTTCTATGATCAAATGAATTGTTTCTGCCGTTTCTGTCTCTGGGGCCCAAACTGAATTAGTTAGAGGAGCTTTCATGCCCTCTGCTGCGTCTGTGGCAAACTGGGTGGAAAGGATTTTGAAAACAGAACTTGCTGTTCTTCCATCCATTATTCTATAGTTTCTGTCTCAGTCATTTTATGCTCTTGTTTTTAATTACTGCTGTGCTCCTCTGTCTTTCAAATATGAAGGTGAGGGGCTGAATCTGTTGTTCATTTTGTCATTATACTGTCCCCTCTTAAAAAAAGTTTTGTGGTCAATTCTAAAAGAAGAAATTAATTAATGGGACAAGATCTTTTGTCTCTCGGCTGTTCTACTCCATTTCATGTTTCTGGGTCACACACTGGCCTTTATCATTATTATGGTGTGTGTGTTGTAGCTACAGCCCACTCTTCAGCCTCAACTGCCACTGAACAAAACGTATGAAAAGAGGAGGCCCAAGCACGAGCTCTCACTTATAGAAACATTAGAGCAAGTCATGGAAAACCCTGCTGCAGCCACAAGCTAGACAGAGTCGGAAACTGGACCTTAGACCGAAGACTGAACGAGAGCTCACAGCTAACAGTTGCTTTGCTCACGAGACCAGTTTCAACGAGGCATGTGCAGTTGCAGAAACATAACGGAAGGGGCAAAGGTCCACAGTCTTGGGTTTGTTTTGTTTTTTAAAAAATCCTTTTAGAATGAATGTGGGAATGAAAGCAGTGTGATTTTGACTCTCCAGTACTGTGTAGCTTAGTAGAGCATTTCACTTCTGGGCAGAAATAAATGTTTGGATTAAGCACACATTAATAACCCTAACAATGTTCTGAAACAGTTATTTAATCTGGGAATAGATGCATATTTCGAAATCTTGAATGTGGTGGAACATTTGGTCTGCGTACACTTAAAGTCCTGGTGGTGTGATTCTGCTGGCTGCAGTTTGCTTTAACAGTGTCCAGGCTCTGTGTCTATCGCTGACATTGACCAAGTGCCTGGACTGTGTTTTCGCCTCTGAATGAGAACACTGCCTGCTTTTGTGAATTAACTGTGTGCGTGTGTGTGTGTGCAGGCACCAATGACAGGATATGGCAGAGTGTGAGGAAATGGAGAGGGAAAAAGAATGAGCGGGGGGACAAAACAAAACCACATTATTTTGTCAACAATTTTCTCACCAAAACTGTGCTGTGTGAGAGCGACAGTCCGTCTGACACAGTCAAACACACTCAGACAGAGGCATACACAATAAAGGACAAGCATTTAACAAAGAACTGACAGATTTCTGCCATTACCTTGATTCACTGCTCGCGTTGCCACCTCCTTGTTCTTCTAGTCTGTCACTTTCCAATGTATAATGTGCATTTTTTCCTCTCCTGTCACCAATATTGATGAAATGTCTAATCTAAATCCAAATATGTTTCAGCCAACCCGAAGCTGCTTCTGTCTGCTCTCCAGTATATTTGCTGGAGAGCTTTTTACATAGAAACATGTGGTGATGTAGTCATTCAGCATTTTTTAATAATCCCTTGTATCAAATGACTTTTACTGTGTGTTGCTTTGCAGAAAACTCTGAAACTCTCCTGGTGTGCTGTCAATCCAGGGTGATCTAGCGAGCTGTAGTGAAAATTAGAAGACTCCGCTACCAGATTAATCATCAGACGTTTAGCTCATGGAATCATCTAACTACTTTGGAAACTTCAGTGGTGCACACTAGTAGTCAAATGGTGACTGTGAATGCCACACATAATTACAAAGTCTTAAGTAGACCTAAAAGTTTAGTTCTATACACTAAGAAATTAGGTAATTTAGTCCAAAGAGCTAATGAATAGTACATTTATACTTTGACATATTTGCTACAGAGTATAGAATAGTATAGTATTCTTGTGACATCTACTTGAACGTCACACAGATTTACTTAATAAAATGAACTCCACCCCACAACCTTCCTGACTGAGCATTCAAATGCATTTGTTCCACTAAAATCTTATTCATAATAGTTTATGATTGAGGGACAACTGACTGATTTTTGTACTAAGCTCCTTTCTTGTGACATTTTTTTTAACTGGTCATACCTGTTTCCACATATGCCCATTTACAATCCAAGTACCTGCAATCATGATACAGGCTAATGGAGTGGAAAGCTTCCTTTGCACTGAGAGCTTCTCTCCAGGTTAATGAGGTGTGTGTGCGTGAGTGAGTGAGAGAGGAAGAGATAGAACGAGTTAAACTCCATCCTCAGGGTTTAGTAGGAATAAATTAAGATAAGAACAGTCCATTGTTTCAGCAGTGGGCACTACATTATATAAATATATTTCAGCTGTTCTTAGCTAGTGAGTTGTAGGAAATAGAGGAAGAGAAGGGCAGTGAAGGACAAAAGGTAGAGCTTAAAAAACTACAATATGGCACTGATCATGAGACTGTTAATGAACACTTAGCATAGTTTGAGGCTTTTTTACGAAAACCTGAAAGTCTAAGGTTGCAGTGTTTAGTTTTGGCACCGTGTCTGGTGAATTGATGTTTACAGTGTGACTATAAGTTGCATGTTGTGGCTGTGAAGAAAGGCTGATTAAGACCCTTATCTTAAGAACCCTTAAGATCTGGTGAAGTGTGTTGTTTACATCTTCACATAAGGAGAAAATGGTCGTCCTGCTGAAGAACATGTTTAAACGTTGGCGTTTGAGATTTGCTTGATTTAATGATTTAATATCTCAAAAGTATAGTGTGAATGAGTGTAATGTCGAGGCAATGTTCTCTTTATTGATGAGATTCATGTCTTTGTGCAAAGTGAGTCATGATTCTAAATTTACATCAGAACAAATAAAACATTTTTTTATTTATATATGGCATATATGGCAATTCAGTGCACCTTTAAACCACAAAAGACTTAACCTCAGGGACTTAACCTCTTGACTCTGCTAATTGATGAGCCTTGTTGATTGAGCTGATGAGTTTTTGTGTGCGTTAAACTTATCTTATCTAAAGAGATATTTTGAATGGTTGTAGTTACCAGTAAATCGTCTTAAATCAAGATTAGTTTTTAGATTTTAGGGCTAAATACTTTTTACAAACCAAGAAATTCTGAGAGATTCAGTTTTTGGTTAGCTGATTGAATTAAATTTAAGATTCTCTCGTCATGCTAAGAATTCACTATCCTCCCTCTTCTAGGCTCTTTGTAACTGTTTGTAATGGCTGTTTGTAACTGTACCAGCCAAGTGCACGAGAGTAAATGTAATAACAACCATTGTGTCAAAAAAGAAAATCACAATGGGATTTGGCGAGACATGAAGGATAAAAAAGTACGTAAGGTTTTTACCTGATGACGGCCTCACTGCTGCCTGTGTGTGTGTGTGTGTGTGTGTGTGTGTGTGCACTACATGTACGTGAAAGATCAGGAGGTGTGTAGTCATCTCAGCATGATGCTCTTGTGCGTGTGTATTTCTCATTAATATTTCTACGTTGTGGAACTGCAATTTAGTGATTTCCTGTCCATTTTGGTGGCCATGAATGTGTATTTGTCTGCTTTAAGTAGCTCTGGTCCATTAGTGAAAGCTGCTGAGTATTTTGGTCTCAGGAGGACTAAGTAGTTTTTGCCAGGCTCTCCATCAAACCCCAGGGAACCCAGATTCTTTGTGCAGAGTGTATGTGTGCATCTTCTCCCTCGATTTTAAACCAATCTATCTGGCCATCTATTTTCTACTTTAGCTCTGGGAAATAGTTCATTTTCTTTAGCTTTACCCCTCACAGGATATAGGGCTGTATAATTAGTAACCCTTTGTACTGAAAGTTTAATCTGACTTAACCATTATGATAATAATGTAGCTTTTTCTCTTGATCATACACAATCTCCTAACACAGATTATTACTTTCATATCTATAGCTGTCGGCCTCTCTATAATCTGTTAATCTTATCCACTCTACACTGAACATGGATTATTAACACCTCGCTTGGAGCATTTACTGACTTAACTAGATGACGTGAAAAAGTGGGCATGTGTGGCAAAGTGGTGTGACTCACTACAAGATAATGAAGATAATAGATTTTATAATTCTTGTCACTGAGACAGCCTGTAAGCGGATGCACAAATACATTGTGCCATTTTCAAGTATATATGAAGAGTTTTATTTCTTCAAACAAAATAAAAGAGCGAGTCTTGATGTTACAAACTCTAAATTGAACATGATTGAATGTTGGTACATGTTTGTCTGTTTCTGCTCCCATATCTAAACCACTATTACCTTTTGTTTTTGCCACTGTTAAAAACGGATCTGGTGGCTGCAGCAGACAGCAGGAGTCAGGCCCTGAATGATAAAATAAAATATGACAGAGTGCTGGCGATTGCCTTCATATAACTGGGTAATCTGTGCTGCATTTTAACCTCCAACACGTCCCTCACCTAACAGCCTGGACAGACTAAGCCACATAAGGTGAACGCTGCGGAAGGCAGAGAAAGAGCAGAAGAGAAATCAGTGAGGGAGCAGTGGAGCATTACTTAGTTTGCAATGTTCAGGGACTGTCTGTGGACGTTTTAAGGTCATTTGGTAGAAAATGTGAGAGTTTTCTAAACTTATAGGTTTAATGTTTTTTATTTTGCTGCACAATTCAAACATTTATGAAATATATCCACTGTTAGCATATATCCAAAAAATGTAAAAAACTGCAGCACAAGAGGAAAAATCCCTCTGAAGTGTTGCCTTGTTTAGAATGGCCGTTTATTTAAAGGATCAAATGTTCAATTTTTATGTCTTTGCATGAAAAAAGAGATCTAAGAAGTCTGCACGCAGAAGATATGGGGGAAATGTTTGTGTGTGCCAGCTAAGTCTTCTTTTTTATGTTTACTTTGTGACTCCCACTGGGAATTAGGTCACATTAATGAAGCTCCCCAGGGAGAAGAAGAGAGTGTAGTAGACAGACCACTCTACTGCAATTTCAAGCTGTTTCTGTAGCGATTTTAAAAGCGTTAATAGGACACATTTACATTACCACAAGAGGGCACCACCTTCACACCACATGTGACAGGGGGAGAGCAGTGAAACTGGAGGTGGAGGGGAGTGAGGTGTAATGCAGAATAAAGAAGAAATGAGGTAATGGAAGCAGAGAAGAGGATGGAGAGATGGGCAAGTCAAATTAGGAGAGGAAGGATGATGCAGATAAAGGCTCAAATGTACAGAGATAAAGAAAGAAGACAATGAGAAACAAAGATAGGGGACAGAAATGGGGATCATGGAACAAGGAGACAGAAAGATGAGATGAAAGGTAAAGCAGTAAGAAGGTGGGGGGACGATGAGGTCTGGAGATAAAGGGATGATGAAATTACAATAAGAGGAAAAGGAAAGAGAGGATACAAATTAGATGTATTAAAACGAGAGACAGAGACGAGGAGAAACAAAGGAAGAGATTTGTCCTAGTTATAGTGAATAATTTTCAGGTTATTCAAATATTACTCATATTTATTCTAACTGATGTAAATATATTCTTCCTATTTTTCATGCTGTCCAACCTCAGAACAGGAGGACTGTGACACACACACACAGGCACAAACACAGTGAACACAAAATCAGTGTTAAACAGCATCAAAGTCCAACAACAGGAGTCTCACCAAGTGGCTCAGGCTTTTAGAGGATGACTCTGAACTTCCAAGGATGTAGGTTTGATTATTAAGGAGCTCAATGAATTTTGAACTCCAACATAAAAGCGAAAACTGAAAAGCTCCCAGTGCGAAGAGGACGCGGTGGTGTGAAGGGGTCTGTCTTGACTGTAAGGCTCAAGTAAGCAGCGGCTACTTCATTCTGTTAGAAGATGTTTTGGAAGCTACGAGGACATGGGTCTGATCCTGAAGAAAGCACACGTCTATCCAGATATCAGAGAGGATGTCAGGCAGCTTCCAGACAGGAGACACTCGAGCTTGAGAGTCAAAACAGAGCTTGAGGCTTTCAGGAAGTGTAATAATCTTGTTTGTCAGGTCTATATGGACTGAATTGTTCTTACTAGATTTAATAGATTCACTAACACAGAGACCAACCCGCCAGTCAGGGATTGGTACAAGTACAAGCCCTGAAGTTATCTATGAGTACGCCACTAATTGAAAGTTTGGATTTAAAAGCCTTCGTCTGTCTGGTGAGAGAGAGCAGAAAGGTTGTTCAAGAGGAAGCAGGCATGAATCCAAAAGGCCCTGCACCCAGTTGATTTCTATTCAGTTCTGGTAGCAGACAGAAGTCCTGCATTATGAGAGAGGGTAGAGAACAAGCTATAATGACATCAGAAAGGTATGACTGAATGTTTTCATTTACAATTTTAGGTCATTAGTAGCATCTTAATTTCACATAGATTCTTGGCTGCCGGGCACGAGAATCAAGACCTGTCACAACCCTGTCTCCTGAAAGTTACAGTACCTAGGACTGGCCTGGACCTGATGGAGATGGTTTTAATACAGAGTCTTATACAATTTGAAAGTAGTGTAAGATTCAAGGTCGCTGGTGTTCTTAAAGAAGGAAGCTTAATTTAATGACAGGACATAACTTGGTTTGAACAATGTCTAACATAAGAAAATATAAAATATGCAGATTTTGTTGAGAAGCAGCCACTGGTAACTCTGAAGATAAGTTCATATAAAGATATGTACGTTTGAGAACAAGAGACAGGACTAAAACTGTAGTTAAGTAGATAACCAGCAGGGTGTGCTGTCCTATAAGTGAGTTATCATCAGTCCAATCCCAGCTCTGAGTGGATTCTCACCAACTCAGTAATGCAATTTGACATGAGAGTAAAAATAGACGCTTTACACAAATGGGAGGTGTTTTACTTCTTCATATAACTAAACATTTTAACTTGAAAACCAAAGGTACAAATGCAAATGTTCACACAGAGTCTCCTAAACATTACTCTTCCTGTGTATGAACAAGTTAGAACTTGATTTAATTAATTCATTCGCTTTAAATATTTACAGCATGACACATGTCAGCCACCCCTCTGTAAGTCTGATGTCAAAACTTAGCCAGGACTTTGGTTAACTGGAGCTTCTCTGACCCAAAAATGTTATTCCTGTCTTACTAAAAATAAAATAATTAATAAAAAAATCAGCTCAGAAGAGCTCTAAAGGGGGAAAGTGATGCAAGGAGAGGAGTTAAAATTACTCTCCAAATTCTGGAGTTAAAATTTCTCTTTTCCGAATCGGATGATATTCCAGAAATTCCTGGCCCAGTGGGAATTCTGGATGCAATCCCACATGGACTGAGGAAATCACAGGACAGCAGGAGGCTTTGCTGAAGCCGAGTGAAGCGATAGCTTTGTAGTTGAGCTTAATCATCACAGCACAGACTGACGAGCAGAGACTAGAGTGGTGAGGGTGAATGGATGAGTGTCTGCATGTGTGTGTGTGTGTGTGTGTGTGTGTGTGTGTGCACGTGTGCATAGGAGTGGTGGAGCTCTCCTGTGCAAGCCAAGACCCAGTGTGCGATCATCATCGCCACAGGACAGCAAGAAGGGCCCACAGCTTATTAAGGGAATCGCCACAGGAGAGCGAGTCGATCACAGAGTCAGCTGGAGTATGTTCAAAGCAGTTAGAGGTAGTGAGAGCGAATGAGAGAGGGACCGCAACACGGAAACGGGCTTGATACTGAAGAAGTTAAAGACAAAGGGCGTCGGGAAGACTAAGAAAACTATATGCAAAGTTAAATATGTAGATACGAAATAAACTATGGATTTTCTGGACGAATGGCCTTAATGATAAGGTAGATAAGAGAATGATGTGTTTATTTATTTATTTTTCCTTAGTCATCATGGTCAATAGAGATCTCACATTTCACCGTTTCTCCATGTTCTAATAGTTTCAATGATCAGATTCTGGTAATTAATTTCTTTTGCTAACATTAGATCTGTTTGACCACACGCAACTAAGGTGCTGTCAACTTCTCCAGTGAAAAACACAGTAAGCTGCATCCAGTTGTGTTTTTTCCTCTTCCTCTTTACTCCAGTCACATTCAAACAAGTTGATCTATCTTTCTTCAACACACACTGAATACATACGTCAAACATGCACTTTCACACTCCCATCAACAGTGTCAAACCTCGCATACAAACACTAAGTACTTTAACAAACAGCCCCATACACACCCACTTATACACACACGCACAAACACTCACAGTCCTTAGGTCATTGTGTTAATGAATTAGCCTGTACAACAACCCAGCATGGAGGTAATTAGAAAGCCTGTCACCTCCTGCAAACCTCCCACATATCACCAGTTCCTCAGGCCACATTCAGCCACTATCACACAGTCCACACACACACACACACACACACACACACACACACACACACACACACACACACACAGGTGGACTTTGACAGGGTCACTGAATGAATAATGCATAGAACTCTTTGCATTGTGTCCTTGTCTTATTCATGGAAAAATGCCTCCTGAATTGAAGAGACACATTGTTTTTTACTGTGGTTTTGCATTCGACATTTAATTAGCTGTTGCCATCAACATACAGATGACACACAGCACAAATGTTTTCAGGATGATTATTTTCTCTTCAAACCTGTGGACAATCACATGCTGCCCAAAGGTCTGGATGACTGTGACAGAACTGTCTCCTCTGGGAGCTCGAATCCAGCCAAATTATACAGTTAGAGAACCTCAAAACCTGAACCAGAGTGGGTAAACTACAATTCAATATGTTTTGTTTAGGGAGGAATTAGGATTTGTTAAAATACACGTGATTCAAGCTGATGTTTGTGCCATTACTGCCTAATTAAAATGAGGCGACTTCTCCTGGAGCAGTTTGTGTTGGTGCTGTTTGCAATTTGCTCTGCTGTGTCCGCTCAGGCACCTCCAAACAAATGCTCGCTGTTGTTTGTGATAAGTTCAGAAGGCTTTCTTCAAAATATTAGAGAATGACAGAATGAAGCACACGGGTCTCCATCAATTCTTGTGTAGAGTGATGTATAAACTCTCTCTCTCTCTCATGAACATATATTAATACATTATTATAAGTAAAATGAGTCGTTCATGTCCTGTGGGATTCAGTTGAATTTGAAATGATCCTCTCAGGCTTTAAGGAACATTTAGAGGACAGTTTGTCCCATCTTTGATTGTAAGTACAATCAGCTAAGGTTCCATATTGAGAGCAACATGTAGAACCTCGGCTGAAACTGGAGCTACAAATACAGTAAAACAGGTCAAAGATCATGTTGTGACGACAACTACATTAGTCTTGTGACTCTGAGAGACATGGAGAGCACGGTGGGTGGAACCTCATCATTCCTCTTAGCTGTTATTATTTAAAGCTGCAAGAGCCGCACAACTGAGACGCAGCTTCCGATTGGCTGAACACACCTGATGCAGGTTGTTAACAGTGTGTAGAGGCGGGATAGTTGCCTTCAAGGACCAGCATAGGCCACCACTGCTGCAGTGAATACCCTGTATGATGTAGATGATGTAGAAATGCCCTGATGGTGGTGTTGAATCTGAAGTGGCTGGTGTTTAATGTTTGAAATTTATAGTTGCTGGATATACAGTTGGTAACAAGATGCTGTTGATTTGACTTTAGTTTCGAGGACATGTTTTATCAACAGAAACAGCAACAGCACAAAGATGCACTGACAGGTGAGATGCTCTCGTGTCTTATAAGCGCTGACTGGAAATCTTGTAGAACTTTTTGAGATTATCAGTTGTTTGGACCTTGGAGATACACACTGAATAAAGCAAACAACAAAAGCTTTGCTGAACCAAGCTGAACCATGCTGGAGGCAGGTGAAGATAAAATCGTGTTCAAAACAACGTTATTTTAATTCTAAAGTTTGTAAAACATAATTTCTCCCTGGACAATTCAATAGAGATGTTATTCTACATAACAAGTTTTATTAAAGCTATCTGGAAAATCACAAAATCATAATCTGGGGAAAAACTACCTGCAAATACCTTCAGATTCAAAATGTTCCTTAAAATGAGTCATCTGCAAACTTCACAGAATGGATATTTACATGCTGAAGTATTAACATATAACTTCATAGGAAAACCTGCAGTAATTTATACCCTAAATATTTTTAACATGACTGTTATGACTGTGATGGAGCATGAGGTTAAAGCTGAGGGAGTGAGTAAGACAGGAGATGAGAGGAAGAAAAAAGGGTTAGAAAGGCAGAGAGAGAGAGAGAGAGAGGCTGCAGAAGGTAAGACAGTTGGCATGAAAAGCATATGTGAATCCTGCAATTAACATTGTAATATTTTGTGCAGCCCAAAGCTGATGAGTTTGGCTGAGAAGCCAAACGCTGGCAGCAGAACAGCCTCTGTATATTTTTAGTGTGTTACTATAACAGTGGAAACATTCAGCCACCAATCACAAATAGAAATAGTATGTAAACAAAGACATACAGTTTCTTTACAGTACGTTATCATTATTTTCATTTATTTCTGCTTGTTGATGTCTGTAGCATGAACTCAGTGTAGCAAGTAACAAACTCTGAAGGTACAGTAGCCAGAATATGTAGAAATACAATGGGGTGACGTTGGTGCATCTGTCATTAGTTGATGTGCATCAGGGATAGAAAGTAGGAGATAGCAGCGTGACTGATCATTGTTCTATTGTAATCATGTAAGTGATCTTTATCCAACTTTACCAAGCAGTTGTCCCTCGTGGTCGGTGGACTGCTCAAGACGACGTCATCACAGACACAGATAGATCACATGGCCTAATAGAAACAATATACTGTTTATCCATGCAGGTTACGATCAACATACACTACATCAACATTAACATTAATTCTGACAGTTTCTCCCCGACACACACACACACCGACACATACACCCTGACATACCATGCTGATTCATGGTATCTGGCATTCATGACACTGAGCTTATCCATTCATTAGACTTAATCCATCTATCTGCAATGCATGGCTATGTGACTCATCCACTGGGTATCCTGTGTGTGTCTGTGTGTTGGTGTGTGTGCTGCAGTGTGTGACAGACAGTCGAGCATCTGCTGCACACACAACTCTGCTCCTCTCATGACCCATTTTACTTCCTCTGTACACCAGTGACACACTCCTGTTACCCATGGCAACGCATCGCTAGACCATGTGTGTTGCCGAGAGAGTCGGTGTGTTTAGAGACTTATCTGCATGGCGATTAGAGAACGTTGAATATGTGTTTGCACAAGTTTTGAAGTGTGTGTATTTGAATAAGAAGTTGTGTTTGTTGAAAGTTGTGCATGAGCGAGTGTTTGTGTGTATTTTTATTAGAGAACATTAGCATCTGTTTGCCTGAGAGAAACTAAACTAAAACTTTAGTGCAACACAGTGTTCCATATCTTCATAAGTTTATTAAACCTCCGGCTGAATCTGAATGCACAGTATAAGTGGCTGTATGATGCATGATGCTCAAATAATTTGTTTAGCCTTATGTTATAAATAGTTGGGGTCTTCTCAATCAGTTAAACACGTTATGCCGTTTTTTGTGTGTGTTTTTCCAATCATATCTAAGCAACCGGCTTCATCATTGCAGTAGGAGTAAGTAGCCTTGAGTAGTAAGAGGTCAAGATCTGATGTTTGGTACAAAAATGATGAAGTGCATATTAAAAACTAAGTATGTTTGTTAAATGTCTAGCTTCTTAGGCTCTTAGCATCTCAACGCACCACATCGAACATTGAACAGTGTGATTTGTTGAGCGGTTTTACTTGGAGTTTCACATTTCTTATGCAGATGGAGCCAAGCTTTAAAAGCTGTTCCATAACTGTGTCGTAATACACGAGTCTAAATGGCTAAATCAGCAAGTTTATTTCAACATCACTGAGCGCTCTCATTGAACAGTGTTGGCTCTTACTGCAGTTTAAAGTGGACTATTGCTTTTATTGTATCCTACAGTCATCTATTATCACTCAGATTGTGCCCAAAAAACAGCTTTTCATTTCACTTCTGCAGTAAAACACATCTTCATTGTTATACTGAGTGCTAATGATTTTCATTTGTTTCATACAGTACCAGTGGGTGTCCTGTCCCATCTGCTCAGCTTGCTAATGTCTGTTTATTGCTCTTATGCTCTTTCTGTCATTTTTAGCTATTGTCTATATGAGTTGTTCCACTATAGGGTTCACAGTCATTATTTCCTTTTCCCAGTGGGTGACTTTTTTTTTCTCAGACACCCTTCCAACCTGTCCTATCTACCTGTGCTCCCTTGTCAGTTTTTATCAGTCAAACTGAGAGAAAGACCTGTTGAAATTTCTGGAACACAGTCTGGTTTTTACTTCCTCCTTGGCTCATGAAGTGTTTGTATGTGTGTGCTCATTTCTCCTGAATTTATTTGTATGTCACTGAGGGAGAAGAAGCTGAAAACATCTTCAGAAACATTTTTTGAAAATATGCTCTGTGAGTGTGTTTGTGTGCATATGTATAGGAAGGACAGCTGAAGAGAAAGTGTTTGCCGTGCACTTCCCAGCTATGATTTGTCCACCTGTTCTGCCCCACGCTCACTCGATCTCTTTTCATATTGCAAAAAGTATCTACACTTGTGTGTGCCTGTGTCTGTGATTACTGTAATCGTCTCATTTTTTTTAGAGATGCACTGCAGAGGTAGACTCTTTTACAAGTCATCTTCACTCCGACTTGACTCATCAACACTACCAATGCTCCAAACAGTCTCTTGCAGCAGCTCTTCAGAACTTTCTTTCTCTCTATTTCAGTAAAACAAATCTGTAGGAAACTATTTTGTAGTCACTTTAAATTGGTAAACTAAACTAAAATCTGTTTAAATCTTGTATATTCTCTATTCAAACATCCATTAGAAGGACAAGTGGTGCAATAGAGGAAAGAAGTGTGCAACATAAGTCACTGGAACAATTTCTGTGCCAAGTGAGGAGAAAATAACAATTCAACAAGGAAACTGAGATGTAAAAACCCCAAATGTTGGTTGACAATTCTGCAAGTTCCCATTTGAATATCTGGGATACCATAATGTTGCAGATGTTTTTTATAACATAATAAGAAAACATTATTAATCTTAACAGATGTAGATTATACTGTATGTGAGGATCAGATAAATGACGAGACAATGAGGTATCATAGATATTATAGAACTTTATCACATTGCTTTGTCACTTTTGTATTTCCTAGGAGTACAATGTGTGAAATGGACTTTGAGACGACTTGCATTAAGTACGTTCAGGGCCTTACTCTGGATAATCACGATAATACGCTGCAAATTTAAAACTAGTATTTCTTCAGCAGAATACTTACAGTAAAAGATAAGCTGGGGTGATGTGTCTCTGTTTTTTTCTGTGATCTAAAGTCCATTTCAAAGCTCTGAGATAACTAGGACGGACTCTATTCTCTACACAAAAGCCTGTGTGCAGCCCAAAAGTTAATGTCAACATGAAGTGTCTGCAGTGGCAGTGCAGTACACTAACAACTTGTTTCATACACTATTAGAGGAGTTTATTTCACAAATTCCATCCCTTGACTCAGATGCCAATGCTTTGTAAGCTCTCATTCCTCATACTGATGCTAAAGGGACCCTTTCACATCACTATTCGATGCTCCCAGAGTGGCAAAATTTGTCCATAGTTGCAGTCGTGTTTTGTAATGCACACGCGGTGCAGGTCTATAGTCACATGCCTAATTGTAACATGAATGGAAGGATATGAATGGATACTGGTCCACTGGTGGGCAAAATTGGCCTCAAGGGTATAAGAAACCACATCCATTTGACATCTATTGTATTGAGGTGGTGCCTGAAATTCCAGACATATATCTCAAAGCCTGAACTAATCAAGTCAGCAGTCGCAACACAAAGCCACGGCCAACATGTCATTCGAAGTAAGTTGTTTGACATTAATTAGCTCCAGTGATTTCTGTATTTGTATCATGTCTAAATGTGCCTCAGGAAACATCATGCAAATGTATCCAAGGTGTTTTGCAACCCTCTAGCCTGTCACTTCATCACTTCACTCCAGTTTGCTCTACATTATAATTTAGCACTTAGAGTACAACCCTACTCTTTAGGCTTAGATCATTGCTTGACAAGATGAACAAGGCTGGGGGCAGAAAAACAAAAGCTAAAAAAGGGAGTGGGAGCAATTGATGGACAAGGGAGGGGAGAGACAAAAATCCAGATACAATGAAAGCTTTATTATGAGAAAAAGTAAATCTTTTGTTTGTCCTTACATAATGGTGTCTTTTCAAAGATGAGGCAAACTGTTGAGAGTTTTGCCCTTAAAATTATCTTTAGCATAGTTTCACCACCAGATAGGGCGGATGGTGTAACTTTAAGCATTATCAGCTTAAAGATACGTTTTATAATAGAATAATTTATAATCGTGGGAAATACCAGATACCACTGATTAAACCAGATGGTTTTCCCAGAAATCAGCATCAATATAGAGCTTACAAACTCACAGATGAGGTTTTTATACAAGGTGATCCCTGTAAAGGCAAGTAGCTATCGTTGGACAGAGTCATTCTAGTCTTTGGCCCAACAGTTTCCCATCTTTATTTATGTTATTTATTAAATAATTTATTTAGGACTCCTGTGAACTCCACATGAATCTAAATGTAATTGTTGCAAATGTTGAATTTAATTAATTTAAGGCCCCAATGTGTATGTCAATGTGCTTCACATGTATGATACATGTGATGTAACTTCGGGGCTGTATGTCTTGTGGATATATAAAATGAGAAGTTACACCACACTAACCATTAGGGATACTTAAATGAGCAAAAATTAAATCCAGCTTTGAGTTTACCACACAGAATCAAAAATCCATTTACATTTTTGACAACAAGCAGAACTGAGGTGCCAAAAAGTTTAAACTAAAACAAAGTTTAGCAGACAGATTATATTTCTCTTACTGTTACTTGAAATCCCGTCTTCGTTGATGAATAGCCTCTGTATGTTTGTGCTCCCGTAAATGGTTCATGAGCACAGAATTCAACAAAATCTACTCCTCAGCACATTCATCAGCATGCAATTACATTAACTTTATCCCAACTACATTTGTCTTAGTTGCTTCGAGGTTGCCTTTCCAAATATATGAGGAACTGCTGGCTGTAAGATGTTCTTACTCATCTCTTTAGATCCAAATGTTAATGAATAATGAACTGCTGCAGTTGGCTGAACTAGCATGCCCTATAATTATTCAGCAGTGCAGTGACTCCTGTGTTTTCAGCTAAGGTGGCATTACCAGTTGACGTTGTTCTCACCTGACCCATTGACCCGTGACTGTGAAATCAGTCCGTCATTCCACCATCCAAGTGAGGAATGGAACTTTTTTGTGAATTTAGAGCAGAGTCTAAGTAAAAATGGGTCATGAGCTTGTTTCTCGTGGTTTTTGCCAACATGACACGAGGCTGTTTTGATGAGCCTAGTTCCCTGGGTGTCACACCCAAATGCTTTGCACCAAATGCAAAGTGAATATGCAGTCAGATATATGAGACGTTCAGATTCAAAGTTAATCGGAAGGTGTCCCATTGACACCGGATGAATCGATTTGTATGTGAATGTTCCTTTTTCGGTTTGTGTGTTTCTTTGCTTTTCATCAGTTCAAACACATAGAACATATTTTTCAAATGCTTTTTATTGTGGATCCTGCTTTTTGAAAAACACTGAGGCTGTTTAAAGGCTGCAGCTTTCACATGTCATCTCTTGAGTTGATGTTATTTTGGTTTATTCTTACTTATTATTACTTGTATTGCTTCTAGTCTTTAATGTGAATCTGTTTCACAAACAGTGTCTCTGACTTTAAATCTCTGTATCAGTGGATATGTCTCAGCATCAGTTGTGTTTGGAAGCGTGTGTTTGTGGGAGGCATGAATTGGGACACATTAATATTCTAATTGTACAATTAGGAGCATGGTCCAGACAACATCTATGTTTTATAGAAACCGCCTCCTCTGGGTTTCACCGTTATGACACATCTGGTTATTTCATCAACAGGAGCTTGAACCATGCACATACTTTACGTACTTTATGATTTAGTCTAATGTGGCTCACACTCACTCGGGTTGTGTTTTCTGTGTCTGTGCTTGTGTAAACGTACAAGTTTAAGTCATTTGAAGTTGAACTGCTGTGATTAATTTACACCCCCACTTTGTGAGACTTAGTGTTTCATAACCAGTTCATGTGGAGTACCAGTGACTCACACTCATGCACACACACACATATATATCTTGTTATGAAACTTTGAACACCCTCCTGGCATGAGAAAACCATCCCTTTAAACTTGTGTAAATGAATTAATGAAATAAAGTCTGGCTTGTAGAGTCTGTGGGAGTGTGGGAGTGGGTCTGGGTGCTTTTTTGTGACTTGTCCTTCTGAGGATCAACCAAAAAAAAAAAAAAACATGTTAAAGGACTGATTTGGGATTTCAATACAGAATTAAGGTGCGTACATGTACATATTAATAGGTCTTTGTTGTTTCTACTTCAACACTTCAGTGATCCTACCAAGCTGAACTGAGTCAGTGTTTGTTTTCTCACAACAGTGTTGGGCTATTTATGTTTTTGATACTCTGGATATTATATCTTAGTCAGCGACAATACTGAAAGTGGTAGAGTCATAATCATATGTGGAACAAGTGCAGTGTTTAAAACTCACTTATGTTGTCTTTTTTACTTACAGTAGTCATTCATTTTGTTTCAGTTCTCATCTCAAATATTTATGTAACGTTGTTTTGGGAATGCGTTATAAGAAAATATATCCTACAAAACTGAATCAATGAGACAACAGCACATGGAATCTTGTTTGGGCCACTGAACACCCAAGACGCCTGTGCCTTGGTAGAGTTTAATTTCCTTTTAATGCAGTGCAGTAGTCAGAAAGAAACAACTGATTTAAAGTCTTGGAATCCGCTGACAAAGCCAAATGCTGAATTGAGTCTATTTCTGTTCTTCTAACTGCTGCAGAGAGTGTAATACTTAAACTGTGAGCTGAGGACAGTCCTTTTTACTGCTCAGGATGTCTGCCAGTCTGCAGCTGACCTGCTTTTTTAAACATGGACCCCAGTTTCGCTTTAATTCTTGTTGAAGAAATGTCAAAGTTGGTTTTTAGATGATGGTGTTGCAGTGTAAATTTCGAATGACAGTTATTTTCCTTACTGGCCTTATGTTGAATTTCCAATTTAGGGAATTGTTTTATTATGACGTCCTTTAGTGAACACCATCAGATTATGATGCTACTCCTTCAGAAGCAGCTGACTCAAGACACACAGAACCCTCAATAATCTTCACGGGGTGACTTTTAATTTCCCCCCAGCAATCAATTTTGCCAGGTGTCATACTTTTCAAAGAGTGAAAACTTCACTGCGGGATCAAACTGCCTGTATGGATCGTCACGGGCCAGTGATTAAAAAGCATGTCCTAAACCCCAGCTGAGTTTTCATTATAGCTACCTGGTTCTCACACCCTTTGGTGTGTGTGTGAGTGTGTGTGTGTGTGTGTGTGTGTGAGTTAGTGAACAACCGTAAAAAAAAGAAAAAGCTGGAGTGTGTGTAGTAAAGTGTATATGCTTTTATTTTGTGTCTGAGAAGTGTCCATGGTGTGTGTTTGCTGTGTGTGTGTGTGTGTGTGTGTGTGACCTCTTCTCCAGAAGAGATGATGAGCTTATTATGGAGAGGCACGGAGCTGAGATTAAAGAGAAGAGATGAGAACAAGGAGAGGGATGGAGGGGCAAGAAGAGGAGAGTGAAGAGACAGGGATTGTAGAAAGGTGGATAGAGAGAAGGATGGAGATGTTGAGAGAAACTGTGAGTGGGCGCGGTGAGATAGAGATGATAACTGGGGAGAAGAGGAGGATGGATTTAGGGTCAAGGATACAGGTGAAGTGGGAGGGATGGAGGGATGGATGGGTAGCTAAAGAGAAGAGAAAAGGAAGGGTGGCATCAAAGAAAGAGGTGCTGATAGGGGAGTGAGAGATAAACTACACAAAGATGAATGGAGGAAAGGTGACATAAAAGCAGATAAGACTGATTGAAGAAGTTAGCTGTGGCTGCTGCTGTGGAAAGAGAAGAATTCGACAGTGACAGTGAGAGTGCGTGAGAGAGATAATGAACCATGAAACTGCAGAGAAACAAAAAAAACATCATGCTGAGTCTTTTTTAAAAATGTTGCTTCATTTTTTTTCGCCCCCCTTTTTTTTTCTCTGGAAGCACTGGCTGTGAGTTTTGAAGGTTGATTCGGGAGGGTGGTGAGATGGGATGGGTGGCTGGGGGTGCCTAGAGAGAGAGAGAGAGAGAGAAACAGACAGAGAGAGAGGAGGGCGAAGTAAATCTGCTGCCTCTCCCGTTCGCCCTCTCCTCTCATTTCCCTCAGTGTCTCACTTCTACCGTTGCTTTGTTCACCGGATTTTCCGTGAGCTGAAGAAGAGAAAGGAAAGAGAAGGAAAAAAGAAGGGAAGAGCAAGAGTACGACAAAGAGAATGGCTGAGGTGTTTGCGGGACTAAACCTGGGCAATTAAGTGGTGCATTGGAGAGAGAGAGAAGAAAATTGGAGGTAAAGAGGAAGAGCCAAAATCGAGGAGGAGAAGAAGATAGAAGGGGGAGGAGGAAGAGGAAGAGGGGGGAATTAAGGAAAGACGAGAGAAGAGAAAGACGAGAAACAAGTACAGAGGGGCAAAAGTTATCAGGACTCACGAAAAGGCAAATAAAACCAGAATTCAAAAATCAGGAGGAGTCGAAGTGAGATAAAAAGAAGAAGTAAAGGAGTGAGAAACAGGTCAGGAGAGAGGAACGCAATCCAGCTGACACGTGAACCTCGGCCGTCTGAGATGGACAAAGTGGAGCGAGTGATGAAGATGGTGAAGAGGATGTCTCCGAGGAAGAAAAGGCGAGAAGGAGGCGGAGGAAGAGGGGGGACACCTGGAGAGCTGGAGAGCCCCGACACACTGTGTGATGAACTCTGCCGCTTCAGCCTCTGCATCAGCGGTGAGAGGTCACACTGTCTGTGTGTGTGTGTGTGTGTGTGTGTGTGTGAAGTTGGTGTTTGTTGGTCTGTGGCACCAATGCAGTGAAAGTGCGTTTGTGTTTGTGCGACTACATGTCTGTGTTTCAGACAGATTCCAAGTGGTGGCCTCTGTGTGAGTCTCTGTTTACAGGACGTTCTTTTGAGATAAAGACCACGTACTGTAGTTAATGTGCAGATCCATCTCCAGGATCATTCAGATCATAACCACTGAAGAGAGCACGCTGTAGTACCACTCAATTCTTCAATGTCTCATTTCAATCGTTGTCCCTGTTTTAGGCGATGAGGTGCTACATGTTCTCGATGCCTCCGTTCAGAGGCACACATCATTTTCTTGGTGACTTCTAAAACTGTTCCATTGTTCTAGGATGTATTGACTCTGTTCCTCACCCCTGATCATAACTGCCTACACATGCTTTGTTTTTTCTTTTTGTTTACTTGTCATTTCTATTCAGTTTTAGGTAGTTTTAAATTTCAGTGTCTGTCTGCACACTGGTCGGACACTTTCCTTACTGGGTTCGATAATTACATCTTCATGTTAATAGTCTGGTTTCAGTGACCACACCGTATCTACAGTATTATGCATGAGCAAGACTTTTTTAGGGAACATCCAGATCATATCTGGGCAGCATTTTTTGTGGGTGGACTATTATCCACCCACAAAAAATGTTAATGTGTCTTTTCTTTCGCTGATAAAATTGTGAACACAACTGATACAAATGGGCCAAAAAATATTTCAACACAGATGGAAACTGTTTCACTTTGAGCCGATATCCATCCACCACCTCGACCCCTGCAGTGTTTGCTGCATTTCTGTTTAGTTGACTTAATTAGTTGGTGCTAGCATTTAATTAGCTCTGAGCTGGATAGTGTTGATATACTTTGTTAGGCACCTCATGTTCTTCAAAGTGTTTCAGAGCGTCCCGATTTTTTTTAGGTTTATGTTTTGACTGTGCTTTGATTGTGCACAACTCGGTGAGAAGCAATAGAGCGGGAGTGGTAGAAAATGTATAGAGGAAAGTACACAGCATTAAATATAAATGTGTGGGAGAGGGTGAGTGTGCCCATTTTTCTCTTCCCCTCCTGTATATCCTTTCATCAAACAATCTTTGTAATCACTCAGCAGAAACTGCAGAAGCCACACTTCAAACAGCATCAAACAGCCATCAGAGAACCAAACATTACACTGCAGGCGGGGAAAGGTCACTTTGAAAACAAGAGGGAGCACAAACATATCAAGGCAAACATCCTTTTACCCCCTTCTGTTCCAGCATGATGGATGATGTTCTTTCTTCCCGCGTGACAAATGCCATTTGCTGGATGCTGCCATCCAATGCATGTTACAGCAACAGGAGATCTCACATGGTTAGTACACTTCACATGAATGTAGATAAATGATTGCTGCACCAACAGTAGTATTGATATTTATCTCTGGAATAATGAAGCTGGTTGTTGGTGGTTAGTTTGTGTCCAAAATGCCATTACCGTGAGTTATCCTGAACTGAACATGAACTGTATCAGAAACCTCACAGCATCTTGTACAGGTCGACTCAAGTGAGGTTTTCTGCTCCAACTTGTCCTTGTATAACAGAATTACTTGATGGGAGTAGTGTCTGTGTAAACACACCTATATTAGTTTTAGGTTCACAGGATAATTGTTGCATCCTATGCTGGACTTTTTTCCCACTGTGGCAAATATGACAGCTTGAAAAAAGTGAACTTTTAATACCTGGGATATTGCCACGAGGCATTGGGCAACGTGTGCTGTACGTCTGTAATATCTGTCAGCTTCCTCGAGTCTTCCTTGTTAACTGCAGCTCTTACGGCATTCTTCTTTCGAAGCTAACTGCAGTAACTGACAGATGATGATAGGCACAAGCTACAAGACGAGAAAACCGTGGAGCACTTTGTTGTTTCTGAACAATGTACGCGTGTTCATCACATGAGTGTGTGTTAGGTCGGAGGTGGGATAGGTGGATGGAGTGAAATGCAGGAAATGATGAGATGCTGGAAACTCTGAACCTTGCCTGAGACCTGACTGGACCATCATATCGTGTCAAAAAAAAATAATTTTCTTTCAAAAATGACTCTGTGCTACAAGTGAGTGACAGTTAAACTACAGACTGTTATCTGGAGCTAAATCTGAATGAGCCCAGCAGAGGTGCCCTGCAGCAAAAATTCAAGTTTACCTTTGGCAAATTTCTTGAAAGCCTTGGTAGGGCACAGGTACAAAGCACGGAAAACAGCAGCCCACATGCTGGCGTAGGCATGAAAAATATGAAGCCTGGAAGCAAGATTTTAGCTAGTTAGTTTTTCTGGAACCTGAATAAACCCCAAAGCAGCCGAGCCTCTGCATTATCTCCAACAAACAATTTGTCGTAGGGGAAACTACGGACGGTAGTTTCACATTGGTTCATCACATTTTCAGATCATTTGGCCATGTTTGAAATCATGAACAGCTGAATTAGAGCTTTGCATTCGGTTGATTAGTGTCCTATATCTTAGAGTAGTAGTATCAGTTGCTCGTATGTCCAAATCCATATAATTGTACAACCTTTTCCTGTTTTTTCCCTTTTTCATATAATCTGTTTGTTTTTAGTCAAACAACATTCAACATTTAACATTTATCTTACAACATTTTCTGAAGGCTAGGCTGCCATCAATATCTCTCTGAAAGAGCAGGGCCCAACTTACAGTGACAATGAGAAATGATTATTAACCACAAGACAGATGCCTGTAAATATTTGGCTTTGGCTCTAACAGTCACATTTAGAGCCAGTAACCATCATTTGGGAGTCAATATTCATTCTAACCATCTTATCATTTGTTAACAATAATGAACCTGGCAGGTGAGTTCGGGGATGAATTTGTTATGGCTTCTACCATGCACAAAAGAAATGAGTTCTTTGGCTTGTTTACAACAACTGAAGTGGCTGAAAGGCCTGTTAGCTGGAAATATAAGTGGCTCCACATCAAAAAAGCCCCACAGATGGGGGGAAAAATGTAAATCAGCCTGTGGAAAGCACCTCACAAAGGCTGAAGAGGCTGAACGGCATCCACAACTAGCTAAATGGCTACATCAGCATCAAAAGCGCAGCACTGAGTGGAGGTAATTGAATATGCCACTTAAAAAGCAGATCACAGCAAACAAGGAAGGAACCAAACGGGTCAGGTAATGAAATGTGACATTAGAAACCTCCTACAAATAGGTAAATAACATCATGCTGATTGCCACTACAGCACCTTGCCGGAGGTAAACATAAATATCACCTCACAGATTATCGTACAGTACTGTAACATACAAAGGTTTCCTTTTTAAAAGAGTGTGTTATTTATCAATATATGATAAATAAATGATGAAAGCCACACCCTGGTAGCAGATAGAGCTGCAGTGTCCCTGTTTCTCTGCATCTCCCCGTGTTTCCTAGTTATAATATTTAAATAAGTAGCACAATCTTTTAAATGCACTGTTGGTCTATATTGCGCAATACACCTGGATTTTCTTCTGCCATATTCTTAGTTTATGGTTAATCTTAGCAAACCTTTCCATGCTTTCTAACATGATGTATGTTACTCTGCCACAGATGTTTGTGACTATTCTAAACACTGAGTTAGTGACATCTTACCTAGAAATCATTGAACTACAGGGAGGCTGCACTCATAGTTACCTTTAATCCCAATAACACGATGCTGTCTCTCCAATAACATGTTGTGATTAATAGTGTCAAATGCAGCACTAAGATCTAACAGGACGAGCAGAGAGAAGTCCATTGTCTGAAGCTAAAAGAAGCTCATTGGTTGTTGTATTTGTTTTATGAGATAAAAGAGAGAGTTCCAAAGGTATCGACCTATATTTAACAAAAATGTCTGAGTCACGATTCAAAATGAGAAATTATGCTTATTCATGAATAATTACACAAAAAATGACAGTATATGATATGAAATAGAATTTATGGTATTTCATCAAGGCTAGCTGCCAGGAACTGAAATTTAGTAATACCAATTTATTTTATTTATCTCTCCCTCCACATTTTCACAGCCTGTGTAAACACTGTTTGTGCTTTCAAATGGGGAAAAATAAAAATCTCCAAAGTGTATACATATATTGCACATATTCGTCTCAACACGGTACATTTAACAAGAAACTTGAATTACTGAGACCAGGATGATGCAAACATATTTATTTATTTTTAGGAGTATTTCTGCAGCTGGAGTGACCCAGTTTTACCTCAGGGATCAACAAAGCTCATCAGATCTTCTTCCTTATCTTGCTGGCTCCATCTTTAACTAGACTGATCGAGGTGTTATCATGTCATCTTTCCAGTGAGGAAACAGTAGTGTTTCAAACTTACAATGTGTTATAACAGCAGTTTTGTTTGCAGCAAATTGATGTTCTCAGCAATAAAGCAAAACTTTTTCACATTTAAAATTTAATGAGCACTAAACCAGCCCACTGCTACTTAACTTACTTACAAAAATCTTCTGCTGTCTAAGCCTAACCACCACCACAAACATAATCTAATCAGCTAACTGGCATTACCACACGTAAGTTTGTGTAAGAATCTACCCCAAACCGTGTGTGTGCTGTGCACATATTGTACTAATACATTGCAGATGCAGAATGTCAGCCATTTGCCAGTCAGTGAATGTTTGTTGGCCTAGTTTTTGCAGGTTGACCGGCACCATTGACTCTGATCAAGCTACATGTCTACAGCACAGCATAGGTGTTGATATTGTTACAGCATGGGCTGTAAATCTGTGCATTTTGTAGAATGAATCTTCAAATTGCACTGACTTTTACTACCGTACATGCATATGTTAGTTTCACTCTACAAAAATAACTGTACTTTGTGGTAATTACAATGCAAGCAATGGCGAACAAATGTTGTTTTCAGTGCAGAAATGCATAAGACAAGGTCAGGTGAAGCTACTCTGTGACTTCAGTAGACTGAGTTAGATACATCAAACAGGTACCTGCCGAAAATACTGTCTTTTCTGTATCAAGTCTTTGCTTTGTGTTACTTTCTCTCCACTCAAGCTCTGCATAAAAACATTGCAGAAACACAAGAGGGAATTTCAAAATTTCAAAAAGTAACTTTGAAAGACACCCCCCCCCCTTGATTTCTCTGACTCAGAGTGTTAAAGCTCCGTATTCCTACAGTTGAACTGTAGAAGTTCTTTATGCACAGAGCACACAATGGCCAAAAAGGAGTTTTTCTTTTTGAGCATTTAGTGGATAAAATAAAATATAGGGACATGTCAGTATTGTTTTAAGACAAAGATCTCTGGTAACATACAGACCACATACAGTAGTGTTGAACCCAGCAGTGATACATCATGATAAATGTCTCAGAGGTTTGAAATTAGGAAAAGCCTTCTGGTATTCAACCCTGAAAATCAGATGTGATGACTGCTGTGTCTGTGTGTGTGCCTCATGAGACACATTTAGCAGCTAAATTTAGGTGTTAAATCCTCCTTTTCTTTTGCTCTCTCATCTTTTCGCCCCCAGCCTTCTTTCCATTTCATTCCTTTGGTCTCTCTTGCTCTTTTCTGTCTCTCTACGTCTCCTTTTGCTCTCTCCGCCACCCTCTCTTCCTAATATAGTTTACCCCCAACCTTCCTCTTTCTCAGGGTGATACTACAGCAGCTGTGTAGGTGGATGTTTCATTCCTTCCTCTCCCTTCTTCCAGGGCGAGAACCTTCTAACCTGCAGTTCTGCATGTCACATATCCTGCTGCTACTTATTTTTACTCATGCTTTGCTTGATGATGTATGCTAAACAAAGGTAGTATATGTCGATTGCTAATTAGGGATTGATTAATTAAAATGAAATGTATTAAATCAGCTTAATTCAGAGTTTCAGTAGGGCGGATAGGGTCACCGTCACTACTGGTAGCTAGAGGTGATGCCTAGACCCTACAGAGGTTGCACAGGCAGTTCAACTCCTCCAGGATGGCAGATCAATATGAACTCAGACCTCTACAGGCTGGACGGCACCTTGAGTGCCATTAAGTATTGGGATGAAATCTTTGGACCCCCTGTCAGACGCTAAGCTGGTACAGTGACTCCTGGGTTGTGTCGAGAGTATGCTGGCACTTCTCTGAGGATGAAGGAATTGATACCATTGACTGGCCCCAATCCTCAACTGAGTTAAATCCTATTGCAGTGGGGCTACAGGAAAATAAATGGGCCTCCTTTAATAGTAGTGATACGAGCCAACATTACACTATTACAGCTTTACTTAGATATTCTCCCACTTATATTATAAACTGTAGCATTACTGTCACCAAATGAAACAAAGCTCATTGCTCCTGATAACCACACATATGCACAGATGCAGGAGCAACTAACAGTCTAGTATAACTATATTAATAACCACATAAACACACATAACAGTTGGCAATACTGCAAATTGATAATTATAACAGAGACAATGGGGCTTCGTGTTGAACACAAATATTATATTGAATGGGCTTAGGCCCACCTAGGGCTGCTCACAGTGCTGCGATAGTGTCACCGAACCTCCCCCTATCATTTCACACAGTCGCACCTCCTCATTCATTCAATATTGGCCCTATAGTAACCATCAGTACACTGAGAATAAGCCCCACATAATATTGTGAATTACTTATTTTGATAAGACTTGATTTCTTGACCTGGGAAACTCGCTGTTGTAAAACAACCCTAAAGGATAAAATTTTAGTATCAGGCAAAATCGGCCTCTATTGTATTCAGCCAACCTCCTGCAATCCTTTGAGACACTGAAGTGAAATGCCTCCTCAGTATTGAGGCTGAGGAATGAATCTGGTGTGATCACCAGAGGAGGTGAATTGCAGCAGGGAGTGAATCCATCAGGAGTCTATCTGTCAGGGAGTCCATCATGCTCAGCCTGTGTTACAGACTGATGTGTTTGTGTCACACATTTCTGCTCTCATGGGAAAGCAATGTGCAACCAAGATGGAGGTTACAGAGAGAAATTCAACTGTGTTTCTCTGAAAACATATAGAGTTTTTCTTCAGTTCTATTTTCACGTACTAATAATCTTTACAAATACAGTGTACAAAGTTTACGTTATGTAATTCACAATACAAATTTTACTTAAAAGAACTCAGATAAATAAGAAAGAAGCCTCCCTATACGGTTCTGCAACATCTGAACATGTGTTTTTTTCTTGCTCCCAAATATCACTGCAGCTGCACTGAAAATGTCTCAGTGTGATGTTATGTAATCAACATCACCACTTCTAACTCCTGGATGTTGTTCAGCTGAATTTCTGATTAAACCTTTACCATAAACTCCTCTGTCTGATGGAATGGCCACTTGTCTGGATGGGTACTTGATGTGACTCATACATCCTGTGGAGGTTGACTGAAGATTGCCTGGAGCTCATGGGGAGAAGAAAAGCAGCTATCTGCTTATAACAAGTCCAGTTGACTCAGCAGGACCTGACAACAAAATTGGCAATTTGCTTCCACTCTGAAACGTCTGGGTCAAGAGGTCGATTGGCTGGCAGACACCCATGATAGAATTAAGATAACCCGGCCATGCATCACTACCCCGTGACTCCTGTGGGCAAGAATTCACAACCAGAATATATTTGATTATCACCTGGAACTATCATATCCCTGAAAACCTTTGGGTCTGACGCCTGTAATTCAAAGTCTTTTAATAACACCTTTTTAAAAGCACATTTATTTTTCAGAGCACACATTAATTGTTGTGGACAGTTTGGTAAATTGAAGATCTGCCATCTGCTTTCCTTAACACAGTCTGACCTCTCTCATTTCATCCGTCAGCAAAACTGGCAATTTGCTTCTCGTCTCGGGCATCTGACTGGAGAGGTCGATTCATTTCACCTCCTGTGCCGGAGCAGTTGGAGCTGAGCCTTGAGCTGCTTGCCAAAGTAACTGAGAGGGAAGTGCTGCTGTAGATTAGCATTGGACGCTTCCTGATGGTCGCTCAATTTAGTGCCCGTTTTAGAAGCTGTCCTTGCAACAATACTTTCTTTGAAGGTGCAGTTGATGCATGATGTGATTGTTACGCTGTTATACACTCTTCGTAGTTTTGATAAGGTGCTTCATCAGTGCTCTTCAGAATTACCCATAAGAGACTTCTAAAATGACTCATGGTTAAAGTTACTACTCAAATGTCACAGTGTAGTAGTGCACATGTTGCTTTTATAAGTTAATCTTTGCTCACATGTTAAAAACATGGCAAAGTGAACATTTAGGGCTAAATAGAACTATTTAATCATCAGTATCATATTAGATTAAAGAAAGACAATCGTGTTACAGTTTGCTTCGAGAAGAACATCGCTATCGATGTCACCCTGCCTCGGGTTTTCAGCTTCTCTCTCACCACCAGCTGTCATTCATCTTGTCAAAGTGCCCATCTTAAGTTGGAGCAACCTGGCATCTGGAAAGGTTGACAAGACAAGTCAGACAATGCAGGGACTGATGCTGTACCACCCATCTCTTTGATTATTATTCAGATAGTTTAATGTTATAGCAAAGAATGGGTCCTTTTTTTTACACAATCAAGCTAATACAGTACTGTAAATGTATCAGACAATCAGTTCTCTAATGAAGAAGGACGCTGGAAAGATGCAAATATGTTACAGACAGTCTCACATACAGTATATTAAGATTAGGGTAGATAATCCCACCTTCCTTCTGTCCCTTTAACCCTTTTGTTTATTCTCTTCTCCCTCTCCATCACATGACATGTAAAAAGTGCATTTGTCCCGCTCTAAAAATTACAGTACAGACACACATACAGGTTGAATTGCAGAAACTCCACACACACACATGCAGGAGGCCTTTCCGTGGTGGAAAGTGTATAAAGACAGAGGCAGAGATCAGCAGGATAGCAGAGGAGACGGGAAGCGCTCAGCGCGGGAATGTCTCTTTTCTCTGTTCAAACCTTGATCTACTGGGGGGAAAGAACATCGTCAAAGAGTTCGCTGCGATCGGTGAGCAGAGGAAAATGAAATAATAGAAAAAAATCCCCTCTCTCTTTCTGTCTCTTGCTGTTTCTTACTCCTTGATTCTATTTGGAGCATGAGAAACATCATGTGTTCCGCTGGTGTCCTTATATCTGTTTGTGCTGTCATTGGCAGGAAACTTGCGCTTCAGAATTCATGATCATTGTCTTTTTTAGGTTAGACACTTTTTTTTTATTTATTTATAAAAGTTGCAGTAGCACTGCATGTTTTCGGGTGGGGACTGGCAAGAATTGTGCAACTTTTGTCAAAGATAACAGGAAGGGGGATACGAATGCTTCAGCTGTGTCAATTAAGAGATAGATTTGACTAGAAATCCAACAAAGTCATTCGTGAACAGCTTTTGACTTCATGATTTGAGTGATGGTCAATGTGTGTGTGGTTTTTAAAGGCATGTTTTTTAAAAAGTTATCTTTTGAGTTGCTATTTAATATGTCATACATTTGGCCCTCAGGTATAATGAGATAGGTGACATTGTTGAGGACACTGCTCATAAATAATTTACAATGCTGTGACATTTGTCAAGAATTGAGAACAGAAAAACATACAAAAGTTTTGTATGTATGTGCCTGTTACTGTATGTTCTTCCATATAAAGAATCATTTCACTGGAAAGGAGTTTGTAAACTTCTTACTGCCAGTCAGTGATCAAAGTGAGTCAATATGAATAAGTACTGCAGCATGAATTTATAATGAGCAGTCTGACTTTATACTGTATGTTAGACGTTTCAAGAACCCCACTAAGTAATACACCAAAAGGTGGGTAAAATGACTGTAGGAGGTTTACTGTCAAACACATGCCTTCATGTGTCATTGTGCCTGTCCATCAGACACAAACACAAACGAAACATCCATGATCACAGAGTACAATCTATTTTTGTCTCCGGGCTGCAGTGAAATCCCGGCAGTCTGTAGAGGTTGCAGTGTTTCTTCTTCTAGCCTATTAGAGCCATAATTATGATATTCAGAGTCTAATTTTTCTCTGTCCTAGTTTCAGAAGCAATGCATTACAAGCACAACTTTTGAAGAATTGTGTTCATTCCGGTTCATAATGTCTGGAGAAGCCCGTCCAGTCACCGTCGCAGCAGCTGAGCCCTTTTCATGTTGCAAAGCTTTTATAAAATACAATAAAGTACTAAAATACTAGCTATAAACATGGATATAAGTGATTGCATAAGTATTCAATTCCCATTGACTTGACTAAATCATCACTTGAAAACAACAATTGTTTAAATCTACTTCCGTCCATTGTTTTGTAGGAACAAATGTCATGTAGTGAAACAAAACGTTCACACTGACACAAGTCAACAAAGAGGAATGAATGGAAAGAGTGAAGGTAGAAAAGAGTGAGTAGTAAAAACTAGTAGATGTTGTGGATAGATGGGGGACGGGGTACTCCCAAACCACCAGTTGTAATTAAAAAGTACCTTGAAACAGCCGTGTGGCTTTATTTTATGATTTATACCTTCTCTGTAATAGAGCGACTTTGTTAGTTAATGCATGTTTTAACAAAGTGTAGTACAGTTCTGACATTTGCATTCACAGTTCTTCTTCTGTTCTTTTCAAAGCCCTTCTGCTTGCCTAATTTCACTTATGGGATAATAACTTTTGATATTAAGACAGTGCACTGGGGACAGCTCCATTTCCTCCGTCAGTGTCTGTTTGTGCACGGCTCTGCTGAGAGGAAAACTGCTGCAGACTGAGCGGGGAAGTTGAAACAGAAATGATGCTGGTGTTATTCTGCAGAGGCTTCTGTAGGATCAACACAGCAGCTCCCAACTTTTTTTTTCGGGCCTGGGGAGGGTGGTGGTTTGTTGTTGCACTGTGGGACTGGAGCAGCAGCGGGTGCTGTTGCTTTCGGTTGCATCAGATGTTTAAACAGAAAAGAAATGTTTAGAGAAAAGAGGAGAAAAGGCAAAGTTAGGACTGAATGTGAAAGGGGAGATAATAGAAAGGAAGAGGATGGAAATAAAATGTGGCTGGAGAAATGCAAAGGGGGGAGGAAGAGGAGAATAAGAGATGAGTCTGAGATGAAGTAGAACAAAGAATGAATGAAGAGAAGGAGAGGAGATACAGTAAATAAGAAAGGAAGATGAAAGACAGGAAAAGAGAAGAAGAAGAAAAACAAGTAGATAAAGAACTGATGGACAAGGGGACCAAAAGAGGAGGAAGAGATGTCAAACATTTAGACGGCAGTGGAGAGACGTAAAGTAGCATCAAGAGGACAGAATTGATTGAAAGAGAGGAAGATAATGGAGGACAAAGAGAAAGAAATCAATTTACTGTCTAGAGGAGACTTAAATGGTGCTCGGGAGAATTGACTGAATATCTTATAAACGAGTGGCACTTGATTTATTCAAGACCGTCTGTCTCTTCATGTTTACACGTTAGCTTACTAACATGTGCTACCTACGGTTCAGGTTCTAGTCACGTTGTTTAAACATTTGTGTACCAGTGTTTGTTCTTCTCTGTTTGTTCCAGCTTATTTATTCTCAATCCTGCTGCTTTTTTTCTCAGCTGTTGAGAATCTGCAGACGTTATCTGTCATCTTACTTTTTTGAATTTTATATTCTGATGGCTTTCTGAAGTAAATATACACATTATGTGATACTACTGTCCCACAATATTTTACACAAAGATATTTTATCCCCAACATGATGACCAATGATTACTGTCCATTGAAATGTTCCTCCAAAGCCTCAACAAGGGTTGGTAATGCACATTATCTCCATAATCCCAGATTTTACTGAAGCTAATTACAGTTTTAAAGAGCCACATTAGCAGCTGGCAGCACCTTGATTAAAAAGAGATCATGTGAGACTCTGTGCATTTACTTGATTTGTATTTAATTGTATTGTAACAATAATAATTTGTATTTGTAGAGTCAACTAAGAAGAGGAGGAAACTATTTTGTTAAAGAAGGATTCAATTAATTAGCAGTTCATTTGTGCCTGGTGCCAACATAATCCACAATGCAGCTCAACCTCCCAAACTCCAGGTGTCTTATATTAGCTGCAGCCACAGCTCTCTGCTAAGCTCCCTTATTACTAACTCAATGCCCCCAGGACTCAGTAAAAGGTAAAAGTTTGATATGTAACAACAAGTGACTCAGTGCTTGTAACATGTGCGATTAGAAACACTCTGTTTAACATTTTAAATTGTAAAGGTTATGATACTGTGATTTTTTACCACTGGAGGGTGTGAGAGAGAGAAAAATGGTTCCCAGGATTCCTTCTCTGTCTCTACGTTCACTCTCCGGTCTGCAGATGAATTTGCTGAGCAGCTTTGGGATTCCCTCAACATATCTACTCCCACCACACACACACACACACACACATTGTCCTCTCATTCCCTAACTTCCTTTTCTGTCAATCATCCCTCTGCTGTAACTCTCACTGAGTGTCAATTAAGCAACATGATTGCAGCTTCACTACTTAATGGTTCATTGAAGACTCTTTTGACCCTGACATTACTGAGCAGTGACTCCTGGAGAACTGCAGCAACACTTACACTTCGCCAAGTACAATAAACATACATCAGTTTTATGTTGTTGGCACTTCTGCAGGTTGTTAAGGTTGAGGTTCATGCTGTTACAATCCCTTTGTGCTCAGCAGGAGTAAACTGTGGCCAAACTCAATCAGTTTTCATTACCTGATGATTTCCATTCAGAAGTGAGACACAGTTTTACCCACTCTCACAAAGCGATTAATCACAATAAGTCTGAGATGTCTAAAGACTTTTATTGACCTCTGATGGTAAGTAGTGAGAACTGCAACAGAACTGATATGGATCTGGAAAAGCAGGACATCAGATAAGATATTTAGGAAATGAATTGTTACAGTTGGTGGATATTTTTTATTCAAAGTCAGAAGCATCAGAGACTGAAACAGTTGAATTAATGACAATCATGAGCACATTTTAGCTTCAAATGAATCCTGTAATGTCTTAGTTAAAATGTTCCACTAAATAAAAAGCACAACAAATGTGCAATATAGATATTTATCTATATGTATATTCATATTTACCTATATGTTCACATGAGTACAGGGTATAGCAGGTATAACTACCGTATAGTGTCTTAACATGTCCTATCCTATCAAACTGATCAGTGAACCGGATTCTTCCTGTGTTGAAAATCCAGTTTCAGTGCAGCTTTGATGTTTGATTGACATGACTGTGCCACAGGACAAAGCTGGGCGAAATCCATCATCACTGCTCCCTTTTTCTTTGCAACCAAATGTTGCCGTTTCCTGTTTAGATCTAAGGATGTGGCCTAGATTCAAGACGCACGCTCTCACACTCACACAAACACAAACTGGACCTCGCTTGCATGTTTGAGTATCCAAAAACAAGAACTGGTGCAGAACATTAAAGAGGAAATGTGCAAAAAGCCAACAGACACATACATTTACACAACACACAGGCATAAGGACACACAGCTGCAAATGGGAAAACAAAAGAGATGCACACACACAGTAGGTGGGAGGAGAGCCTTGACTGCACATACTGTACAACCGTGTGTGTGTGTGTGTGTAGGTGTGTGTTTGTAAATGCTAAGCCTCTTACTCCAAGATTAGCACTGATTTCCATTTCTGCCAAAATTGAAGAAGAGGAAGAGCAGAGAAAGACTAAGAGGGGCGACCCCAAATCAGCTATGTTACAGAAAGAGAAGGGAGGGAAGGAAAGATCTGGACGAGTAGAGTAAACACAGAAAAGAGAGTGAGAAATGAAAAGTGTGTTTAACAGAGGAACGTCCAGTGAAAGTGACGAAGGAAGTGACTTCAAATTCAAATTTGAAATGTGACACAAAATCAATGAGTTCATAAGTAAAAACGACCTTTTGCACACTGCACAAATAAGCATTGGGTGTAGCCTCTTAAATTACTGTGCTCGTGTAAAAAAGGGAATTTACTAAAAATAACTTATTCTGATGCAGGTTCCCATAATCTGGTGTGTACAGTACGTGTGCACTGCACATGTTGAGCTGTGTTTGAGTCGTGCATGTACAGTTTACTATGTTTCTGTGTGTCTGTGCTTGTGTGTGTCTTAGTTTCACCCTGCAGATTAAGCTAATGAGAGCAGAGCAGAGTTAATCCGGCCACAGCCTTCGTTCTCTGAAGCCTTACACAGACCACCCACAGTGTGTGATCAGTGGAAGGCTCTGTGTGTGTCTGTGTGTGTTGGTTTGTTAAATGTGGGTGATCGGACCATTTACCCAAGCAAAACACAGCTTTCTCTCTTTCTTTCTTTCTTTCTTTCTTTCTCTCTTTCTTTCTTTGTGTCGTTCTTTCTTTCATTCTTTTTTTCTGCACTGCACCTTCTACCGTTTACCTTTACATGACACCTACACTGTGGATGAACTCTATCTTTTCTGCTTGGTCTTTTGAGAATGTTTTGCTGCTGGTTGTAAATCTGAGCACAGTTTCTTATCCGTAATTAGTAGTTAATGTTAATGTTGTGTCTGTGAATCTTTGGAAAACTGTGATGTAATTAGTTTTGATTTGTTTCCTTCTGTCTCATACCTTCATCGACACCTCTAGACAAGAAGGAAAGTGACTATTTTCTGTCCGCTGAGTATTTGATTCTGATTCTGATCCTGAAAAATGCAACTATGAGCCAAGTATGCTTTTAAATATAGAAAAGGAAGCTCTGGCTGGTGGCTGCCACCAACTCAGTTAAAGTAGTGACTAGAAACATGCCAGGATCTGGCTCGTCAGCCCAGGACATGTTTAACCCTGCAAAATCAATATTTTTACTTTCAACATCTTGTATGAACCACGTTGTGGACTCCAGGTCAAATGAACTCAGCAAAAGATATCCAGTGATCTTGTTTTTATATTAGTCTGAGAAACAAACTAACAAACAAATCAGACATATTATTACATTTTACTCCAAGTAAACTTTAAACTGTTCAGAGGAGGCTGATGTTATTTGTGAACCCCTGCAGACATCTTTACTTTCACTCTGAATTGAATTATACGTTGTACTGAGCAGCCATATTGGCTTCTTGCTAAACTCTGTGGACTGTCCTGTTGTCATGATTTATTAAACAAGGTTTAGACTGTTACTTGCTGCTCTGCTCATATTCATTGTGTGTAATGAGTCAAACATCATATTCTCCCAGGTTTGAGTAATGCAGTCATTTGATTTAGACTTTTTTGTGCTTTCGATTCAGTCTCAAGGCATCATGCTTAAAGATACGCACAGTAGTGTGCTTCATATGTTTAGCTATCGGTGTCAAATCAATAGAACTTCCCTCACCTGTATTGTTGTATCTTGCACAGTGAACTGTCCATATTTATGACTCTAGGTCATATTAGCTTTCTCTGATTCTGTTCTCTATGCACTGTGTTGTATAAACTCATTAATTAACCAACACTTGGTGTTACAGTGGCGTGCTGCTTCGCGCATCTGCACTCTGAGCGTGTTGAAGGGTGATAAAGTGAACTAGCTATGCAGCAGTGCTGTGATTAATAACTCAGCTGAACACACACACACACAAGAGGCTCTAATAAGAACCAGAATGTGATGCAGTTGCATTCTGGAAATCCTTTATAGCGTATGTATCTCTTACTTAGAGATGTTTCTTGAACCTCCTCCTCCTGTTTAAAGTAATATGCAGTATGAATCATGGTGGATAAGAGTTATAGAGAGCCAAAAACAAAGGGTGTGTACAACGTAATGCTGTTGAGAATCCTGTTTGTGGTTGAACAAAACATAGGATTTAGTTTATTTTTTTGTTGTTTGTGGTTTTTTTTTTGTGGTTATCCCTCAGCCTTCTGCAGGAGCCTCTTATCTCCTTTGGTCTGTTATGTTTAGTTGGGTTTTTGCTTTTTATTACCAAGCAACCGCTACTGCAGAACATTCAACTGTGGATGTACAAACTTGCCGTGCTGCTGGTGGCTGGTAGGTGGCTTCAAAAGGCAAAATCTGCACAAAAAGTCAATTTATCATCATAGTCGCAGCCAGTAACTTCACTTCTTCTGGTTACTGTGTGGAGTAACTGTTTCTTTATTAGTAAGTTACTTAATGATATATTTTGGTATCATGTGTGTCATTTTCTGTTATGTAATTAATTAAAGCCTGAGTCCTGGATTCATGACTTACAGGTTTAAACACAACACAGTTACAACCGAGACATGATTTAAAGCATTTAACATGACATCGGGTTCCTCTGACTGCTACTAGAGGTATTTATTTAAAATGTTCTCACACCTTATAAAGACATACCATTGCTGTTACTATGGGGATGTATTTAATGTACAGTGTTCGCTCTTTCTGACTCTTTTATACAAACATAATCAATCATTTCATCGTAAATTGAAAAATGAATGATACACAGATTATAATCCATTTTCATTTTTTCATTAGGAATTGGTGACATGTATAATATAGAGAGACATTGGAAGAGATTTCATTTGATGTTTAGTATCAAAGTTAGTATTGAGTATATACTGTAGTTGAACGGTTGCCAATACATCTGAACATACTGAGAATCAGCTCCATGCCTACAGTTTCAGAGCTTTCAACTTCTTGTGACTCCATTTTTAATGCCTCACTTGAAGAGCAGGATCCTTTAAAGCTTGTGTGCTGTGAAACAGTTTGAGCCACTAACTAGAAAGAAACCTCTCAGTCACTACTGCCATGGCGCCCCAAGGACCAAAAGGAATGAGCAGAAGTGAAGAATGGGTACCCCGTCTGGGCAAAGGTCCAGGGTTGATTTTTGCCTCTAGTCCAGTCCTGTCCGTGCAATAATTAAAGACTAGGTGTGGAGTTACACTGGTACTGAATGCTGATTGTTTTCTTCTCTGGCAGCTAACATATCACATATCTAACAATAAAATAACCGGGTTGGAAAATAGACATACTTAAAATAGACTGTTGCTATGTGGGTGTAGGTCCATTCAGGATACACTGCAGCTGACTCCTTCAGACTTCAGCTCTCAGCCTCTTCCTCCAAACTCTGCTTCTTCTCCTCCAAAACGTCCGTTAAGTAGTTTGCTGGATTTCTGCCGTTATTTGAAGATGAGAATAAGCGTGCATTATTTAACCAAGTTGTGTCTTATTAACCGTGACATCCCCACAAACACTTCCCTCTCATCTTTTTTGTTTCTTTCTTTCTCCCTTCTTACCCAGCGCTCTTTCATTAGCCGTTACCTGTCATCTCCTTTTTTCCACCTCTCATTTTTCCTCTTTTCATCCTCCTGTTTCCATGCACTATAATCTCTGTCTCCCCTCTCATCACACTGCAACTAAACTGCTTTCTTCTTCATTCCGCTTCCCCCCTCTCCAGAATCTGTTTTTCTTTCCACTCCTCTTTTCTCTTCCCACTTCTTCTTCCCTAAAATCTTTTGTGCATATTTTCTTTGACTTCCTTCTTCTTCTTCTCTGCTTGGATATACTCTTCATTTCCTCTTCCTTTCCTTTGCTTCTTCCTTCTTTCCTGAACTTCGCTCTTGCTTCTTTTTGCTTCACCTCTCCCCTCCTACTCCTCCCTCCATTCGGCGTTAATACTCCTCCACCTCCTCTTCCTCCTCGTCTCTCTCTATTCTTCTCCTCCACTGCTGAGCCTAGTCATTTGCTGCTTTGATCTCTATGTCATTTTGCTTCAGCCTACCCTGAGAGAGGCAGAGTGAGTAAGAGAGGTGGATTGTAAGAATTTGGAGCCCTGCAGAATATGATTTGGAGGGAGAAAGGTTAGACTGAAAATGAACAAGTGATGAGATTAGTGTTGGGGGCGAGAGACAACAACAGAAAGAGCGCGCTCATAGAAAGCAGGAGTGTCGAAAAACAGTTTGAGGAATAAACCAGTGTGAGGTAGAGATGAGCAAGAAACCACTGCAAACAAGAGATAATTGAAAAAGGAAAACAATCATTTTATTTTGTCTTATTGTAGGTATAAAAGAGGGGGGGGGGGGGGGGGAGAAAGAGAGAAAAGCAACTTTACATCGAGTCTACAGCAGAATGACGTTAGTTCAGCTGATGTTTTAACCATTAATGAGGTCTGATGATGGTGCTAGATGGAAAGTCAGAGGATCACTGACATTTTTATAATACATCCTTATAAATAAACACTGATCAGCCACATTAAAAATACATGGTGGTTTTAATGTTGTGGTGAAACGGGCTCAGTGTGGGAAAACTAATGCTGCCATGATCGACAGGTGTCAGAACACAGTGCATTACAGTTTGCTGTGTGTGGGACTGCGTAGCTGCAGAGCTGTCGGAGTGTGCAGCTGAGCCCACGAACAACATCAAGAGCACCAGGCGGTTTAATGTTGTGGCTGATCAGCGTATGTTCAGACCTCAGCATGTGATGTAGTGGTCATTAAACCATCAAGTGATTTGTTGGGAACCGTTGGTGTCTGTAAAAACAGATAAATAATGATAACTATCTCTGCAGGAGTTGGCCTCTGGGCACCAGCAATCCAAAAAATAAAAATAATAAAGATAAATAAATCCACAGCAATCCATCAAATATTTCAGTCAAGGCCAAAAAAAGTGAACAACCAAAATCAGCTTTGGTTCATCTGTGGAGAAACTAGTGATGGATTACAGTAGGAAAGATGGCAGACAGGTAGATATTTCTTCTTTGAATATAAAGAAGTAAAGTGGGAGTTGGATAAAGAAAGTGGCTGAAATTTAATTAACACAAGAAGAAGCTGTGAAAAATTCCTGAAAAGCAGAAGAAGACAATATGCAAGAGAGAAGAAAGACGAGACGGAGGAGAAGAGAAAGGAAGTAACAGCTAGAAAGCAGCGAACCCAGAGGAAGAATAGAAGTGTGAGGAAGAGAGAGACGGAGGGAGAGAGAACGATGGAGGCAGCTTAATTTCACACGACTTCCCACACAGAAAGAGAGAGAGAGCAACAAGAGTGAGAGACAGAGGTGAAAGATGCAGAGAGGGAGAGAGAGGGGGACTGTGTAATCACTTCTCCCTGTTAGAGAAAGGACTTGCCTGCTCCCTCTCTTTCCTTTCTTCACCATGTGACCGGCTAATGCTCCAATACCACTCTCTCCCCCTCTCTCTCTCTCTCTCTCTCTCCATCATTCGTTGGGCTCACACTATGTCTGACTGAGGAGAAAGAAGAGGAGGAGGAGGGAGAGGAAGAAAGCAGGAAGAAGATAAATAGAAGAGAAGAGAGAAAGAGAGAGAGAGGATGTTCTCCGTTTCGCTCAAGTGCCGCTTAGGGGTCATCAGACGCCGAATCAAGGGTACTGTGTGTGTGTGTGTGTGTGTGTGTGTGTGTGTGTGTGTGTGTGTGTGTGTGTGTGTAAGTAAAAGAGTAATTCCAACTCTCTTGCTGCATCTGTGTCCACTGTGTGTTTGATTTTCTGTGACGTGCTTGATATTTAATATGTTAACTGTAGTTCCATGTGTTTGTCAATGAGTCTCTGCACATTTTAATGTGTATGAACATGTGTGTGTATCTACAGCATGTGGATCATGATGGAAGCATGATGCTTGCTTCCCACTGCTGCTGGTGTGTTGTTATTTTCTCCTCTCTCCTCTTTTTCGCCTTTCTCTTCATCTGCACTTGTTCAGCACGCAGCTCACTTTTGTTCTTGTCTCTCTTACAAAGCCTGAATGTCCACAGGAAGCCGTGCAAACTCTGAAGTGAAATAAAAAGATCTTATTCTCCTCTCAACAAGTCAATTTGATTTCCATGATGTGCGTGAACAAAGCGCCTCGGCTGCTGTTGGGATCCAGAAACCACTTTGAGCTTTCTTTCTTTCTTTGCATTGTAGCTTATCAGTTTCCAAACAGGTTTGTTTTCTGTGTGGAGGAATTGAAGTAGTTGGTTTTCATTTGGATGCTGTTAGATCCCGTTAAGACTTCTCATTTTGGACATGGATTTAGTTGTATTATTTGCGGTATATGAAGCTTGTCTGTTTAGGGAGATGAGCTTGAATTGACTTGATTTGTAGTGGGTGAATTTCTATTTAAAAAAAGACAATTAAGTGGTTAAAGTGAAGCTTCAGTGTTTAGGCAGTGACGAGAACCATTATCAGCTTTCAGACTTTCTTTGTTTGTACTTATGCATGTTTGGTTGTAACGTGTAATATTTTCATGTGTTATAAATGGCTAGATGTGTGCTTTTTTTTAAAGATGGGAGTTAAAACAATGCATCATGAGCAGTTAAGCAAGATTTGATCCCGTCCCTCATCCTTCCTGAAGCGTGCTGAGCAGTAAAGTGATGGACATAATGGTAACAGTGTGTGAGTGTGTGAGTGAGGAGAAGGAAAGGTGATGTGTTTTTAGTGAGCGCAGTGACTGACTGGATAAGTGCCAGCTCATAAACTTTTATGACTGGAGTATATGAAGCTCATGACTCTTGTTTTATTCAGCAAATTCACTCAAATTAGGGAAATGAAGCAGAAGAGGATGTTTATTATTTATCACCAGGAACTATTTTTTATTTGTTCCAATTGAGTTTATTCAAATTAAATAACTGAACTAATAACCATGTCAGGTGTAGGAGAAAGATGGATTTAGGTCATTTGTAAAGTTGTAATAATAATAATGAATAATGGGTGTAATTATTATATCACACTCATAGTTTTCTCATCAAATGAACTTTAGATCCAACTCTTCACCCAGACAAATATTCAAGATGTTACCAATAAACAAACAACAAAACAAAGTAAAAAAATACTTATCTAAAGATTATTTCACATGAAAAATACATGAAAACTATCATCACTGCAGAAATAAACAACAACCAAAGAGTTTTTGTTCCATATTTAATGTTTCAAACTAGTTGTTAGATCTGAGAACATTTCACTGCATAAATTGTCTCATCTCATCATTTACTCCGTCACGGGTCAGTCGTCATTTTCCCAGCTTTCTTCTGAAGTTCAGATCTCTTTGATAAAGTTCTTTCTGTGAAGTTTACAGTCCCTTTTATCCACATCTACAGTGCCATCACACCTTCATCCCAAGGTAGTGGTTCCCATTTTCCTCCACAAAAATGAATATCAGTAACGTCAGCTCTTGATAGATGTTGTGTGACTCTAATTTATTCTACCAGTCTGCCTGTTGTTTGCTTCCTCATATTGCTCAGTTGTTTACTATGCTCCTTTATGACCTTTAAGACTGCGAAATGCTTTTCTTTTTGTAACTTTTAATAGTCTCCAGCCACTAAATCTTTAGTATGTAACTGAGGAGCCGTGTGCTTGTGTTCCAGCAGATACTGTGCTGTTCTACCTGTGCTTCATTACTGCAGCAGGGGGCTGCTGTATGTGGGTTAGCTGTGGTTATGTTTCATGTATGACATAGCTTGGGACTGAATGTTTTATGGCCGTGTTGGTGCTGGTCTGTGTCTGTGTGTGTGTGTCTGAGTGAGATGCATGGCTGGTTGGCAGTGCAGCTCGGGGCCAGTTTGTTGAGTGTGTCTGTGTTTGCTGTTGTGTGCGTTTAAGATTGATCTCCAATCTCTGCAAGCTGTTGGGACCACTGAAGTCTGTGTGTGTGTGTGTGTGTGCATACAGACTTTCATTATAAATGAGGCCACTGCTTACAGTATGGGGCATATTTGTGTGTGTCAATGTGTGTTTATGTGTCTGCTATAACAGGACATTTTGTAAAGTATGTCTATCTTTCATATGTTGCTCTACAACGTAATTGCAAATGCATTTCTGCAATGTGAGGACATTTTTTGCTGATTCCCACAACTTCAAAGCCTGATTGAGGGTTAAGATGTGGTTTTAGGAGTAAGTTTAGGATTAGATTGAAGTTAGACATTTAGTTTTGTTAGGTTTAGGGTCTAAGGACCACAGGCTAGTGAGTGCATGATGTCAATTAGTGTCTTAACAACTATATAAAAACTAATGTTTGTGTGAAATCTGTCACTAAGAAAACATGTGTGTGTGTGTGTGTGTGTGTGTGTGTGTGTGTGTGTGTGTGTGTGTGTGTGTGTGTGTGTGTGTGTGTGTGTTTATAGATGAATGGTGTTTAGTCTCGAAAGGAGAGAAAATTGGATGACAGTGGATGAGGCTGGAGGCCTGAGCTGAATACAAATCATCAGTCGTCTCCCTCTTCACTCTTTAACATTTCACTGAACTTTCATGAGCAACAGTTCACAACACATCTACCAGTCTCTATATCCTGTCGCTTTTCCCTCAAATCTAAAGACATGAGACACAAGAGCTGCGTGAAACATTACACCTAACAAAATTACTAAAGGAAAGATCCTTAAAGAACATATGTCAGTGTTTCTCATATCCTGCCTCTATGACGGTAGGTTGGTAGGACTGGTTACTAACTGGTTGTTTCCTCTGTTTCCACAAGTTAGCCATACTGGGTGTAGCCTCACTGACATGGAGACGTGGCATCAAGTTTCTGATCTAACATTAGAAAAGAGATATATGCATTTTACTTTGGACATAGCTTATACGTTTGGTTTGGTCTTTTGGGTAAAATCTCCTTTAGATGGAACTTTTTAATTACATCCTGTGTGTCAGCCTGACTAAATTCAACATTTGCATCATGTCCATGCTTATATCTTAAGTGTTAGTGAAGATTCTCAGTCAATCCTGAAGTAATGGCCGATTCCGTTCTAATATAAAAACATTCATTTTAAAAGGTTGCATACATCACTTATTAACTTGGGCTGCAGTGTGCAGAACCTGCTGTAACTGTTATTTACAGGGGAGAATGCATGGGTAGAACATCACTGCTGAAAATGATAAAGAAAACTTTTACTGAGAAAATCACCTTCTTAAAATAAGGCAGAGGCGGCTTGTTTGGAAAACTCCTGTGTACAGGATTCCTCACTTAGTAGAAGTGTAGCTGCAGAAATCAATAGAGCAGCGGTGTTGCTGGGTGCATTAGATAAGAAGTTTACGTGGTTCAGAAGCTAAATGGCTGAGGAATGCCACAACAAAGTCTTTGCAGTGTATTTAAATAAATGTGTTTCATCCCAGAGTCACAGGGAAGTTACAATAAAATAGAATCACATATTATTTAAGTTGTCTACATCAAAATTGAAATTGTATCTTTACATGATGAGTGACGTCAGACAGTATTTATCAGGAGACGTTTATCCTTATGATAGAGTTTAAGTTTTGAAATTATGGAAGACACAATCCAAAAATCCACTATGTTATGAAATACAAACTAATGATCCATCTGTGCTGAATTTCTGATTGTAGGTAGATGATGATCTGTTTAGTTATTCCTAGTCATCTCACATGTCTTACTCACTTGTTTCTTATTTGGATGAAGAGTTTTGTTAAATGTTTTGTGCTTCACTGCTCCGTAGGTGGAGATTTCCCACCACAACAGAAAACATTATTTTTTATGTTCAACACCGTACTGCTCTACTGATTAGTTAAGCTTTGCCAGATGGTTTATCCCTACAGTTCTTTCATCACTTAGCACAAACTTTTAATGTCTTTGCAGACATTCTGTTGCCTTTCAAGTGTGTGCCGTATTATACCACTAGACCTAAAGACTGTACAGTACATTATCTCAGCCATGTAGTCGAGACAATAAGAAAAGGATTCAGATGTATAAAGGTGCATAAACACAATGTGAGCGTAGGATTGGTGCAGTATTGGAGCTTCAAGTTTTCCAACCTGTGTTGATTTATATCAGTTAATTGGAATAAAAAAGAAGAAATAAGATTAGAAAAAAACTGCTAATGTTAATCAAGGTGATACAAAAACTACACAAAAGTCATTAAAAAGAATTAACAAAAGATAAAGCTTCAAGGGGAACAGTTTAATCCTCAATATTTTCAGAATACTGTACAATGCAGGTATAGTCACAGTGAAACCAGACAACAGATATTACAGTGAATGTTTCTAGGTCATGTTCCCAGGATCTGATCGTTCTTCAATCCTGCTCGGAGAGAAGTGGAACAAAGCGGTGAGTCTGAGACTTACCTGTTTATGAGGCTGGTTACACTCCATTAGCTCCTCTGTGGAAACAATCTGCTTTTTGACTCCATTTCTTCCTCAGAGCAGAGACTTCCTCTGTAAGTGTGACCGGATCAAAAAGCTCTACTGCTGATTACTGAGCCGTCAGCACTGTCTCCAGGTCCATGATCCAATAGACTGGCGCAGCTGAACTGGAAAATAGATTCTCTGCCACACTTGACTTCCCTGTGGAGCTGCCCCTGGTGCTGATCCCTGGTCTTTAGACACTATTTGTGGTGCTGAACTTGCTACAGAGTTTACTCAGTGACTTCATCTGGTTTATAGGAGTAAAGAACCTTAATCTCACTATTTTTAGTCCGTGTTATGACACATATCTGAGTCTTTGCATAGAAATCGTTGACAGCTCCCTTCTAACACTCTCTCAAACTCAGTTTAATTAACAGTAGGTGCACAAATCAAATTCTTTTCCTCTGTGGATCTAATGGAAGACATAACACTGACAGCAGATCAGTGACTACCAGTCATGTTGATCTTCCTAAAATGAAAAGGCCATAGATTAGAGCTCCGTAAGTGACTTTTGTCTATCTGCATTAAAATCCTCGGGATCAGCAATCAGAGCTCCATCATCCTGCTCCTTAGCAGTAGTTGCTAGGTAACTTATAATTTTATTCGCTGTTTTGTTTTTCTGTTGTGCTACGAGTACAGTCACAAGTTCATCCGAGGCAGAAATACAACAATGACAACAAACAACAAAATGTGTTGTTTCATTTTAATGAGCTTCGTTACTGCAGTGTATCTCACTGCAATAATAATGGGAAAATTAGAAGGGCCTTGTTCGGGGAGGCGTCCAAGCCAGACCAGAACAGTCGACACTCTAACAGAGCTTCAGATGTCCTCTGCACAGATGGGAGAACCTGCTGGAAGCATGACCCTCTCAGCAGCACTGCTTGATGGGCTTTATGGCAAGAAAGAAATAAGGCATATGACTGCATGCTTGGACTGTGCCAAACATTTAAAACCTTTTCATTTCACTAGAACGTTTTATGAAGCCTAAGGCCTCTAAGCCTAAATGTTTGCTCTCAAGGATCATACTTGTCCCAACATAGACATGTTTCACCATTTTCTGTGAAACACAGTGAAAAGCAACTGCTGCAAAGTATGTACATATGCTAACACAACCCTGCTGCATCTTTTTATGTAACACCATTTCTTTCATTGTCATAAGCAGAACCGGCAACAGATTGGCCTCTCAGTTAAACTGACCCAAACAACAGCTGATAAACTGTCCTCAGGCAAAACAGTGAAGCCTCTGCCAGCTCACTCATTGTAGTGTCCTTCTGCAGAGAGCACCGGAGCATCTGAGGTTTCAGACGGATTTCTTTGAAGATCGGTCCCAATCTCAGTGCATCTAAGCTGCCGCTGTCTTTCCACAGCTGTATGAGAGGGTTTAGACGTAGGTATAAGAGAAGACAGCAGGAATGGCATCAAAGCTCTGAGAGAACCAAGCGGGATGCCTTGTTCCCGTGGGGAGCAACCACAGATGTCTCTATCGCAGCGCCTGTTTCAGTCTCTCAGTCTCTCTCTTTTCTCAAATGCACAAACATATACAAAGTGTAGATAAATACTCGATGAGAAATGACTTTCAGTAAACAGTGAAAGATACACATTAACACAGGCACATCCATTAACACAAACAGTCAAATCTCTACAATAACCTTTGTTCCTAAAAGAGGAGGATGATTATCAGTTTAATTATGCCTTAAATCTGTGGATCTTCTATTATTTATTAATTGGACACTGAAATCACCTCTAATCGTCCCAACATCATAAACGCCAGCCTCTGTAACAATACTGTATTTACACGTCAGACGTTTAAATGTAGTCTGGCCTTTAGTTTAAGTCTTCTGCAACTTTTCTGATTAAAGTCTAAACCAGTTTGTTTTTCCATGTTGGAGTTTCGAGGTCATCCTGATTTCCACTTTAAATTAAATTAAAGTAATTTTGCCTAAACAACTAAATGTGAACAACAGGCATTACTAAAGCCTGATCACTCATCTAGAGCATCTCATCTAGTTCAACGGCGGCAACCTGCTGCGTGGAGCCCTTCCTGTCTAAATGCATTCGTTGGCCTGATTGGACGGCTTTCACTCATTATTTGCTAAATAATGAACCTGAAGAACAGCTGTGCTGGAAACAAACCAGCTGGAGTGAGTCTGAAAGTGTAGCTGCTACTGTTGGACCTTGTTTTAGTCACTATAACTAGATGATAGATAAGTGTTTCCTATAAGGAAACAGAATTCACCTTTTAGTGCACCAGCGTTTAGCCACCACCACGCTGCTGTGTTCGGAATAACACTCACACTAAATATTATATTTGTCTTATATATTATATATTGCAAAGTTTCGCTGTGGAGAAAATGTTACTGTAAAGAAGGCGAGAGTGTTTTCAACAGGAACACTGTTGCCTTGGAAACTGCTGATGACCCCTACACCAGTTTGTATTTTAGTGGTGCACTGCTAATGACAGTGTAAGGAATAAAGAGCAGCCTCACCATCCCACTCATGTTACAACTGGAACTGCTAGTTAGAGTATATTATAGGCTTGCTTACGTCGTGCTGCAGTTGAACTTGATGCTTAACAGAACTTTTTTTGGGCCGACCAGATTTTGTATTCAACTGCTGGACTTCAGAGAGAATGTTCTGATCACGGTGAGACTTCAGTAACTCACTTACTGTCTCTATTGTCTAATATTCAAAACACAATGTTCTGCAGTTCATGTGAAAAATAGATTCATGACTCACTTTCCCTATTAATGTATGTTGCCTTTATTATTGAAGAAGAAGAAGAAGAAGAATTGCATTCTCAGTTGTGCCTCCAGCTATAGAACACTGCAGATCTTACATGTCATACATACTAATTATTTCAGCTTTTGATTTATTCTTGTGTGCTTCAGTCGAGTTATCTGCAAACTTAAACAAAATCTCAAGGTGACAGAGACAGTGAGACGGATGAAGTATCTAAGACAGAAGCTCTGAAATACAACAAGTTGTTCGAGTTCCTATTGCAGAATCTTTTTTTCCAGTTACTTTGTGTCTATGGAGCATGAGACCATGAAAGAGAGGAGGTTTTCATGTTTCTAATATGCCCCACTTTGACTCTGGGTTTTTCAGGATGCAGTGATCCCTGGTTCAATTGGAAAAAAAGTCCTGCTGTGATTTATGTGACATCAATTTCTGGGCATATGGAAAAAAAAAAAAAACGCCTGTTGAATAATATTACTGTAAATTTTACTTCTTTACCAAAGAAAATTGGACTGACTTACAACGTGAGAACGAGACAATGCAGGCTGTCACTTTCTTTCTTCTACATTGTTCCCACAGTGCTGGTGGCAAAAATAATTCTTATCCAAGGTTTTCATAAAGAACTTCTCAAATTCTGCTTTTCATTAGCTAAACCCTTTCATCCCGGACTGAGCCTCAATAGCACCCAGTGGAGCTGTTTAAACCAAGGTATTAGGCTCTGACAAACCCCAGTCTCTAACTTGAACAGGCTGTACAGGTGATATCCTGATGCACCACCACCGTCTGTCTGCTCCTCCTGGAACACATTAACACAGAGGTTAAATGGGGGGAGCATGCACAATACACTGGTGTGATGCATTGGAAATGCATAACATGGGGCTAATTTGCCTTAGCATGGTTGTAGTAACGTGTCTGCTTTCTCAGCCTCTTGTCTTTTAATGAAATATAAAGTTTTGTTGTTGTTGTTTGTTTGTTTTTTGTATTTTTATCATATACTTTACACACTTCCTGTTTATACCTGCAGAGAAATCTGCTGTGTGAGGACCACTCTCAGTCATTCTCAATCTTTTATTGAGTTCACTTACAGGCCTCAAGGGTCCAAATTATTATTCCTTTTTCCTATTTCAGTCAGTCAATGCCTCGCTCCGAAAGTTGTCACTCATTTTAATGAACTGTCATCTTAACTGAGGCTGAAGAATCTGATTTATAATATAACAATGTAGATCATGTGACTGTCGATCTCTTTTTCCATTACTCTCTGACATCGCTCTGTGGTCACACATTTAGTTAAGTTTAGTGTAACTTATTGTGCCTGGTCTGTTTGCTAAAGTGACTAGCATTAGCCTGAAGTGTCATTTTGTGTTTTTACTTTGAGTGCCTTTACCTTGGCGAGCTCTAATGGGAGCTGTCAGTATTTAGTTCTGCCCACTGAGCTGCAGGAAACACAGCCATGCTGTCTGAAGCAGAGCCCAGAGACTGTCTGGTGTAGTTGCTCCGTTGGATTAGAATTATGAGTCTAATAAAGCAGCTCCACATTACATTTTCTGTCTGCTTGCTCATGGATTCAAGAGGATTTCTTCCCTAAGCTGCAACTCATCTCTGCATCTTTGCAATGACTGTGTAGGACTGTGAAGTATGTATTTGTTTTAAGACTTCTTGTGTTCGTGAACTAAAGTGGGAGTGTTGTGGGCGACACAGAGGTTTACAGAGTGAAAAACAGGCTTAGAATCAAACTGTCACTTGTTAAGTCTCCAAAACTGCAGCAATGTTTATGGCCATGTGTCTTAGTGAGACGTTAAGGAGTAAAAAAAAACTGCAACAACAACATAAGCTTGTGCCTGATAGAATTTCTGACAACTCTACATTTATGATTACAACCTCGAAAAGAGAGTAAATTAATTGCCAATATAAAAAAGATTAAAAACACTCCTTCCTTTCATTCTATAATTGATTTCTTAAGTCCTTTAAAAAAGTGAATCTTAGCTGAGCTTTCTGTGCATCTGGTTAAAGCTGTAGCTAAAAGTGAATCATGTCACAGGTCAGTTCTCCTTTTTCACACAACAAGAATAACTTCAACGTTCACTAAACTATGTCGTGTTTGCTATAAAGCACTAAGACTGATGACTGCAGACGCTTCAGCACTCAGAATGGGTTTATGCTTTAATTGCTGTATATATTTATATCTTTTATTCAGATTGTCTTTGTCTATTCTTGGATTCTAATTGTGGGTTTGATGCCTTTTAGTGTGTTTTAGAGGCGACACCACTGCTCACCCATTCCTGCTCATTTCATTTGCTACACTTCTGTTTAATTCCACCCTCAGGCATTTTCAGATGACATGTTTCAGTTACAGCACAGAGCTGCTAAAAGCTTCACGTTGGAACTTCGATTTCATTAATTATGTATGTGAAATATTTTACTGCATTTTAACAAGGGTGGGATAAATGTTTGTGGCGGCAGCGTTAAGTTTCTTCGATCTGTGTGATTGTTTCACGGTGATTAACCAGTCAAGTTGTCATTTAGACACATTCTCACTAATACAGAGGTTACAGACACTTCAGCTCTGAGCATCACTGTGGTTTGCTGTAGTATCTGGCACCAAGACACTAGAAGCATATCCTTCATGTCCTGTAACAATGAAACTAAACAGAGATTTGTCTTCGACATGGAAACATATTTTGGACCTAATATGAGTGGGATGTTGTTTGTTCTGTATTTATATCTAGCAAGAGATACGAGAAACACACCTAAAGTTAGAACACACAGCGTATGAGACATGCATGCTCACTTCTACATCACTTGGTTATAAATATGACAAATGTACGAAAGTTCACATCTGAAATAAAGTTAAAACTAAAATAAATGAAGGTCAAGGCAGTGAACAGTGTTCACATAATGAAGTAAAATGTATGTACATGTAGAAATGATCCAATCCTACTCTTTCCATGGCCACAAAGCAACATTTCAGCTGGAGCAGCCTACTCATGTGTTTTTTGGGGAGAAAACAATGATTTTGTTCCCATTACTCTTAATCCTATAAAGAACCCGTCCTCTGAAACATGCTGAATAACTTTGATCAGCAGTCAGTTTTACTTTGATGTCAGCAGCCATTGTTCCAGTCGGAATGACCCATTTTTCAAACAGTGGCTAAATCATTTTGGAATGAAACTTAAAATAAAATATGAAAGTAAAATTCCAACAGACATACGTCTTTAAAATCACGGTAATCTGCACCCAACTTGGATTAGATCTGTGGCTGAGGCAACATTTCAGCTCATGAAGATTTAATTTCGTACACTCTTTACGTCTCCGTCCACTTCACAGCTAAGCTGCTCTGCATTCAATAAGAAAGTCCACGGTGGTCTGGTCGACTCATTACAGGTTTCTCATTCAAGTATAAATTACATTAACAAATATTGTATTGAGTCATCAGTAAGAGTGAGTTAGTGAGAGAGGCGGCTACGGTTTTGTTTTTTTAATGGTTATTAGTACTGCTAATATGTGTATTTGGTATAATACTGCATTCAGTATATATTTTTTGTTATATCATTAATAATGTCCATGAATGAAAAGGTCTGTTCCATCTATTTTGTGCACACGTTTTTTGCACTGTTGTGTTGCTGACTGGTAAAGGGATCCCTCCTCAGCTGCACTTCCTCAGGTTTCTCCCATGTAAATGGTTTTGAGAAGTCTTTCCTAATCTAATTCTTCTGTCTGATGACACAGGGTGGCCCCCACTCGCAGTTTGTAGAGCCCTTTGAGGTAAATCTGTGATATTGTGGTCTGACCTGACTTAAACTGGCTTAAATGCAGTAATAATTACCAATATTTTAATTTACAAAACAGAAGCTTTCATCTCAAGTGCCAAATACGATTTCAGAGAGAGGCAGAGATAATAAATAATCCTTTGAGTGCATGGTAATCATTACAGGAAACTCAAACGTTGAACAATTGTTAGATAAACAAAGTTAGAACACAACAAACAGTGAACAGACCATAACAGTAATAACACTGTTGAAATCTTGTTGTTGAAACACTAATATTAAATTGAATTAATCTGTGCTGATGTGCAGAAGCACGGTTTGATTGACTTCATTAGTTTCTTCACTGTGACTGACGCTAATCTATGAACATATATTTGGTTTCACGGTGAGCTCATTTGATTCCTGCTCTTTATTTTTATTTTTATTTTTTTTTCAAACTTCAGGGCTTGGAAGTCAATTACGAGGTGCAGACTTCAACAACGCACTCCCAGCAGCCTTGAGTGAATTCAGGTTATGTTCTCTCTCACCCACATAAAACTTGGAACGGCTTCATGGCTCGGAGGGATGTTTGTTCACGCTAAGAACAAACGCACTGGCCCTGAGCTCTTCTCACAGCCATCATGCATCTTCCTCTCCTTCACTCACTCACACACCTGACACCTGGGTGAGCTCCTACAACTCAGCCCTGCTGACACCTTCATAAGTTGTGATATTAACCTCAGCAGAAAAATGCAAGGGGGCTGCAGATTTTAATTAGCTCACTGTCCACCTCAGGGTCCTGACTCTGCCTTTTAGCCGTGCTGTTGTTTCTTTATTCTTATAGCCATATACCATTTCTCTGGTTTATTTCATTCTCTGTTAGTTCACAAATGTTCAAGAGGGTTGATTCTAATACAAAGTTAATGCATAGCTACATGCATGCATCACTATTCCTTCATGTATTACTTACAGAGTTTACAAACTAAGCTGATAATGTACAGTAACTATCTGAATTGACCAGGGTGGATGCAAAGATGTTAGATAAATATATACAGTATATATGTATAAGTTTATTTTCTGGCTCAACTGTTTACATCAGCATCAGTTTAAATTTATATTTCCTATGATGGATGAGTTGTTATTTTGTAATTACAGTGAACTCCAGAGATTTGATTTCCTAGAGGACCAATAGGAACCACTAATGAACTCAAAGGTCGGAGTCACTACTACATGATAACAGGAGCAGATTAGAGCAAGCACAGAGGGAGGACAGCTGTTGGGATAGTTATAGTCCTTTTATTTTCCCTGAGGAGATTAGCTTCCAATAGACGTTTGGGGTGTGTTTTTCCATATATCTTTAAGTGCTGGCTGCGCTTTTGTGCTTTGAAATGGAGGCTGTGGCCCACACAGTGTCAGCAGAGCTTAGCCGTCTTAAACTGTGAGGACATAACACGTTACGTCTGCTGATGACTCTTTTAACCACTGCTGCTTCTGCTCAGTAAAACCAAAACATCAGGAACATTCTGCTGTGGCTTAGTGCATTTATATATGGTGTCAGAGCACACGCACAGTGAGCAATCCACGGCATATATTATTCATAGTGTGACAACAGTGTGAAAGTCCCACCTATATTATTCATTACATGTGACGTGTACATATTCATCCACACAGAGTTTCCATATTATACATGACACACATGCACATTAAGGATTTGAAGATAATCAGTGTGACAGATCATGATTAGAGCAAACGTGAATGTTGACTGAGTTTGTGCTGTGATGACTCTGGTAAAAGGTTTAATTCAGATCAAAATTAGAAGAGCTGTCTGCAACAGCAGCTGCAGTCCTCCGTGTCACAAGACACATCATATTCTAATCTACAATTATGCTAAATGTGCTTTAGCAACTGTTAGCACAGCATACTTTATCAAACACTAATAGTGGTTAGCTCTGTCTCTCACAGCAAACAGACGCAGCTTTAAATCCACGGTTTGTGTGGAGTTTGCATGTTGTCCTCGTGGTCCTGTGGGTTTTCTCTGCTTCCTCCCACTGTCCAGCATTTACAGTACACTGCCTCTCGCCCAGTGACAGTTGTGACCAACTCCAGCACTCCGGCAACCCTTAAAAGAAAAAGCTGTTAGGATAATGGATGGATGTAGAGTCTCAACAGTGTTCTGCTGTTAGGTCTAACTAACTAAAACAGTCCAGTGTTTCTCAACAGTTAGTTCTCTACCTGTGTGTCGAAATAACATAGGTTTATGTCAAAAAAGGATAGGATGTACACACTCTAAAGCCCTATTACTATAGTTAGATATGATTGACACAGTCAACACATTCTGCATCATTCATTCAGTCAGGGGCCATTTTCTAAATTGTTGCACCGAGACTGAACAATAGACGATGGAACAATGACCTGACATACTGTAATTAACTGAATTGTGTATAATAAATGTGTGTTTGTCTACAGTATGTACTGTATTCAGCTTGTATACATATTGTTAATTTGTTTGTTGAGGGTCAGGGACGGTTTATTATACACGAGATGAGCCAACTTAATGTGGCATCTGTATGTGTTTGCATAATCTCCATTTACAATTTACAGTTTGTTTTATGCCACTGTGAAGAGGCTGGAGAGAGAGGGAGAGAGAGCAGAGCAGTGACACAAACATTTCTTCCTGGCGTTTTTTGCATAATAACATATTTAATCTGTTTGTTTTTCGTGGGTCAGAAACGGCTCAAACTGAATATTCTTTTAACATTTTCTTTTTTTTTAATATCTAACACTTGGTGTTAGATAAGTTGTGTGGATAACAGCAGGTTTCAGCTGGAATTCATACAATAGATTGGAATAAAGCGTCTTATAAAAACCTTTGAAGATCGAACTGTGTCCTCAGTCTGCTTAAGATCTTTGACCAGACAATTCAAGAGGCACCAGCAGAAAACGATAAACTCATCTGTCCCCTCACTCCAAAACTGGTCTTAACATCAGTGTGAAATGGCTCTAAATCATAGAGGAGTGAAGCCAAGAGTTCAAAGTTTCCCTGGACATGACACTTCCTTACTGACCCCACAGTCCATTAACAGCCACTTCACCAACTTAACTGCAGCTGCCCCCAGCAAACGTTTACTACTCACCTCTGACGTAGGAGATTCTGGGCCTTAGTGGAAAAACCACAACAACTTCTGAAAGTATTGCAGTGACATATTGCAGATATTCATGTTCCCAGGACCATGAATTCTAATGGATTTGAGGAATTGTGACCTTATATCAATAGCAATGTTTAAAAATCTAATATATGTGAGATATGTTGCAAAGAGTAAAACCATAGACACAAAAACCTTTAAATCACCTAAATAATGCTACTTGTGGATATTACAAGACTATTTTTCTGTGGGAATTTGTAGTAGTAATAATAATAATAATAATAATAAATAACAATAATAACACAAAAAAATGCTGATCTTTATTGAGAACAACCATACAAACTAATCACCTCTTGTCCCACTTTAGTAAGCAGCGGCTTCCTTCTTGGTGTCCTGCCATAGACACCCTGCTAGTTCAATGTTTTGCCTGCTGTAGACTGATGAACACAGATGTTAGCCAGTTCTAATGATGCCTTTAAATCTTGTTTCTTCACCTCCTTCATGAGTGTTTGTTGTGCTCTTGGGGTCATTTTGACTGGCTGCCCACTTCTTGGTAGGATAGCCACAACACAGTTAACCTTTTTGAGGTCATTATTGAAAGGGTTCACATACTTTTTCCAGTAGCCCTATGAGGTTTTTATAGTTGTTTTCAATAAAGACTTGAAAGATCAGAATTTATTTGTGTTATTATTTTAGCCACAGTATATTTGTTAATACTCTTGACTTAGATGAAGATCAGATCAGATTTGATCACAAATTATTGCAGACAAATTCCAAAAGGTTCACAAACTTTTTCTTGCCACTGTATTTGATTGAACAAGGGGATTCTGATGGATGATGCATGTTTTCCATTCCACACCTATCATTCTATATTTTTTCAGCCCATTTCTCCTCCTGTTCTTTCCTTTTTATTGATTTTCGCTTCTATTCCACATGTTTCTAATTCACTGTGGTTCTAACTGTCCTCCATCAAACTCTCTCTTTTTTCTTGTCTCTTTGAAATTCTCTCCTTCCTCCTCAGTTGATTCGCACCTTTAATCTTTTTCTGTGTATTCACCGATGCTTCACTGTCCCCTGCTGCTTCCATCCTTTCTTTTCCACTCTCTGTGGCATCAGTGCCCTCTGCTGATTGATGGTAGGTTCACACTGACTCTACCATCAGACATGCACTGTCAGTGTTTCTGCCCTTTAGCAAGACATCACATCTCAGTGGAGCTGCAAGAGTCCGACAGTGTTGGGCAATGGCTTTACTCAGCTGCTGAAACCAAAATGCTGTTTTTTTAGCTTTCCTTTCCCCTGCAGCTATTCCACTATGTCTCTGTGGAACATATGCACTTTAAGTGTTGCTTGACACTTTGATTAGAGTGCTAAAATGAACAGCCAGCCATTCGGGAAACAGATTTTCACTAGCAAAAGGAGACTAATGATAATGTACATTCTGGTTGTGCTTGTACAACATAGATTTAATTCCCATGTTTCACTATAATAGATCTATTCACTATATGGATTTCCACTCATAGTTCAGTTTTATTCTGAACATATACACTCAACAACCAGAACTTTACGTCTCCCCGGTGGTTTTGTGGTTGCATGGTAAAAATGTCAGTCAACAAGTATCAGAAAACGCAATGTATTGAAACTTGCTGTGCAGACACAGACCAGTCAGTGTCCATGCTGACTTTGTTGTGGCAGCGTACAGTAGATGTATGTACATGTAAGAACAAGGATACGATTGCACTCTCCAATGCATCAGCTGGAGGAGGAAAGCCCCTAACTTAAGCTGCTTTGGGGTCTTTAGAATTAAATTGTATTTACAAGGCAGGAAGAAAGGGAAAATAAATAGTTTAACATGTTGCTGCAGAGAGCAATCACCAGGTGTAATCCTGTCTTATCTATTTCACAGATCTGAGTCTTACAGCAAAGCTAAGTTAATACTTCATCATATAGGATGGGATCAAACCATGATTAAAAGGAATTTTGTGGCTGTTGTTAGCAATAAGTGTGAGTTAGTGTTAAAGAATCAACCTTTTTTTTTTAAACAGGGGTGGTACATACATGCTCAATTGTGGCAATTTAACTGGGCCCCCCCCCTGTCGCTGGTCCTGTCAACAAGTGGACTGTGTAGATGTGGAGTTGTAGGTTTTACTGTGTGGACAATGTGAAGCAATTTAAAGACTGTGGAAGAAAGAATGAAACATTAGAAAAGTGATTTTTACCAATGAAACAAAAACAAATGAAAGTCTCCTGCTTGTAATTATATACCTTTTAGAACTGCACGTGTACTCTACTGTTTCCTGAAAGTAGTAGTAGGTGTAAAAATAAATCTACACCATATCTATCTAATCTTTGTGCTGTAAAGCTACAATTGACCCTGGACTTGCTATAAAAACGCTCTAATCTTGAACCACTGTACGTGTCATACAATATAATTCACGGTGAATGTGGAGAGGCTCTGCACTCTTTAAAGTTTTGTACAACGTGTGTATGAATGAATACAGTTTAATCAACTTTGCTGCAATTATAACATGTCACACATTGTTTTGCATCTAATAGAACAATCACAGTTGTCTTTGGTTTGACCCCTGTGGAATAGTTAATTATTCATATATGATTTAAACACATCACGGCATCTTATAGCATTACTTGTATCCACAGACAGGAAGGAGGGACCTTGACAAGGAAGTCTGATCAGATGATCAAACTATTCTCTGAAGCCTCAGAGATGTTTGTGTGTGTGATGAATGTTTGATTGTGTCAAGGGAGATTTCTGACATATCTGGAGCAGAGACAGACGACATTTTGCTCATTAGAGGAAAAGGAAGGTGAGGGATGAGGAATCAGAGAACGAGGGGGAGGACAGACAGATGGATAGACCGACAGATAGTTATGACAAGGAATAATTAGAAAAAGAAATGTGAAAGAATAAAAGTTAGACATGAAGAGAAGATGGTGAGCTCTGCAAACCTCGAGGTAGAGAGGAAAGAAGGTTATGATCATTAAGCTCGAGAGGAGTAGTGAGGAAAGAGGGATTATTAAGAGCATGTAGATATGAAACCTGGTTATATGAGAGTGGATGAGAAATGTGAAGAGAAAAAATTACAGACATGTTGTGGCAATTAGATATGTGTCAGTCCCTGTATCCAGTGAGAACACAATCATCCTGTAAATGGGAAATGTTCAGTCTAATAATAATCACAATAATTCTATAATTACAGTGATTGCAGTTCGGTTTAATTATAATAATTCTGCAATTATGAAACTGCAGCTTTGAAATGATCTGCGAAAGCCAAAGCAGCAGAAATAGCAGAGAGCAGTCATAAATTCAGAGAGACTCACAAAGCGTTTCATACGCTTCGTCCTTAAAGATGCATGATGTTTTTTTGGGAGAAGCAGATATGCGTCACAAGATGTTCATTTGCAAATGCGCTGAAAAAGTGGCTCATGAATGGAGCTGAGCCAACAGTAAGCCTGTGTCTTTGTATCAGGAGAGGAGGATCATAGAGGCTATACGCCACGACTTTAAAACTTCAAACACACTCCGCCGGATCCAATTTCTCTGTGTGGACACTTTACTTATTCAGCACTAAGACACTATGAAAGACTTGTTTGATATTTCAGGAGTTCTAATTTGCTTCCCAAAGCAGCTTTACATCTTTAGTAAGAAGACGCTCTTTTTCTGAACGAGACTTTTTGACTGAACATGACCTCATCCCGCCAGGCGTTCAACATTTTTTTTAATGTCGCTGTAAATCTTTACTCAACCACAGGATTTCACTGTAAACAAACACAGCTTGCGTTCTTTGTCATGGACTTCATAGAGTATCTAACAGTATGTTACTGTATGTGCGACCACACAAGAAAATAAAATATCCTGTCCCATTTTTAACCAGATGAGTGAAAACAACTTGACCCCAGCTTATTCTGTTTGTTTGTTTGCATTTAAATGAATCATATTCTGACTTAACTACAGATAGTTTCTAATTATTAATTAGTCACAGAGAGAACATTCAGTGACATCTATTAAAGGGCAGTTGTAGCCTGTTGAGGTCTGAATCTCCACAAACTAGTTCACTATGTTCACCTAAAATGTTCTGACATTATACTATTTTTAATAAAGCCTTCTTATTTCAGAACCAGCCTGACTGACTAAATCACTGAGAACAAATCCAAATCTTCTAGGAAATGTTAATGGGTTTTATTCTAAAAAGCTCATTCATGCTTGCATGGGTGGAATGACTAAGAACACATGCTGACCTAACTATTGTACTTTAGCTGACTCACACTTATTTAACCACGCACTTTTTCCAAGAACACATCTTACCAAGAATCCACTCTCGTGTAAAAATATAAGGTGACAGAGATCATATACTCATTTATTTAATTTGTTAGAGCCACATAGAGGCATTTAGCAAAGCAGCTTAACTACAGCAACTTGTTTAGAGCTATTGAATCTAATCAAACCTCAGTAAAACTGATTGAACCCGTGTATTATTTTAATCATTATAACCTGGACCAGGTGAAGTGACTAAGAACATCTTAGCAGGTTTGTGAATCAGTGATCTTCCGTAACCTCAAAACCCCCATCACCGCTGCTCCCACTCCCCTCTGCTGTAGCTTCTGCCACCCAGCCAGCGATGAGCATGTCGGGTCGTGACGGAGAGATGAAGGCAGGGTTGACCCTGAGGACACAAACCGTTTTAACTTCATTTCATTACAAACTCATGGAGGTGAATGCTCTCACACCACATTAGCTTAATAAATGGATGCGTCCTCCTGTCTGCTGAGGTCAGCCATGCGTGTACCTACTTCCCCTGTCATGGCTTATTATGGATGAAGCTGTTAACGCCGGGGAAGCCTTGTTTGTTTCCTGCCACAGACTTTGTTGAGGTGATTCATTCTCAGTTTGCTTGAGTTAGCCATGAGTTAAATGGCTGAAATGTAAAGTTCACGGCTTCATAAAGGAACAGACTGAGTAGGTCAACTGAGTTATAAAGATATAAAAACAACAATATGTTGTGACAAATAAACTCCAACACGTCTTTAAGTGCCTTAAATACTTCATCTGTTTCGTAGAGGTGCAACAGGGACACTTTCTCCATAGTGTAGTCGAGTTTATCTTGTGTGTGAAACCATGTTTTTGCTGTAGTTACATTTCATTGTCTATAAAATCAAATATTCATTACAAAAGATTGAGGTACAGGAAGTGAGATTTCTTCAGTTACTTCAGTGATTGCCTATACTGTATCGCCTCTCTGGCTTTACTAAGACGATTTCTGTGAGTCTCTACTCGCAGCCATATGTTCACTCAGCTAAAACTAATTGGATTTCAAGATGTTAAGGGTAAAAAAAAAAACCTTAATAAGCACACTGGCCTCGCCTCAGGAATGCTACTATTATAGTTTTTATTACAAGTAAATAAAAGCTTTTGACAGTGAAGGTAACTGACAGACTGCAGCCTCAATAAGCAAAATAAATAAGCACTTCTCAGGAATTATACTGTTTCATGTCCCCATAGTAACCACATCACAACGTCTTCTGTTGCAGCTATTTAGGCAGTTTGACTCACTTGATGTTAAAGATTTGTTCAATAGCATTTTCACTCTGCCTAAGCTCCCAGCTTCAATCCACCTCCCCCATACTCCTGTCCCATATTTACTGCCTTATCATGCACATTTCCAGTCCAGCTTTAATTGCACGGTACAACAGAGACACCCAGTTCTAAAAGCAAATGCACTGATTAAACAAATGGAACCAAAGAAAACAACAACAAACCCTCCAACAGCCTTTGTTTGCTCCCTGATATCTCTCATGTTCTGGTTCATTATTTAGCTCCATGTGGCCTGGAGGAGTCCTGTGCTCTGTTCTGTTCACGTGTTCCTCCTCCGACTGCAACTTAACCGAGTCACTACGAACAGACACAACAGGTAAAACAGAACAGAACATACCTGTGTTTAATATCATACCACTCAGACCGTGACCATTTAATGCCTTTTTTTGTTGTTGTTCCCATTTTGAAGATTCTTTCTTAGTATGTGACAGAAAACTTTATTATAGTTATATAATAATAATATATATATAATATATTATATTATATTCTCTAATAATTGTGATTAATAAATAGATCAATTGTGAAATAGCAGAATATTTAGCTGGTCTGTGTATTATTGAATTATCTATATCTAAACATGAACCCATGAGCAGTTGTTCAACATTACAAATTATCCTAACCCTAACATATTTTTTTTCTTTTTGCCAAAGCTAAAAATAATGAGCTGCATGTATCTTACCCAGCACACTTCATTAACTGTGGCGTAACTTTCGCATGTGTCCACGATCCTAATTATATCTAGCAGATCTCACGAGGTATTCCTTTTTCCTCTGTGTGTGGGTACCCTTATTAACTGTGGCAGGACTTTTTCCTGCATACATCCACATATTTATGCATATCTCTTGTACATGTGACCGAACTGGGCTGTGCAGTGTGTACAGTGTCAGCAAAACAGAAGAAAGGAGATAAAGACGCTTCATGCTCACTATTCTAAAATGCTATGACTTTTTAGAATAGGTGAAATAGAATGTGATCATTACTGTTAAAATTAAATAGCAGGAGATTATCATTTGACTGACTGACCAAAACATATCCCATTATGCATGTTTGTCCGTTCTGAATGAGAAGTACTGCTTGAAGAACAGTTACGGTAGAAGAAAATGCAAGTGGAGCAGCCTGAACTGAGAATAAAGTAAAATTATTCAAATTATTCATGTGTCCTTGTCGTGGCCCGTTAGAAGATGCAATTCACTTCACCATAACTGCAGTTAGAGTACTCATCTCATCGGCATCACACCTTTAAGTCAGCAAGTCTTTAATCCATTATTCACACTGGCAGTCAGTAGTAATCTCAAATCAGGACATAGCTGATTTAAAACTTGAACACAGACGTGTATTACTGCAACGGTCACTCTACTGCGGGGAGATGCTTCTTAAATAAAAAATAAATAAAGATCAGGCTGATTTGTTTTAATTTAAGCAGTTTTCATTTGAGTGAATGAACCAATGAAAGACAGAAAATCACATCATATAGTTAAAGAAAAATGAGAAACAGAAAGAACAAGGAATATAATGAGAGATAGAATTACTTAAGTCTTTAATCGCAGACTCTGCTTGTTAAGGTAGACGCCGGCCTGTAGAGCTGAATAAATCTTCTGAAGTATCTTCGCTGCAGGCCTTGTTCTTTCTGATGTTACTGTAGCTGTTTGATAAGACGGCATGTGGTCTTCACAGCCTTCAGGGGATTATGTGGAGAGGCAGGGAGACCTTGTATTACTCCGTCTGTCCATCAGTGTCCATGTGATTTTCAGTAGCGCGCATGTGTTTACTCACTGTGAGACACCGTTAGTTTACATGTACAGTGTTTAGTCACTAAATAAAATACAATATAGGAGATTTGAACTGCATGATATCTTGAAGCCTCATGTTAACATGTACTCAAATTAAATGTCAGGCTGCTCGATTTACTGCGGCACATAAACATCACTCATCACTTTTTGCAGAGACATGCTGAAGCTTTTTGAAAGGTTGAGCAGCAGTTTTAATACCTGAGAAAGTAGGACAAGTGGTACCTAAAAATACTAAACAATGAGCCATGCTTTGCTGTCTATCACATCGCTTTATCTGTTTGTATTTTTTCACTAGATTGTGTGTGTGTGTAGCAAAGGGGGAAAGTTAGGATGTGGAGATGTGGAGGTGGTGGCTACATTAGGGTCAGGCTCAAGATCACAGTTTGCCTCCCATCACTTATTTTATTTCCCTCACTTTAACCACAGACATCTCCTCTCACTATGACCAGACACAGTATACATCACACCACAGATTCCTGATCGTCCAGTAAAAGTAAAGCTGGTGGTTTAATAAACATAGCACACCAGGTGGGCTGGAGCAGTCCCCAGCCGCAGGTGCATTCAGTTTGAGTTTATCACAATAAATAAGTAATGAAAAGAACGCTCTGAGAAATATAGAGAGAGAAATATCATGCACATGGGAAAAAAGCAAATACTAGAACACAATGTGTAGAGTAAAGATGGATCATGAAACACTAGGGGGTGTTCTCATGAGTGAACAGTGCAAACGAATAAAAAAACCTTCTGCCTCCACATCAGCTGCCTGCTTCTCCTGAATCATGTCATGACGCATCCAGTGGCCGTGAGTCGCTTTGAGTGTGCAGAAAGGCACTAACAGCAAGAGCTCAACACTTATTCACCATCGAGCGGTAAAAGGAGTCGGCACAAAAGTCCACTGGAAACACAAAGACCAGAGCGTTTCTGCATCCATCAACTGAACGGAATGAATGGAAATCTCGCTACAACCTCATTGACTGAGTCGTAAAACCTCTGTTGTTCACACAGACACAGAGTTTGTCCGTGAGACGGCAGCTGGTTTTGCAGCTCTGCCTAGGATTTATGTTCATGGCATTAGAAAGTAAACGTGTTGAGGTCGGAGCCACGCTGACATCTGACTTTCACCCAGGCCTGAGTGTGTGTTCTCAGTTCGTCCGAGGTCTACAATTAATTTTAGTCCTTTTTTACCATACCTTAACTCAGCTGTATGGGGGTTATGTCATAAAAATAGTGCACCTTCATATTTCCAATAAAAATAAAAGACATGAAGAAGGGATCCATCATCCAGGCAGCGCTGTCCGTCTTTGCAGCCTATGCAGGACTTCGAATTTCCATAAGGGTTATTCATTTTGCTTTGGTGTGGAATACCGTGGAGAAAATAAGGCATGTTTGACAACATGAAATAAACATGAGGAGCGCTTGTTTTAGCTCATCTCACAACTGATGTGTCAGCTATATCAAATGTGAGTTTGAGCAGGAAAGCCCAGAAATACCTCTCTGTGGAAATGTCAGCATCTTAGCAATGCACAGATCTGGACCGTGTGAAATGTTTTTAGTTGTTTGGTGGTTGTTTTATTTGGTCTTTGTCCTTTTTAGTCTTTATCCATTGTGTATGTCTTTGATGACTTTCGTCATAGCTTCAGCGTGATAACAGATTATAATAGGAGACGTGAATGTTGTAACAGCCCATCTGTTTAGTTTGCTTGTTATGTGTGTCAGTCTAAATGTTGCTGATGAAAGCTGATCGTAATGAGGTAAAACAGGACAAATGTCTTCATGTCTTCAGTTGTCCGGGGATGAGAGGAAGAACAACTGAGGGGAAAATGAAAATGCTCTTTAAACTGTTGAAGTTTGTCTAAATATGCACAGAAACAGATAAGGAGCATGTTAAACTAAAGAATGGTGCAGGGTCCAGTTGGCACATTACGTCTGTTAAAGAGAACTACTACCTGTGAGTAAAATGAAACATAAAGCTGTTCTGACAAAGGAAGAAGGATGTACACAGCTGTACACACTGTACTGTTTATCAGATTCAAAGGTTGGATTTCAGCTGTATAGGAGTAGAGGCTATGATGAAATAGTTGATGACAGTTTGAAGAATGATGGCAGCTCTGCTAGAAACCTGGGTTCTTCTTGGAAAATGTGTTTCAAGCTGTCTCTAACACCTCTTGACACTTTTATTTCTCTGTTGCTTTCTATATATTATCAGCCAAAATGTACTTGGAGAATAAAATTACAATATTTTCCATTTTCTCTGTACATTTAAACTTTTCTTTATATTGCAAAGTAGAAGACACGTCTCTCTACTGTTACTCCAACTACACCTGCATTTGCAGATTGTGTCTTTTGATCTCTGTCAGACATTTATTGTCTTGTTTCATGGACCATGTGCACAACATGTTTGAGTTCTGTGCAACACAGTGTCAGTGTCTCAAAGTCAGAGAGAGAGAGAGAGAAGTTTTTTACTGTGCAGTTTGAGGTCACAGTCTCATCTAGCAGATGAGAGATGAAATAAAAAAAACAGCAGGAGTCAGAGCTAACAGACTTCCACATCCCTTCTCTCGGAGGACTGCTCACTTCAGATAGT